>NC_092499.1:144587306-144897556 GCF_047511675.1 Marmota flaviventris
ATAATAATCATAAATATTTATGCCTAGTGGAGCACCTACTTACATCAAACAAACTCTTCTCAATTTCAAGAATCAAATAGAACACAACACAATAATACTGGGAGACTTTAACATGCCTCTCTCATCACTGGATAGATCCTCAAAAAAAAAAAAATAAAAGCTATAGAACTAAAACATACAATTAATAATTTAGACTTAACAGACATATATACAATATTTCATCCATCAATGACTGAATAAACTTTCTTCTCAGCAGCAAAAAGATCCTTCTCTAAAATATACCATATCTTAGGCCACAAAGCAACTCTTAGCAAATACCAAAAAAAAAAAATAGACACAATATCTTGCATTGTATCAGATCGTAATGGAATGAAATTTGAAATCAACTATAAAAAATATATTATATTTTTATAATATATATATATACTATATTAAAATATATATTATATATTTTAATATATTATATTATATTATTAATATATTAAATATATATTAATAATATAATATATAATACTATATTAAAAAATATAAGCTACCTGGAGACTAAATAATACACTATTGAAAACTAATGCATATTTGAAGAAATCAGGGATAAACTAAAAATATTCTTAGAGGTAAATGAGAATAGCAATAATTAAATCTTTGGGACACTATGAAGGCAGTTCTAAGAGAGTTCACTGGACTGAGAACATTAGTTAAAAGAATAGAAAGTCACAAAAGAAATAACATTACATTTCACAGCCCTAGAAAAAGAACAAATCAACACCAAAAAGCAGTACAAGACAGGAAATAGTTAAAACCAGAGTCAAAATCAATGAAATTGAAAATAGAAACAACATCAAAAACAATTAAAGTCAACAAAACAAAAATTTTGCTCTTTGAAAAAAATAAATAAAATGATAAACCCTTAGCCAAGGTAACAAAGAAAAAAAGTCTACACTAAAATTTGTAATGAAAAAGGAAATATCAACATGGGTACTAATGAAATAGAGATGATATTCAGAAACTGCTTTGAAAATCTATACTCTAATAAAAAAGAAAATCATGAAGACATTGACAAATTTCTAGAAATATATGACCTACCCAAATTGCATCAGAAGGACATAGAAATTTAAAGAGATCAATTTTAAGAAATGAAATTAAAGACACCATCAAAAGCCTACCAAAAACAACAACAAAAAGCCCAGGACCTGATGGATCTCAGCCAAATTATACCAGACCTTCAAAGAACAACTTATACCAATACTCCTAAAATTATTTCATGATGCTTCCAAACTCATTCAATGAAGCTAGTATTAACCTGACAGCAAAACCAGACAAAGACACACCAAGGAAAGAAAACTTCAGACCAATAACCCTGATGATCATTGATGCAAAATTCTTTTTTTTTTTTTTGATTACCAGCACATTTATTTATTTTTTTTAAATTTTTTATTGTTTGCTGTTCAAAACATTACATAGTTCTTGATATATCATATTTCACACTTTGATTCAAGTGGGTTATGAGCATGCAGAAACACTGAAAAAATATTTCACCATGATCAAGTGGATTTCATCCCAAGGATGCAATATTGGTTCAACATTCAGAAATGAATAAATGTAATTTATCAGATCAGTAGATGTAAAGAACTAAGTAATTATCTCAGTAGATTCAGAAAAAACAAAACCAAAAATTCAACACACATTTATGCCTAAAACTTTAGAAAACCTAGGAATAATAAGAACATCTCTACATTATAAAAGCTATATATGCTAAATCCAAGGCAAACATCATTCTAAATGGAGAAAAATTTAATGCATTCTCTCAAAAAACTAGAACAAGAGAGGGATGGTCTCTTTTACCACTCCAATTCAATATAGTCCTTGAAACCCTAGTTAGAGAAATTAGATAAAAGGACGAAAATAAAGGAATCTGGATAGAGAAGAGCTCAAACTATCCCTATTAGCTAAGGACATGATTCTATATTCAAAATCTCCACAAGAAATCATCTTGACCTGAAATGAAATCAAGAAAGTAAAAGGATGTAAAATTAATACTCAAATCGCATTTCTACATACAAATGATGAATCAGCTGAAAGAAAAATCAGGAAAACTATCCCATTTACAATAACCTCAAAAAATACTGGAATCAATCTAAGAAAAGAGGTGAAAGAACTCTACAAATAAACTTCAGAACACTAAAGGAAGAAATTGAAGAAGAACTCAGAAAATGGAAAAAAAAATCTCTCATGTTCTTATACAGGCAAAATTAATATTGTCAAAATAGCCATACTACCAAAAGTGCTATTTGGATTTAAAGCAATTCCTATTAAAATCCCAATGGCATTCTTCATAGAAATAGAAAAAGCAGTCATAAAATTCATTTGGAAAAATAAGAAGCCCAGAATAGCCAAAACAATCATTAGCAAGAAAAGTAAAGAAAGAGGCATCACAATACCAGATCATAGATTATACTACAGAGTTATAGCAACAAAAATGGCATGGTATTGGCACCAAAGCAAACATGAAAACCAATAGAATAGAAGACACAGAGACAAACCCACATAAATATAGTTATCTCACATTGGACAAAGATGCCATAAACATACATCAGAGGAAAAATAGCTTCTCCAACAAATGGTGCTAGATAAACTAGAAATCTATACGTAGTCGATTTAAATTGAACTTTTTTTTCAAAGTGCATGAAGGACGGGGATTATACCAGAGATCCTGCACCTACTAGAAGAAAAATTAGGGTACACTCTCCCTCACATTGGCTCAGGACTTCCTCTGTAGACTTCTAAAGCATAGGAAGAAAAATCAAGAATTGATAAATGGGATAGTGTTAAACTAAAAACTTCTTCATGGCAGAAGAAACAATCAAAACATGAACAGAGAGCCTAAAAAATGGAAGAAAATATTTGCCATCTGCACCTCAGCTAGAGCATTAATCTCCAGGATATACAAAGAACTAAAAAACTTCACCAAAAAACAAAACAAAATAAGAAAACCCCAATCAATAATTTGGCAAAGGAATTGAACAGGCACTTCATAGAAGAAATATGAATAATCAACAAATATATGAAAAAATGTTCAACATATCTAGCAGTTAGAGAAATGCAAATTAAAACTACACTGATATTCCTTGTCACTCTAGTCAGAGTGGCAATTATCAAGAATACAATAACAATAAATGTGGGTGAGAATGTGGGGAGAAAAGACTCACTCATACATTGCTAGTGGGACTGCAAATTGGTGCAAACATACGGAAAGCAGTAAAGATTCCTTAGATAACTTGGAATGGAACCATTTGACCCAGTAATTCCACTCCTCCATTTGTACTCAAAGACCTTAAAATCTGCATACTACGGAGAGGAAGCCACCCAAATGTTTACAGTAGCTTAATTCACAATAGGGAAACTAAGGAACCAACCTAGGTGCCCTTGAAAAGATGAATGGATAAAGAAAATGTGATATATATACACAATGGAATGTTACATAGAAATAAAGAGGAATGAAATTATGGAAATTTCTGGTAAATGGATGGACTGGAGAATATCATGCTAAATAAAATAAGCCATCCCATAAAACCAAAGGCCAAATGTTCTGTCTGATATGTGGATCCTAACCCACAACAAGGGAGGGTAGGGAGGGGAAGTAGAAGTTCATTGGATTAGACAAATGGAAATGATGGGAAGGGAAGTGGGATGGGAATAGGAAAGACAGTAGAATGAATTGGACGTAACTTTCCTTTGTTCGGATATGAATACAGGACCAGTATAATGCCATATCATGTACAACTACAAGACTGGGATCCTTGGAATGGTTTGTACCCCCAAGTATGTATAATATTTCAAAATACACTCTAATGTCATGTATATCTAAAAAAAAAATAAAAATAGTTTTAAAAAATAACCTCATGCATTGAGGCTAAGCTGCTATATCTAAGCTGCTATATCTTCCTCTTTTTTATTCCTCTTAAAGAACAAGGTTTACGTGGTCTATTTTGATTTTGGAAACTAAGGTTTTTGTACTGACTGAGTGATAAAACTGTTTAATTAAACACTGATTCAGGTGCCAAAACAAAAGAAAAAAAAGACTTTGACTTTTCAATAAATCTTGAAATAAATCAGACTATTCAATAAATTCACAATAGGGAAATTAAGGAACCAACCTAGGTGTATAACATTAAAAGACCATGTCTAAGAATTACTGGTGTAGAAGAAGACAACAAAATATAAATTAAAAGAATGCAAAACTTTTTCAATGAAATACCAGAAAATATGCCAAACTTTAGTTATGATATGTAAATCCAAACACAGGATGCATTTGGAACCACAAATAAACAAGATAAGAAAAGGTCCTCTCTGAGACACATTGCAATTAAAATAGTTATAATATACAGAAGGATAGAATTTTTAAAGCTGCAAATAAAAATGATATTTAGATGAAAGTCAGTTAAACTTTATTCTGATTTCTCAACCTTGAGGGTAAAAAAGCAAAGAGGGCTTGGAATAATATAAACCAGGCCCTAAAGGATAAGAGGTTACAATCAAGATTGTTGAATCTAGTAGAACTCTCCTGCAGAATTGAAGATGAAATAAAAATATTCAATGATGAGCAGAAATTTTAAGAATTCAACCACTAAATCTAGTTGAATATACATGGTCTAAACACTCTGAAAGACTTAATTTTGATGAATGTATTAAAAAAACAAAGCCCTATACTGTGTTGTTTACAAGAAAGTCACCTTACAGGCGAAAACATCTACAGGCTACAGTTAAAAGGAAGGAAAACTGTATATCATGTAAATGAAGACCAAAGCAAGCAGGAGTAGCTATTCTCATATCTGAAAAAAGTAGACTTCAAGCCAAAATTGACCAAAAGAGGTAGTGAATACATGCCGATTCATGGAATCACTGAAGAACAAGATAGAATGATTACAAGTATTTATGCCTGAACATTAGTATAATTACCTACATTAAAAAACCCTGGTCAATATAGAATCAAATAAATCCCAACAAAATATTATGTGATTTCAGCACAGCTATCTTTCCAATAGATAAATCATCCAGACATAAATTAAGACTTTCAGAACTAAAAATACCATCAATTGAATGTACCTATGGAAATCTGTAGAATATTTCTTCAAGCAATCAAGAAAATCACTTTCTCATGCATTAAACATTCTCTAAAATAACTATATTTTAGGACAAAAAGTAAGTTATAGCAAATGCAAAAATTATAATTTTTTGCATAATTCCTTTTACCTCATAATGAAATGATGTTAGAAATCAATAACAAGATAAAAATAAAATATTTTAATACCTGGTACTTAAATAATTTGCTTTCAAATAAAGGATGAGTCATAGAAGCAATCAGGGGAGAAAGCAATATGTGTGTGTCTGTGTGTGTGTGTGTGTATTACTTTCTCCCTTGATTTTATATATATATAAAAATCACATTTTTGGTATATATAGAGACAAATAGAAGAAACAGATACAACATATCAAAATTTATGAGATTGTATGAACAGCATTTTAAGAGGAAACTATAGCATGGAGTGCCCACATGAAAAGGTGGGAGGAGCCTTAAATAATCTAATGGTATACCTCAAGGTCCTAGAAAAGCAAGACCAAACTAATTTCAGAATCAATTTAAGACAGGAAATAATTGAGATCAGAGACAAAACTAATGCAATTGAGAATAATACAATTAAAATGATTAATGCATATACTTGGTCTTTGAAAACAAGATTGATAAACCCTTAACCAAACTCAAAAAAAGAAGACCCAAATTAAAAAAAAATAATAATGATGATGAAGGAGATTTTACCACAGATACTTCTGAAATCCAGAGGATCATTAGAAACTCTTTAAATTTTTTTTCTTCAAATAAACTGGAAAATATAGATGATATTGACAAATTTCTAGACATATATGACCTACCCACATTGAATCATGGGAATACAGAAAAATTTAAATATACCAATACCAAGCAATGAGATTGAAAGACAATTAAAAGCCTTCCAACAAAGAAAGCCCAGAACCAGATTAATCCTTAGCTGAGTTCTAATAAACAATTAAATAAAACAATCTTCTTTAAATTATTCCATGAACTAGAAAAGAAGGAAACACTCCCCCATTAATTTACAGTAACTATGACATCAAAACCAGACAAAGATATCTCAAGAAAGTAAACCTTAGATGGTTTTACTATTGAATTCTAGTAAACTTTTAAAGAACTATCACCAATTCTCAAACTATTCCAAACAATTCAAAGGCAGGGAACACTTCCAAACTTATTATATGAAGCCAGAATTTACTCTATTATCCAAACCAGATAAGGCTACAGCTAAAAAATAAAACCAAAGACCAATATCTCTGATGAACATAGATACAAAAAATTTCAACAAGATTTTAGCAAACTGAAGTCAACAGCACTTCAAAAAGTTCATTCACCATGACGAAGCTGGTTTCATTTCAGTGAGACAAGGATATTTCAAAACACACAGATCAATAAATGCAATATTCCCTGTCATCAGAATGAAGCACAAAACATCATGATTATCTCAGTACATGCAGGGAAAGCATTTCATGTAATTCAACATCCCTTCATGATAAAATCCCCTAATAAATTAGACAAACATGGATAATATTTCCACATAATAAAGGCTATGTATGACAAATGCACAGTTATATCATACTGACTAGGGAAATACTGAAAGCATTTCTCTAAAATCAGGAATGAGACAAAGTGTCCATTGTCACCATTTTTACTCTTAGTACTGCAAGTTTTATCCAGAGCAATAAAGGCAAGAGAAAAAAAAATACATACTAATATTAAGAGAAGTCAAATTATCATTGTTTGGATATAACATTATTCTATATGTAGGAAAAAAATAGATTCTACCAAGACTATTAGACTTGATAAATGAATTCAGTGAAGTAAAATACAAAAATCATCAACAACAATAACAAAAAAATACTCCAGAAAACAAAACAAACAAACAAAAAAACCCAATGACTTGTCTAAATGTCCATAATTAATATGCTGAGACAGAAATCATGAAATCAATCTCATTTACAATATCTACAAAAACACCTAGGAATAAATTTAATTGAGGGAATAAAAGACCTCAAAAACAATAAAACATTCAAAACACTGATGAAAAGAAGATAAAGTTGGAAAGACCTCCCATATTCGAGGATTGGAGGTATTGTTAAAATGTCCATGCTACCTGAAGGGATCAACAAATTCAATTCCCGTGAAAATGCTAATGACATTCTCATAGAACAAAGAAAAACAGTGTTAAAATGCATACAGAAGCACAGAAGACCATGAATATCCAAAGCAATCTTAACAAAATTAACGAAGTAAGAGGCATCACAATACCTGATTTCAAGATATACAGATCCAGAGTAGCCAAAACATAGTATTGGCATAAAAACAGAAACAGAACAGTGGAACAGGACAGAGATCTAAGTAAAACATGTGCATATCTACAGCTAACTGATTCTTGATAAAGGTGCTAAACACCACACAATGTGAAAGGACCGCCCCTTCAACAAACTGTATCCACAAGCAGAAAATAAAATTGAGCCTTCTCTCTCACCCTGGACAAAATAATCAAGTTGAAATAGATCAAGTGCTAAATATAAGACTTGAATCTCTCAAACTACTTAAAGAAATTCTGATATGAGAGGAAAACTTATGGGAAACACTTCAAGACATTGGTAGAAGCAAAGATTTTCTGGATAGGACTCAAAAGAATAGAAAAAGCAAAAACTGATAAATAGGATTACACCAACCTTAAAAGTTTCTGCAAAGCAAAGGAAGCATCAACAAAGTAAAAAAAAAAAAAAAAAAAAAAAAAAAACCCAGAATGGGAGAGAATATATGCTAATTATTCATGTGACAGAGGGTAAATATGGAAAGAATATATAAGGAACTCAAACCTTAAACAAGGAAACTATTTAAAAAATGAGCAAATGAATTGAATAGACACTTCTCAAAAAGAAATGACCAACAAATATGAAAAACATGCCTGATACCATTGGTCAATAGGGAAATGCAAATCAAAACCATAAAACATCATTATACCCTAGTTACAACAGGTATTATAAAATATTTAAAAATTCTGATAATAATGCAGAGAAAGTGGAACCCTTATACACTAATAGGGGAATGAGAATTAGTACAGCCGTTATGAACAACAATATAGATTTTTTTCTCAGAAATCTAAAATTAGATGTAGTTTATGATCCAGGTTTTCAAGTTTGGGAGATATATATATCTCCAAAGGAAATGAAACTATCATACCTAGGAGACATCTGCATGCCTATGTATATTGCAGCATCGTTCATAATAGCTAAGATATAGAATCAACATAGGTGCACATCAACAGATGAATGGGTAAAGAAATTATGGTATATATGCAATGGGATATTACTCAAACATAAGAAAAATCCTATCATTCTTAGCAAAATGGATGGAACTCAAGGGCATTATGTTAAGAGAAATAAGTGTGAAGGATAAGTAATGCATATTCTTTCATATATAGAAGCTAAAAAAATTAGAATTGTGAGTACTAGAGATTGGGAAGGGGTGGAGTTGGGAGAGTGTAAAGTGAGGTTGAATTTTATCTGTGCATGCTGTATACATATATGGAAATACCACACTGAGCTCCATCAATACTTGTAATACATGTTAATAAGTTTTTTGAAAGGTATATAAAAAAGGAACCTAATTCAAACCAATCTACTTATTTTTATCATTTTTTGTAATCTAGTGCTTAACCATTCAGTGTGTAGTGATATATCTATTCTTGGGTTCTTTTGGCAAGATATATCAGTATTTTTGAAGCACAATTACAAAATCAACTGACTTTGCATAAGAAATGTTCATGGAATGGTTGGGAATACTACTATGAAAATCATTTTCATTGAAGTTAAACATAACTCTGGCATTACTTGGCAAAGCATTTGGGATTTGAACTTGTGTTTTTGTATGTTTGCTCTCTCCCCTGAAACTTCCAAACAACCCCCCAAAATGAATTCTATTGGACCATAGCGATAAACTAAAAGCATCAATAGTTGTGGTGGCCACAAGAGTGTGCCTTCCTGACATTGAATGTCATGGAGCTTAATTAGCCAAGGCCCCAGCTGCTGTGCTTTGAAAACCATTGTCCTGTTTGTAACAAGGGTATACTTCCTGTGACCTGCTCTCAGTCAATCATTGAGCAAAGAGAATGTTTTACAAGCAATTCATCTTTATATACCACTGTATAATTGGCAAAGAGCTTACACCTGATCATCTCATTATCCTTAACACAACTCAATAATTTGAGCAGGGAAGTATTACTCTTATTTTACAGATAAGGGCAATGAAGTGGTGGCTTAATATGATGAAATTTAACGCTACTACAAGTCTTTTAAACCTGACTTAGTTTTTTTTTTTTTTTTTTTTTTTTTTTTTTTTTTTTTAATGAGCAAAACTATTGGTCCATTTTTCTATTCAAATATTTTGGTGAGAATCCCCTCAGTCAAATATGTTCTATTAAAGAGGGGCGTTAAATCAATGGATGAGCAGAGAAACAAATGCCCAGGTGATTCCTTCAACATAAGGGCACTAAGGGATGCCACATATCCTAAAGGTGGAGGACCCACATGATTAGATGAAAAAGTATGTTGAGATGTCAAACACCAGCAATGTATTGGATGGTCCAGTTCTCTTGCCACTTGATTGAATGAGAACTCTTTCAGCTGAGTCTGCTCAAACTCAAATCATTAAACAGAAAGGTCTTTGTATATACTACAAAAATAAATTCACATGTAAAGCCAAAACGAATTAATGTTACATGTAAGAAAGGATTTTCTTAAGAAACAGGAACAACAACCCTGATGATACATAATAAAAAAAGGAAAAAATTATTTAAAAATAAAGTCAAAACACATATATGCTCACAACAAGGAAGACATCCTTCTGAAAATGAGAACTCATCTAAACTTAAACTAGAGTAGAAAAAAAATATGATTGAATCACGAGTTTGAGGAAGTTTTCAATAGCTGATAAATTCAAATACCAGAACCTGTAGTCCACAGGGCCAGGGACCCACCCTCACTTCTGTTCCTCTCATGGTAGATCTATCCTTACTTAGGATGCTATACAAGTGCTAAGGTTTAATTTCTTCCTTTAGTTATTGATGGGCCCATGCTCTATGTTGTAAGTTTCAACCAAATAGGGAATGGCTTCCCTTATCAATTTTAGTTTGAAAAATCCCAGGAATTGATTGCCAACTGCTCGTTTCTTAATTGATTCGCTGAGGCCTGGGGAAGGCAGGGTTGTACAAGAATATGAAAACACTGAGGTGGCCCTGTGGTTTGGTGAGTGCGAGGACAGCATGGGACGTTCCCCAGTGAAGGGAAATGGGGCTAAATAGACAACCCTCAAAATGTCCATTGCAGAAAAGTGATAGGAAAAATATTAGATTTGACAACAAGCCACCATCAGAATTAGTTCCAGATTGAATAAAATGAACAAGAAAATCTATAAATATTAAGGAAAAGATAGTTTCTAAAGAAAAGTTTCCAAATGGAAGGTTGTACTCTAAGAATAGGAATAAAAGTAGGAAAATACCAGTAGAGTTGACCGTATAATTACCATGTTGTGTTTGAAGATAAAGAAACTAAAAGACAGATATCAGAAGGGAAAATTATTTCACAACAATTCCATTGTACTTGTATGCATAATATGTAAATTGATTTTCCTAATGAGGAAAACTTCAAAATTTTAGGGAAGAAACATGAGCAAGGGACATGAACCTAAGTTAACCGAAAATATTACAAAACCCCCAGTCTCAGGCAACTTTATTATGAATCAAAGAAATGCACAGTTGAACAATTTAGGATTATCTACTTAGAAGAAAAAACTAAATGCTGGAGAAGCTATGCATATCCAAATATGCTTAAGAAATCTAACTTTTATTGGAGCAAACAGAGCATATCTTTGTAATCTTTACAATGCCTGTATCATTTGATTCTTCCATTTTAAGTGCTATGCCTTAAGACATTAACCAGATAAGCAAAGAAGATTTCTACAATATGAGTCAGTGAAAAACTGGAAACAGAAGTATCTGACACTAAGGAATTAGTTCCTCTCTGCATTCCTCTGTTTCAGTTCACATGTCCTGGTTTGTTATTTTAAGCTCTCTTGCCTTTATATTTTCAGCAGTTCTGTGTCTGAGAGATCCACAATCCTAGATGATACCTTCCCCTCTAGTTAGTTCCATGACAACTCCACACAAATCATCTTGGAACCAATGTTTTATGAATCCCTGAAACTGGTTTCTTATACATCTCCTGACTCCACTTGGGCTGCCATCCAATTTCTTCAGTGTAGCTGGAAGGGTGTCTCTGAAGCCCGAACCTACTCACCCTCATTGCCACCAGACAGATAAAATAGCCATTGTCTTTATCTTGGCACAGTGATCTTTTCCTCACCCTGACTTCCCCAACCATGTCAATTTCCCTATCACACATTTTAACAATCCAAAGTATCTTTACCATATTATAACTATTAAATATGTTTTAATAGCTGAAAGTAGCAAACCAGGACATCTGAACTGAAATAGATGAAGAGAGAAATTAATTATTTAGTGTCAGATACTTCTGTTTCCAGTTTTTCACTTATTCATATTGTAGAAATCTTCTTTGCTTATATGCTTGTGTTTTTGAATCATTGACAGTTATTTCCCTCACTACGGTTTAGTAAGGGAAGTATAAGATACTTGTAAAAAGAAAACATATCTTGTAAATTTCTATACTCCCAGGGACTAGCACATATCCTGACAGAGTTGGTATTCAATACATATTTGTTGAGAGTAAAGAATCAAATGATACTCAATCCTCACAATATCATGCATCACTAAACTTAAATAATTTGGAAACATTTTAATACATATACTGTACATAATACTATGTAGGATATGATTATATGGTCATATAGTTTTATGGTTATGTATGCAAGACAAAATTGCTTGGAACTAGTTATCTCTGATATACCACTGGGGTTTCTAGAAAGTAGATTTACAAAGTTTATTTGCTCCTAATTGTTTAGTACCTTGAAAATTTTCTTCCGTGAAATTATATAACTTGTTACCAGAAAAAAATTTATTTTGAAATGATGTGGCCTATAGTTGACTTAACTTAGAAGAATGTTCCTATCAATACTTGGTCACCTCTACATGGCCTGTCTTGTGTTGGGGAGGCTCTGATAAGTAGATTTCCCTTCTTGGCCCATCTCAGGTTCCCAGAGGGGCAACCTGGGCCTAGCCCTCTGATTAATGGATAGGGGAGTTAGTGGGAACTTCCACATGATAGTGGACAGGGGAGTTAGTGGGCACTTCCACATGATAGTGGATAGGGGAGTTAGTGGGCACTTCCACATGATGACTGCAGAAACTCAGCATTGAGATGTTCACATTGGCCTGGGCCTCCTGCTCTCACCAGAGGTGTGGGTTCTCACTTGAATTCTGGATCTTTTAGTCATAAAAGGCAGGTCACCTGTACTCAAAACATGGGTTGACTTTTTAGAATGGCTGGTTGATCTACTAAAAAATAAGCAATAAACTTATATAACTGGTATAAACTATATATGAAACATACAATTTCATATATGTGCATATATAATATTACATATAGGAGCTAGATTCTTATTCTTTAGGGTTTCAAAGCTTCTTTTTACTGAAATATGAATAAAAGTAGATCTGAGCAGTTTCCTTGGAATCCTCAAGGGCAGATGGTGAAAGAGAATTAAAGACAGGATTAAAGTAAAGAGACATCTGAGTTTGTGACAGGATAGTTTTTAAACTTTTTTTTTTTTTTGTATAGTGATTTGCCTCTAGGTATTCACTTGATCCTGACTTCTGATCACTCAGGAAAAATATAAAACTTGTTACTGAAAAATGCATCAAGCCAAAACAAACTGAAATACACATATTAGCTTGATCAGTAAATTAGTGAAATTAAAATAAAGAATCTTCTGTTGAGGAACGTTTGCTGGTATTTCTTTTAACTGTCATCAAAATACATATCACACATGCCATCCAATTCTGAATGTTTAATGAGTAGCACAGAATCTAACAACGTGTGCTACTCATGTTTCACTTATCTAGGTGAGAAAGCAGAATATTTGTTATTTTCTTTCTATTTTCATGAGCAAGTGACATCTGAGACTTTATCTTAACTGATTTCCCACTTAAATTACTTTCAGATTAGTTTTATTCACTGACATTTATAATGGTAGGATATGGACGCTGCCTACCTGATATTTTGTTTCATAAGTGAAATCAGAAAGTCAAATTAATTTGTGTAGCCCAGTGTTTGATGTGCTATATATGTGATACTTAGCATTTTCTATTAATTTAGAGGAAATAATTTATTCTGGAGTCAACAGATTTATCCCTTCTCGAGTCCTTTGTAGACTACCCTAAAAATTATCATCTGTGGCATTTATTACATGTTCCTTGTATAAAAATGCAGCCTCTCATGAGACTGTATTTCTAAGGAAAGACTGGCAGCCTAGAATCTGGCTGTCTCTCCTCACCTCCCCAGTGGGGTGCATAAAGCAAGTTTTTATTTTTCTTGCCAAGTTGAGTGAGTATTGAAACATTTGAAAGGAGTATTTTAAAAGAGACTGCTTAATACTTTGGTGACTGATTCTCCAAAGTTGTAGTTATATTCAAGGATGACCAGAGGCAAATAAAGACCTTAAAATAACTTTCAAAACTAAGTCTCCGATTTATTAAATGAAATCCTTTAACAGAAACCTCTAGGAAAAGAGGGAGGAAGAGAGAGTGTTTTTCCTCTTTCCCAAAATGCATTGCAGGAGGAACCAGAACCATCAGCTGAGCTTGTGGCTGCATTCTAGTGAGGAGACCATTGTGCTCTACACCCATAGAAAGGTACTGGCAGATCAAGGGAAATGACGTGTCCTTATGTATAGCCTTGAAGCAGAGTATAGAGACGTATAGAGAACGTGTCATGAAATCTTGTGAGCTTCAGCATGCTGTGTGAGTACAGAGACAGATTTCTGGATCCACCAAGGGAAGAAGAAAATGAGGAAACCAGCAGAAACTGCCTGAGAGGAATTACACTTGCAGTTTGGTGGGTGCAGAATGTAGTTTTGCTATGGGTCATGTAATGCAAGCCCACCTTCTGAAGCATCAAGGGGTAGAAGATTCTTGAGTAGACTGCTACCAGAAAGTCTATACTTCTGGGGTATGCTGTCCCTCAAGAGCATAGGGTGTGTGCCAGCAGCCACCTACAGAGTATACTTCAGGATACACTATGTAAAAGAGATCATGGAGGCATTTTCCAAACAGCCAATAAAGATTCTATGCCTATGAAAAAGAGCTAACAATTAAGTTGCTGCCTATCCAGAGAGTATGGGTTCCAAATTATTTTTAAAAATACTTATTCAAATAGCATTTTAGTTTTCCTCCAATTTCCTTTCCCCTTTCCCAGTGTTGGAGGAGACTTTTGTCTACAATGGGTGAGAAGTGAATGCAAATCCCAAAACAGACCTTGCCTTCCTTCCCTGATGTTGAATCCTAGTCTCTGAATCAAGTTAAGAAGGAAGGATAACCACAGGAGTTTGAAAAGATCTTTACCTGTTGAGTTAAATTGGATTCAGTTTTTAACACCTCAAATGAGATTCTTCTAGTATGAAGAGACAGTCTCAGCTATCATTGCTGGAAATGGAAGAAAGATATTTTCTCACATGAATATGATTAGAGAAAAATAAAATTACATTTTATTCACACTGCTTTAAGCACAGTTTATTTAATAAGCCATGTGACTCTGGTTGCCTATTTGTTCAGAGAGTTTGGTATCCACATTTATGATGTATACTTCCATTTGATTCCATCTCCCCTGGGTATTACCTCTAGGTGCTAGGGTAACAATTTGAATAGAGACCACTGCCTTCATGGGAAGTGTGGCTCCTACCTCTTCAGTCGGGTGCTGGGAACTGAGGAGACTGATAGACATCTCCAGTGGACATCACTTATTTTCTTCTAGGTTTCCCTATGTTCATAGGGACTTCCTGGGGCATCAGAGCCCAGATGACAGCTCTACTTTTTATGGTACACAGTGAGGAAAATTGATTTTCAAACACAGTTTTAAATTAGATTTATAATTTCATCCCCATCCCTCTGCCCTGATATAATTTATGGAATTCAGTGGTGTTGGGTTGGGCTAAGAGACCAAACTTTGTGACTCATATTAGGACAGATTGATCCATCCTCTCCTTTGAAGGTTAAAGCTTATCATTTTCATAATTTCTGGTAGTATAACAAATTATCACTGGAAGTTTATTGTCTGACAGTTTCCTTGAGATAGGAGTTCAAGCATGGCTTAGCTAGGTCCTCTGCTCAGGTTTCTGGAAGCCATTAAGGTATTATCTAGACTACCTTTTCTTCTTAATGCAGATGGGAGAAAAATTTACTCCCACCTACCTCATTCACATTCTGGGCAGAACTTCCTTCCCTGTGGCAGTAAAACCAAAAGACCCATCTTCTGGTTGTCATTTGAATGCTGCCTCAGGTTCTAGAGTATGCTCACAGTTCCTTGCCTACTGGGCCTCTCCAAGAACTCTTCATAATATGGCTGTTTGTTTCTTCACGCCAGTAGGAGGATCTCCCATTCCAGTCTGCTCACATGGAATCTTATCAAAGGTGCCATAATCATGGGACTTTTTCCATATTCTATTGGTTAGAAGAAAAGCATGTGTTTGCCCATACTCAAGGAAATAGAGTTATAAAAAGGTACCATTAACAGGGCAATGGGACATCTTAGAGGTATCCATAACATCCTGGTTTCCTCTTGTACCCAATGATACAAGTTCTAGAAGGTCAGGCCTATGTGGGTGTTGGAATAGTGAGATATGCTTTATATTCCTACTTCCACATCCAATCCATTGGCAATGACTTTGAACTTCACCTTTAAAATGCATCCCATTCCTACCATTTCACCATCTCCACCTCTATCCTCCTGCTCTGAGTACTGAGAGTTTGTCTGCATCACTGTCATCTACCTGGTGTCTGTACTTCCACTTTCTTAAATTTAATTTCCCTCACTGCAACCAGATAATTTTTATAAAAGGTCTTTAATCATATTATATTTTTAATTATAATTTAAACCAAATGGCCATACCAGATATATACAGAACATACCATCCAACATTAGAGTACATATTCTTCTCAGTAAACACATACAGCCTATGAAAACTGAATCATGAATATAAAATCTTAACAGATCAATAATGAGTATTAAATCAGGAATAAAAAATCTTCTAAAAAGTCCAGAACCAGTTTCACAGCTGAAATCTACCAGGCATTTAAAGAAGAAATCTTAGTTATTCTCAAACTATTCCAAAAAATTCCAATAAAGGGGATATATACAAAGTCATTTTATGAGGTTAGCATTATCCTGGTACCAAAACCAAGGAAGAACATGAAACAGTACACAAAAAGAAAAAAAAAATATGTATAGACCAATTTCCCTGATTGATACACAGGCAAAATCTTCAATAAAATATCAGCAAACCAAATTCAGGAACATATAAAAAAAACCATTACATATGATCAAGTGAGATTTATCTCTGGAGTACAAAGATGGTTCATCTTATGCAAATCCATAAATGTAATACATTAAAAAGGAGAAAGATTACATAATTATTTCAATACAGGCAGTAAATGCATTTGATTAATTTCTATGCAATTTCATGTTAAAGACAACTGATAAGGTTCAGAGGGAATGTACCTCAAAACAATGACAGCAATATATGACAAATGAAAGCTACATGAACATTGTTTTCAATGAGAAATTAAAAGATATTCCTCAAAGACTGGGGTGGGGGGGGAATCAATAATGCCCACTATTTCTACTTATTTTCAAAATAGTAGAGGTCCTAGCCAATGCAATTAGGAAGGAAAAAGAAACAAAAAGCATCCTAAAAGATAAGTAATGAAAATATCTATTCACTGATGATATTATATAAAGATAACCCTGAATCCTTATCAAAAACTATTTGAACTTATATTCAAACACAATAAATTTGTAGGGTGTAGCATCAACACACAAAAATCAATATCACTTTGATATATTAATAATAAACTATCTAAAAAAACAAAAGAAAACAACCCACTTTATAATAGCAACAGCAATAACAAATACTAATGTGAACTTATCCATAGAGATAAAGACTTATATACTGAAATGAGCTGTAGAAGATGGAAAGGGAACACAAGCTTTGTAAAAGGAATGCAAATTAGTGTAATTTTATGGAAAATAGTAAGATGGTTTCTTAAACTAAAAACAGTACCACCATAGGATTCTATAATCCCTCTTCTGGGTATATATCCAAATGAACTAAACCATGCAAGAGAAAATCTGCTTTCCCATGTCCATTGAGTAATTTATCATAATGACCAGTATATAGAAAAAAACCTATGTGTCCATAAACAGATGAATGGATAAAGAAAATATGGTATATATACACAAGGAATGCTCTTCCACCTGAAAAAAACAAGGAAATCCTTATCATTTGTGAAAACATAAATGAATCTGGAAATTTAGGACCAGAAATAAAATAAGCCAGGAACAGAAAGATAAATAGTGCAATATCTCATACATATGTGAAATCCAATAAAGTTGAGTTTACCGAAGTAAAGGTAGAACAATGGTTATCAGCAGCTTGGGTTTGGAGCAAAAGGGAATGGGGAGTTTTTGATCAAAGCATACCAATTTTCAGGTATGCATGAGGAATAGGTATTAAGATCTATTGCACAGCAATGTGAGTATAGTTGATAATAATGTGTTATACATTTCAAAATAGCCAACCATAAAAATAAACTATAGGTAACTGAGATGATGCATATGCTAATTGGCTTAGCTATAACACAAAGTATAAGTATACCAAAATATCTTATTGTACCCAAGATGTTCTTCCACCTGAAAAAACAAGCCATAACACATAAAATGTGAACATATAATGATTTGTCCATCAAAAATAATTTTAAAAAATGGGAAAAACAATGTTGTACAATTTTCTCCATTTCATAGTTAGAAATGGGTTGAAAGGAGCAAATAAGAAAGGGCATCACTGGGGTTCCAGGGCCACCAGCTAATATGACACTAACATAATAGAGTTCCAACATCCATTAGTCTTTAACCTGAGAAATGACCCAGAGTAGAAATGCTTCTCCATCACCCCTATTCCTAGGCCCTATAAGTCAAGGTTGGTAAGTTAGTGGTTGCAGTAGTAAAACATAATTTTCTTGAATTCAGCTCCTTCACAAGTATCTTCATTGAATTTTTTATAAGAGGTTCTCAGCCTCTGATACCAGCCCAAATGTCAGAGGTTTCTGACTTGGGAACTGAGTCTGAGTTCTTCAATCTAAAACCAAATCTGAGTTCCCATTTTCCCCATGTTGCACAAAATTTAGGAATGACTACCTTCATATATGGACCACTCATCTTCTCCATGCCCATGAGAGAGGCTAATAAATCAAGGTGTCTTTCTCTTCACAGATAATGCCACTTCTCAAGCCATTTCAAGTGTGTTTCCAATAACCACAAATAGGCATTCAGGGTGAAAATAAATTGGCAGTTTTACTTTGGGGAACAGGGAACTTCATACCAAAAGAATCCTCCTGTTATTTTTTTCATAGAGAAAGGAATTTGGGGGTTGGGATTGTAGCTCAGTGGTAGAGTGCTTGAGGCACTGGGTGTGAGGCACTGGGTTTGATCCTCAGCACCACATAAATAAATAAAATAAAGGTATTGTGCCCATCTACAACTAAAACATTAAAAAAAAAGAAAGAAATTTGGATCACTTCTGTTTTAAACTCTCCTAGATTATCCATGAGAAGTTCTAGCCAGCTTTTTAAGGAACTTGCTTTCCCAGTAAAACTAATGTTCTAGACAAAGTTGAGAAGTGCACTAAACTAAGTTCCTAACTCTGATCAACTATTAGTGGCTACTGGATTGTGGTCATTAGGCCACAAAGGTTATGTCAGGACCGAATGAAAAGGTGAATCTGGTCAAGATGACACACCTTTGTCATAATTTTTCTTCTTGATCTTATTCCCCAAACAACCATCTTCTGGATGACGCTGACCACACCATGCTCGACGATTCTCTGGGTTTAAGGATCAGTGTCCCTATAAATTTCCTGACTAATTTTTTAGAAGCCAAAGAAACAGCCTATAAAATTCAGTTCTGCCTTCTTAAAAAGCACAGTCTCATTTCCTGGCCAAGACAACTTGGAAATGCATACTGGACTCCTAGTGTTTTATTTTAATTTAAATTTTCCCTTCTTTGGTTTCTGGCAACAGGAAGTAGAAGTTCCAGGGGCACAGAGCATTGAAGGCTGCCCTGGCTTTTCCCTTCACAGTTCATTGGGAGGTGCCATGTGGTGTGAGGCGTTCATTTGCAGGTATAAAGTCTGTAAAATTGTATTCTAAAATTAAAAAAAAAATTAATTAGAAGGCAGCATCTGTGAACCTTTTGCTGGAAGCCACTGTTTTTTTCCTAATGAATTATCCCAGCTCTGTGGCCTCTTCTCCCTGTCTCACCATGTCAGGGATTGTAAAAACTGTGTTTGCTCCCTTGCCAGGCGCTTCTAACAGTCAGATGGAGATTTCTCTACTTAATATTTAACAAGCTACCTATGCCTCTGGAAAACTTTGAAAAATATTTAATTTAGAGCTACTTCTTTCTTCATAGATTCTCTCAGCTGCCCTGAGTTCCTCTCAATCCCTTATTTCCAGAAACTCTGTGAATCCAAGCTGGATACAGGCTTCTTAGGAGTGCATAGGCTTCTTAATCCCCATCGGATGCCATTCTCTACTGCTTAAAACAGCACAATCCACCCCAGCAGCCAATTTGAGGAGCCATAGGTAACAAAATTTTTATGAAGTAAGAGCCAAAGGGTGAAAAAAAAAATCCTGCCTGCTTAGCAACAAGAGTCTTGTGCTCTCTTTCTGAGCTGAAATGGACAGGAATTGAACAAAGCACTACATATCAGCCAGGAGTGCCTTTGGACCACAGGTATGTTGCAGATCTGATTAGACCAAGTTTGTGGTCAGAGTTTAGCTGAAGCCATCTTCAGCTAATATGTGCAGGTGCCCTGGCATGGTCAAGGACCTGGTGGTGTATTGGAGAAGCACATAGGGAACTGGATAAGAAGCCAATCTGGGGCTGATTCAAATCCAAGATTATAGCAGGAACAGGAGATGTAGGCACTGGGGTTCTAGTTCTGAAAACCAGATTTTAGAGATTATAGGCACTGACATGGACTAGAAGCTATTTGTGGAGAGAGCAGAACTGGTCATATAGGAGCGGGAACAGGCTTTGAGGGTTCACAAACATTACAACTTTGATATTAGGGATGAAGTTATGTCCCTTCCAAACATAATGAAGTCCTAACACTTAGTGAATATGATTTTATTTGAAATAGGGTCTTAAAGATGATTAAGTTAGAAAGTGAAGTCATCAGAATAGTCCCTAATCCAATGATTGGTAGTGTTCTAATATAAAAAGGAAACTTAGGCACAGACAGTCATACAGGAAGACCAACATGGGGACACAAAGGCAGAAATAGGGATGATGCTCTGACTTATAGCCTCCAGAACTATGTACTAGTACGTTTCTGTTGTTTGATCCACCCAGTCTGTGGCATTTAGTTATAGCAGTCCCAACAAACTAACATAGTAGGTCTATCCACAAGGCAAATAAGATGAGTCTCCCAATATCCAGTCTCCATTGTTCTTTGGTAAAAGAATTTGAACTTTGGATTAGCTACATTGCTACCTAAAATAATACCCCTAGTTCCCACCTTCTTTGCAACTGGCTAGGGTCCTCTGTCCAGTTGTATGAATACAGATGAAGAGTAGAGGCTTTAAAAAGACTAGTTAAAAGAAAGGTAGCTGTGAATATGATTATTTTTAATCTATTCTGTTTTTAATTCTTTTGGAATTCAGTTTATCTATGAAGACTAGAGTTCTAGAAATGATCGGAGGAGTACTGGGATGGTAGCGCAGGAGGATGGAAGGAGCTGGGGGACCCTGCTCATCTTGTTGCTACCCTATCAACCTGTACTGCTTTCCTTTGTTCTGTGGTCTGACCGAGAAATGAAGCTCTAATATAAGAATTGTTATTTGGAGTTCACAGTGACAAGAAGTATAACCCATTTCTTCTAATCAATAAGTGGCTGTTGCATATAATACCTGGTTTCAGGAAGGTAATGTACTCTCCATGAACATGCTGCATTAGTGGTTGGTGCAAGCCTCAATCAAAGTTCATGTTTCCTTCTGTAACAGTAGCCTTTATCAAAGTGTGGCCCATCTACTCCTGTTCAGAGTCACTGGAGGTTTTGGTTAACATTACCAATTCTCACATGTACTCAGCCCTTCAGAAGCCTAGCAATCTGCATTTTAATCAGCAACTAAGTTAATTTTTAAGCACACTGATAATTGAGAAGCTCCCACTACTCAAGCTACCTTATACTCAGGTACAAAGATGTATGGAACTGATTTGAGGTGCAGAAGTAAGATTGATGTCATTTCCCAATCAATCATGATTTTAAAGAAGACTGGCCTGAGGACACAGCTACTGTCGGTAGTGACTGGCCAGAAGAGCAGAGCCATGTGTCACATTTGTTTCAGTTTAGGACAGAGAATTAGGAGACTCCTGAATTTCCTTAAGAATTCAGAGTAGAGCAAAATAGTGGGCATTCTATCACACCCACTACCTGTTATCTTCCTTGCTTCTTCCCCATTGCAAACATTTACTGTTCTCCTTGTCCCTTTCCTTATTTACTGAGAACTTCAGCACCTGGGCTATCATCTCCATTTCCAGAAACTGAATTGTATCTGAAATCACCAATGGAAACATGTAATTCTCCCAAGATAACCCCTTGGATTTCCCAGATCCTGGGTTTAATTTCCTATACTGCAATACTTAACCAATCAGCAGTTTCTATCTTAAACTCTCCCTATCTCTTCACGAATTAGTCTTTATTTTATTAAATTTATATATGCACAGGGTGCCTACCTATTGATGAAAGCAAATACATTCTTGCAAATGTGCTCAACTTTGTTTCCTCTTTGCTCACTCATCATGAGCAAACTCCCAATCCAGAGTGAACCTAATCATTTGCATTCTCCATCTTACATTTATTCTAAAATCTAAGCCTTACTGCCAACTCCCATTATGCTACTAGGCATATTGAGATCATTATGAATTAAGTGTTTTAATCACGTATCTCAGCTGGGCTATCATTAAGAGCTAGAAGACATTCCATTTCTCTCCTTCACTGTCCCATCCAAGGAAGATCCACCTGCCTATGCACTAGCTCACAGGCGTTGGACTACATTCCTATTCCCATCTACCAATATCTTTTTTTAAATATCTTTATTCTATTTATTTATTTTTATGTGGTGCTGAGGATTGAACCTAGGGCCTCCCATGTGCTAGGTGAGCACTCTACAGCTGATCCACAATCCCAGCACACCCTCATCTACCAATATCTTAATTTTTCTACCTAATTTGCATCATTCTTGTCAGCCCACAGATTTTTCCCACCACTGGGGCAAATAAACAAAAAGGTATGAAATATGGATTTGGACCCAATATCACTCCATTTACTAACCACTTCATTTTGCTCATTTTCAAGTCTCAAGAAAATTTCACATGTACTGTGAGATTTTTATTTCACCTTTTATATTACCTTGTGAATTTATATTTCACCTCTTTATATTACCTTGCTGTATATTCCAGGAAGATATAGCAAGGTAATATAAAGAGGTATGGGCTCCAGGCCCATACCTCCCAACTACTTTATAATATGCTGAAGTCCTCTTTGTTTTCCCTTGTATCAAAAATACTTTTACTAATGTCCTTGGTCTCTTTATTCTTGGGTCATAAGAAAGCTCTCTAGTTCTCCTTTTGAATTGACTGTGCTTCCTTCTTACATATCTGTAGTCCAGAATCGATCCTGAAGTGATATCCTAGCTTTATATATTCAATCATTAAGAAAAACACAAAGTCCTCATTTTATGTTGTCAGGTTTCTTTAGCTGCTTCACATGTTATTCTATGGTTCAGCCCCTTTTTGATTTATTCCCTCGGATGTACCATTCTCATGGCCTAAGGAAAAATGTTAAGACCTGATTGACAAAATATTCTTGTGTCTTCTACTGAACATAGGAAATGTGCTAACTTCACATTGGCCAGATTAAGTTCTACGGCCAGTGTCAACATCAATATGGCGACTATACACCTGTACAGAAGCATAGCAAATGTGGAGAAGAACTCTTGCTGGGAAAGAGTAGGCCAATAGGTGGGTCAGAACTTCCAACTGCTATGATTAGCACCTCTGGACCCTTCTTCGCTCTTACTCCATCATGATGGTTGGTCTTATATCCCACAGGATCTTCCTCACCCTCAGGTCAGCTCAAATGTTGTAATCTGTTAATTCTCACCCATTTGACTGCCATTCTCATCATTTTCTATTGCTTTTCTCCCTAAATCCCATTGTTTTACACTCATTAATAAAGAGGAAGAGAAAAGAATGTAGACCTCATGTCTTCCATGTGTTTATAACTTTGTGAGGATCCCACCATTATATTCTTTCATCTCTTGACTTCATAACATGATAGAATGGCCATTAAACATCCCACCCTTCTCTTTGTGTATTTCCTTCTGTGGATATATTCATTTCCATGGGTAATAAGTTTTAGGTTATGTGAGCCATTTCAAGCCATCTGATTCAAGTTTAGTTAGTTTTCTTTCTTGCCCTCTCCAAATATCAACTCTTATTCCCTCTCCGAACCTTCTTCATCCTTCAGAGCACAAAAAAAGTGTTAAGTCTCTCTGTGGAAACATCCAGTTCTTCTCCCTCTGTGATCACTTGTGACAATATTATAACCTGATTGTATTCCATTTAGTGCTATTTACTGAGGATGCTTTAATGAGTGGTGTATGGAAAATACAAAATAAATTATGTGACTTTATTTTCCCAAAGACAACTGGGGTTACATATGTGTCAAATAGAACATAATAGATAGGGATTTATTCCTCCATTAGCTTTTTAGGTTTGCTTATCTTTCAGAGTAATTTAAATTGAAATGGAAGACAAATCCTTATTTGATTGTTAGGCAATTCAGTGCTATTTATTTTGTGGAAGTTGGTGTGGGATCTAAGTGCACTGTTGTTAAAAGGCTATTTAATGTCACATAGAGGGCCTATTAATTTTTTCGATAAATTGCCAGCATGTCCAGCCAATTGCATACATTTAATAGGGAAAGTCAGTTCTTCTAAAAGTCTGCCACCATACTTTGTGGTAATGGTGCCATAGTTTATATTCTGTGAGACATACTAAAGCATTGCCTTGGTTATCAGAAGTCTAGAGATAAATCTCAAAGTAAAAGTGTGCCTTGGTGCGAACAGGGTCAAAGAGTGATACGAGGTTTTTAACACAGCCATTGTGCCAAATGCAGTGAGGATTTAAAAAAAAAATTCGACATGATTTTCTTTGTATTAATAACGACTCTATGATCATGGAAGTGGAATGTTAACATCACTGGTAAGGAAGAATATTTATACAGGATCCCAAAGATGACCTCACTTGGTCTGAAAGAGTAGAAGTCATAGTCACTTTCATTTTCTTAAGTACAATTAGGAAATAATACCAACTGATTTGTCCTTTTCCTGGGTTATAGTAATTGGCTCATGAGAACAGAAGACAATAAGGAAAGCAGAGGGAATATCATCTGTTTGGGTAAGTCTGTTTGGGTAAGTGTCTCCCAAAGGTCATATGTTAGAAGTCTGATCACCAGATGTGGCACTATTAGGAGCATCCTCTCAAAGGGGATATTGGAACCCGGGCACTTTCCTGCCTCTCTTTCATTCCAGCTGCTATGAGGTAAGCTGGCCTCTTCTGTCCATGTGTTCTGGCCAGGACATGTTGCCTCTCCACATGCCTAATGGCAATGGTCTCAGGCAACTCTGAAGAGAAACTGGGAGCCAAAATAAACCTTCCCTCCTTGCAAGCTCATTACCTCAAGTATTTTGTTACAAAGATGGAAACCTAATACAAAATAATATTGACAAGTGAACAATTTTCTTTTTCACAGAAATAATTGACAAGCAACATGAGGTAGAATTTATGCTCCATGAAATCAGGAGTCTTATCTGGGGTTTCTGATCAGCATGTTCTCCAGAAGCTAGCATAGTGTCTATCACAAATATTTGTCAACATAATCAATGTGTAAAGGTCAGAAAAATAAATATCAATGATTTTAAAATGACAGTATAAGGATTATGTCTCCTCTTGTTCCTTTAAATGTCAGAACACTCACCAAGAGAATGTTGCCATAGAACAGATTAAAATTTTGACAAGACACATTACTATTAAGAGAAAATAAAAGTAATAAACTTTGATAATGTTGTTATATTTAATTTTTTTTAAAAAAAGTTTCTACCTATCTAGGAGGGATATAGGCATTCCAGGAAGATACAGCAAGGTAATATAAAGAGGTAAAATATTGAGCTGGCACATCCTGGTGGTGGCATGAAGTCACAAAGCTCACAAAAATGTAAGGGCTGTACTTGCAAAAATATAAAGGGAGGCTTTCTAAAAAAATACAAGAAGTATGAAGACAGATTGAGATAAGTATTAAATTCAATTGAATAAAACAAACTGTTTAAATAAACTGAAAGAAAAATAGACTAAAGAATAAATAAGAGCCAACTCATATTATTAGTGTATCTAAAAAGGTAAGATAATGAAATATTGAAGAGCTTATTTGTTAAAATTTCATAAAATAATGCTTGAACTTATAAATTTCAGAGATATTTGGGGCCTGGAAAATAATTAAGACAGAATGGTAGATGAAGATACATTGTAGCAACTGACTTCATTTCAAAGATTAAGAAGTATCCTTTGGAAACACAGGTAAAATTAGTCAATCTCCCATCATGGACAAAGTGAGAGTGGACTAATGGTTTTATTCTCTTGCCCCACCAACCCTCTTTCACATACATACAACAGTGTTGTGCAGTAGCAGGGCATAGCATGACCTTGCTGTACCAGCATTTTGCCTTCCTGATGGTGGAGCCTGATTTTGGAAAGTTGTTGTTAGAATATTAAAAATTAGAAAAGGATATTTCAGAAAGTCTCCCCAAAGTGTTATATGATCAGTTATACATTAATAGTCTTCTTACACACAAATGAGCCTTATCACTTGTAGACATGTTATAAATGTACATATTACATGTGAACATATTTCAATAGTATTAGAAATTGTGGTGAGGCAGTGAGTAAAGCATTATTAAGAAGTAAAAAGTGACCATAGTGTTTTATACCTAGCTAAACTGATATTATGATATAACACAACAGCAAACATCTTCAAATTTGCAATAATTCTGAAAATACAGTTACTATGAGTTCTTCTCAAAATAGTATTCTAGAGTTTCATGTAGAACAAAAAAAGCAGTCTCCAAAAGAAAAAAAATAATGAATATGAGAGAACTAGACCTACTAGATTTTAAAATTATTGAAAAAATCATAATTGAGAAAGTATGAAAATTAGTCTGATAATAGCCCAAATGTATATAGGAATTTTATATTTAATAAAGAATATATTACTGATCAGAGAATGAATTGCTAAAGTGTAGATGAAAGAATGTATTTTTAGGGTATTAGGATAAAGAAGGATTTATAAGAACAATAAAATCTGAGAATTCAGAAACATTAGGTAAATTCCAATGGATAATAGTCAAAAATTGCTAGACATCAAAAAATAAAGTTCCTAAAGCAAAACTACAGATGAAAAATTGGGAAATAAGTATTTACAACTTATACCACAGGCCAACAATTAATTCCATTCCCATATGACATGCCTCTGGTAATCAATATCATCAGATTAAGTATCTAAGGGTAATAGGGCTGTTAATCTTATAAAGAGCTGCTAAAAATATGTCTTATCATGAGAGATATAAATTAAAGCTATGTTTTAACATTTATTAAATGTAAGATTTGCAAAGATCCATTTGGAGTTTGAAGAGGATATAGGAAAATACACTCCCATACTTTTCAAATAGAAATAAAAACCAGCCTATCTTTACAGAGGAAAAATGGAAAAAAATCTATTAAATTTTAAATACAGAAATACTCCCTGACCTTGCAATTTTACTCCTAGAAAATTGATACTATTGAAAAAAATTATATAAAAACTCAGATATATTCAAAGATACTCACAGAACAACAGTTTGATGTTAAAAATTTATAAAAACCCCAAATGTCCATGAAGAAAAATCATGATACATTCATGTATTGAATACATTCAATAAAGGGGAATAAAATAGTTGTTGTATATAAAACAATATGAGAGTGGGTCCAATAAATATTAAAAAAGGGAAGTTAAAATTTTAAAAAAATATTGCTGCCATTTTTTTTCTTTTTAAGGAACATACATATCCCAGTGTGTGTTTAGAGATATCTATAATGTTGAAAACAGAACCAATCACAGCAGTTATCCTGTGGTGAGGAGAACTAGGGAGTCAGAAAAATGATATGGGAACAATTTTGATTTTTGATTAAGTCTTTTACTTCTAAAGTAATTGCAGATGTGTACCACATGACAATATTCCATCAATGACAGGCCATATATATGTATGATGGTTGTCCCATAAGATCATTATTGAGCTGAAAAGTTCCCACTGTCTAAGGAACTTTTTCCATGTCTGGTAGCCATGACAAAGTCATAGCACAACACATTATGAGTGTGGGTAATGCTGACATAAAACCTGTACTACCAATCATAAAAATATAGCCCTTAGACTTATGTATAGTCCACAGTACTTGAGAATGATACTGACAATGTTACTGGCTTATGTATTTACTATACATTTTATTGTTATTGCAGAAAATATCCCTTCTACTTATTAAAGCAATTACTGTAAAAGAGTATGCTTTGTTGCAATCACAGCAGCCTCATACAACTTGGGTTTTCTGTGTCTCTTAATTGCATTAATAGGCCACATGGAGGGCTTTACCTTAGACCACCCAGGTGTGTATAAGGGCACTGTACAATGTTAGTGCAATGATGAAACTGACCAGCAGTGCTCAGAACATATACCTTCTCAACATATAACTTCTTGAGTGTGAGGTTCATATGTTTGTTTTACATTTGCCTATGTGAAAACTTATTATCTTATTCTTCCTGCAAAGCACATTTCTTGGTTTTCTGATTTATTCCAAAAACCTTTTCACATCGTGTTAGTGCAATAACTAGGCTGCAGGACTTGTGACTTAATCATTAAGCCCTGCAATAGCTGCCTTGTGCTCTCCTGAACTGACACCTTATTTCAGAAATTTGTTGTTGGAATATTTGAAATTAACAAGCAGAGTTCCCGAAAGTCCTTGGAATTTTGTTATTTAGTCAGTTACAAATTAAAAAAAATCTTATTACCCACATGCCAAACCTATTTTGGTATTGAAATTTCTATCTCAATGTGGAAGGAGGGGCAGGAAATGCAGGTGACAATTTCTATACCTCAGATTTTTGGTGTTGTTCAGCCTCCTCAGAAGTCTGGCATCTGTGAGCATTGAAGGCATTTTCAGAGATAATTTTGTTTTAAAGTCCTGACCTGGAGAGATGGATGCTAGACTGTAAAACTTCAGAGCTAGTCTCTCAATTAGTCAGATGGTAAGAGCTTTTATGCATAAAGTTTTATTGGACCACAGCCACATTTGCCCAGTCTCCTGGCTGCTTCATGCTAACAATGAGAGAATTGATGGTTGCCTAGACACAATATGTTCCTAGCAACCCAAAATATTTACTCACTGGCCTTTTATAGGTATGGTTTGTGACCTCTGCCGGAGCTCATGTTAAACTTTTAATAATTGTTTATATTTAGCATATTTAGAGATGCTTATTTTTCTGAGTTCCAGGCACAGAAGTGGGAAGCTTCCCATGTCCTGTCACTCTCATCTGAAATAAAGAATCTTCAGAACAGGGATCCCTGGGGAATGGAAAGAGGAAATGCAGAATATGTGGGCTGATCTCAGGAGCGTGGGTGCCATCCTCACTCTACAACCTCTCAGCAGAATGACCTTGTACAAATTATTTAACCTCTCTGTACCTCATTTGCCTCATCTGCAAAACTAGAGGGAATAGGTACCTACTCTTCTGACTCACATGATTAATTAATGTTACTTTCCCCCAGACAGCAATGACTATGCCATTTGTTACATGGCCACACTTCTCCATGAGTCTCTTGAACTAAATATGAACTCCTAATCCAAGAGCAATTATAGCCCAACTTATGGGGTATAAGGAGTTGATGAGTTTTCCAAAAGCAAAGTTTTTCCTACCCAAAGTAGCTTACACTGGGGAGAATACATGAATTGAATTTACCTAGTGTAATGTTTAATTTGGATCAACTTGATTGGATTAGGAGATGCAAATGATTAAGAGACTTATGGGTGCATCTAGGAATGATTGGCATATGGGATAGCCAACTGAAATGGAGACTCTCACTCAGTGTGGCCAGCACTGTCCAATAGGATGATAGCTTGGATGGAGTAAAAGTTGGAAGATCAAGAAAGCAGCGCAGATGCAAGCTCCTTGATAGTTCTTTAAAACATTCTTGATTGCTGCTGTGATCATCTGAAGATATCAGACTCTTGTTTCTTCACTCTTCCAAAGCAGACTCTGCCAGTGATTCTCCAGAAACCTTAAGTCTCATAATCCCTCTTTTTCTGGGGCTTCAGACCCTTGGATGGCCCAGCTACTGGTTCTTCCAGCTCTCCAACCTGCAGATAGCTATGATGGACTATCCAGCTTCTGGTCATGTAAACCAACCTAAGAAGTCCCCCTTTTATAATTATTCTTCCTGTTGGTTCTGTTCCTCTAGAGCATTCTGACTAATATACTCAGGATCATCATGATGTGTATATGTTTTCCTGGCATGGTTATTAATAACTTTCCTTTTCATGAGTGTTTTAGTTTAGACCACAAGTCATATATATGGTCATGCTATCTCTAGTGAATGAAAATTGTCTTTAGAGAGGAAGCTGATTATGGGAGTAGAAGTGAGAAATGCACAGAAATAACAGTAAGTAAAGATGCTTAAGCAGCAACACACTTCATGGTTAAGCCCACACCATCAGAGGCCTGGGGTAGAAGATGCAAGACAAAGATAGATTTCACCATGATACTTGAATCTGACTTCTGAGATAAATCTTGTATTAAGAGGTGTATGGCTGTGGTTTGATGCAGAGCAATGAAATGAGGCCTGTCAAATCTAAGTAGTGAGATGGAGGAATCCCAAGGCCCTGGGTTGGTGTGAGGTCAAGGTTTCCTGGTGTTAATGAGGACCTGTGAGGACCCAGAGCAGGGATAAGCTTATCAGGGTAACTCCCAGGGGCAGTGACTGTTTATATCAGGGCTGCTGGGAATGCTGGGACTCTCCCTCCTTAGTGAGCCTCTATCTTTTGTGAAAGTGTCAATGCTGAGATACTTTTAAATACAAATGAGTCAATTTGATAACAGCTTTTTTTTTTTTTTTTTCTGAGAGGGAATGGGGTAAAACACATTGGGATGTGCAGAAAAACAGATGAAAACAAGTGCAAAAATCAGACAAACCAAAACCATGAGCTACACTCAATTATAAGACTTAATTGCAGAAATGTTGAAGAGCAAAAATGTGTGTCAGAATGAATTGTAGGAACATCATCCTAGGACTGAGGTGATATGGCTCAAACTCCAGGCAGGCTGTTTGAAGGAAGGATCTAGGGTGGGGCCCAAGGCCTGTGACTAGGGTGGGATACTCTGAGTGTATGAGCTTTGTTGCAAGGAATGGCTCCCACTACCTAATTGGGCAGGCTGGTCACTCTATGTAGTAATCTCAGTCATTGTATGGGTGTGACCTTCAGAGAGCCACTGGGACAACCCTGGAAGAATGACCCAGGGATGAGCTGGAAAAGCCCTCTGGCAAAATAGTAAAATTCACCTTCTAGTTGTTCCATGTAAGTTAATAAAGAGCTTCCATTGAAGACAGAAAGGAGCATGTCCATGCCCTGCTCCTCAGAAGTTACTTTTCTGTAACATCAAAGGAAGGAGTAGGGTGAGAGGAAGAAAGGAAAAGGTGGGGTGGAAAGGAAAGAGAACAGAGAGAACAAACTCTGCTGCTAATTGGCAAACCTGCATCTTCCTCAGATAAGCTCTGTTCTCAAGGACTTTCAACCAATTGCATGTGGCCCATCTAGATTACTCATAACTGACAAATGAGTGTAGTTGTAATCAAACCTGCAAACTTTCCTAGAGGTACTTAGTAGTGTTTGGTTAAATAACTGAGACTCTAACCAAGCCAGACTGACACATAAACCTGACCATCACATATCTGTTTTCATAATTATATATTCTGTGGTTAGAATTAGAAATACATTTCCCAGGTATGAAATAATCTATTATTCTTGTATAGCATCAAACCAAAGTCACGCAGTTTTAATACACTGCAATAAAAGACAAAGGAGAGAATTAGGTATTTTTCTAGACCAGGGGTATTCACAATCCTCAATGCTTCTCCATCATCTCTAAAATGTTCAACAGGGCCCATCTCCCATTACTGCTTTGGTAATTCCATGCCTACTCATTTCAGCTACTCAGAACTTTTATTGCCATTTCTTGAGGGAGCCATACTTCCCTGGGGAATACACGGTGTAAGTTGTTTTAGTCAGCTTTTCCATTGCTGTGACCAAACAGCTGACAAGAAAAATTTATTTGGTGTTCACAGTTTCAGAGACCCTAGGTCATAGACTGCTGGCTCCGTTGTTCTGTGCCAGAGGTGAGGCAGATCATCATGGCAGAAGGGTGTGGAAGAGGAGAATAGCTTGAAACGTGATAATCAGGAAGCAGAGAGAGACTACTCTGCTCACCAAAAACTAAAAATATATATCCCAAAGGCATACCCCCAACAACCTGCCTCCTTCTCCCACACCCTAGCTGTGGTAAGCACATTGATTAGGTTACTTCTGTCATAACCCAATCATTTCACCTCTGAATGTTCTGCTATTGCTTAACATATGAGCTTTTGGGGGACACGTCATTTTTAAACCAAGACACTCTTGTATCAGCCAAAAATGGAGGGGAAAATCCCCAAATGAATGAGAGCAGAAGTAGGTGATCAAAAGCACAGGTTCACAGGTGTCACTGAGAAGAGCATAGGACAGCTTAGTCATAAACACACTGACTCTCCTATGTGTTTAATCCTGATTCATGTCTCTGGATCCTGGTACTCTGCATAGCACACTGTCCGGTCAGATTCCCATACTCCTGCTTGGGGCCCAGATACCCTGCACAGTCTCTGGGAAGGGTCAGTGCTCTAGGGTCTCTGGTTGCAAAAGAGATACAGGTCTCTGAACTCCAGTTGGTAGATAAAGAACTGGATGCAATGGCAGGTCCTGTGGAGATCCTCTTCCAGGGAAGGCAATGGAGACTGAATCAGTCTTACTATTGGCTGATAGAACTGGGAATATCCTTTATCTGAGTTACCTGTTCCTTTGCTGCAGAGGGGTATTCCCCAAACTTCTTCGTGAGGGACAAAGGAGTTATTTATGTCAGGAAAAACAATGCTACCTCTCTAAAATGTCAAACAGGAGGACATTTGGGTCACTGTAACCAAAATACCCAATAAGAATAACTTGGAGAAGGGAAAGTTTATTTGGGACTTGGGGTTTCAGAGGTCTCAGGACATAGATGGCTGACTCCATTGGTGAGGGAGCACATCACTGGGGAAAGGCCCCCTGGAGGAAAGTTGGTGCACTCATCACAGGGTCAGGATGCAGAAAGGTGGGGAAAAGACACCCTTCCTGGGCATGCTTACAGTGACCCATCTCCTCCATCCATGCTGCACTAGCCTATAATCATCACTCAAACTAGATTAGGTCATATTCTCACAATCTAATCATTTTCTTCTGAATATTCCTGCATTAAGAAGAGCTTTAGGGGGACGTCTCATATCTAAATCATAACAGGACTAAACATTTTTTTTTGCTTGGACAAGATTAGATTAGTTAAGATGCTTGAAGTGGCATTAACTGGACTTCAGGATTAAGCAACCCCAACTAGAGGTCAAACCTTCAAATGATAAAAAAGATGTTAGACATCAGTCTTATTAGATGTCTAAGTACAAGAAAAGGGGTGTAGAGGGAGACAAATTTTGATGGCTAAATATAAGTTGTTCACTGGAAACCAGTCTGAGATTCATCTGATTTCTGTGCTGGTAGTCATTTGAAATTTCACTGGGGCAGCATTTCTAATAGGTCAAAGCCATCTTCAGCTTGGGAAAAAAAATAAAACAAAAATAACAAACCACACCAAGAAAATGAGAGGAGCACCATAACCTCTGGTTATTGGGGCAGCTTTTCTGAAGCAGTATTTCAACCCCAATGTGACTCAACCTGAACAAAGCAAACCTTAATTTCTTATATACTGAGATTATTGTGTGCAGACAATAGATCTCTCTCAAGCAACAGAAAAATGAGGTTGTACTAGCCACTGAGCTGAAAAAAAAAAATCTTCCTAGTCATTGCTTTGTCCCTGGTGACCAGGGACAGCTGACATTACTGAAGAACCTATTAAACAAAATGGTGAAGACCTTGGTTCCAGAAGTTCAAATCCCAACCAGTTCCTGTGATAGCTGCATGATTGACCCTCCATTCCTCAGCTTTTTCATCCATGAAAAGGGTCTGGAAATAGTACCTTCCTCTCTAGAACACTGCATAGGAGATAATGCATAATAGAAGCCGCATTTGGTTTTTATAAGTCAAACTCAATCTGAGTCAATGTCTGCATGAACCTAGATGTGAGAAATCCACATGCAGGCTTTGGGTCTCTCTTCTTCCTAATATGGCACAAGAAAAATGTGAGGAGATGGTTTACGTTTCCTATTAAGCAGGGGAAGTGACTCTCGACTAGTGATGGACATGATTGCAACCTGAGATGCTCATGGATGCAAGTTGTTTTTAGGCCTGTTGCCTACTTCACCAAACCAAAATTAGAATTTCAAATCACCCAGTCCTGTTACTGTTCCAGCCAGGGAGCTTATATTTGAGCTCCCTCAGCAGTAAGCAGAGAGAGAAACTGAAGGGACACTTTAAAGATCTGGAAAGATATTTGGCATTGGTAAATGTTTAAAGCTGGTAGATGTGTTTAGGGGAGGCCAGTGGGCAAAATAGTCAGCTTCCAGTCCTAGAGAAGTTGTTCCTCGATTTCGGCTCGGAACAGCGATGTTGGCAAGCATGTGCTGGAAGCTTCGAGAGCATCTGGCATCCTGTGTCTAGATCCCATGGTGAACAGTAATAATCAGGCTGAGGCCTCACAGACAGCAGGTGTGGACAGGTGGGAGAGGAGCGGGGAGCAGGCCCAGTGAGGTCTGGAGGCTGCAGAACACAGACTGGTTTAAGGGGCTCCCCGAAATAACTGGAGGGCACTTGGAGGAATATTAATTTTTAGCAGTCAGGCCTGTAGGGGCTTAAATGCCATAACTAGGTCATTAAAAGTAAATGTGATAGAACTTTATATTGAACCAAATGCTTACTCAACAGGGACCATGAAATAAAAATATTTTCAGATATTAAAAGGATATGAAATTTCATTTTATGAACCAAGATGTAAGGTCTGGGTAATATATCCATCTGCGGTTTCAAGTGAGTGCATATCTCAGGCAGCTAAAATAGGATGCTGTCTGAATTGATTTCTACAATTCCCTAAGATATTGGGTACCAATTGCTTCCATCCCCAAACTAGGTATCAGATCAACTTAGCAAGATTTCTAAATGGGGCAGAGATAATAACTGATCATCTACTTCAAGTTTATGGGAGAGGTTATAGAGACCTACACAGGGAAAGCTTGAGATTGGTAGGCATAGTCTTGTGTCTTTGAGTCTGATGGGTAGGAGTCAGCCTTAGCACCTTGTGCAGCAGAGTAGAGAACTGAGGCAGGGGGATGACAGTCTTCCAACTGTCAGAAGCCATCATGGGCCAAGTGAAAGAGGCAGCTGGTAGGTTATCTGCATGAGCAGTGGAAGGGTGTCATCAGTAAGGGAACTGGCAGAAGAAAGGACAGAACTGTTGGTGAGAGGCCCCAGAGAAGGCTGAGGACTCTCTTTAAGTATTTATGAAAAAGTCATTTTCAACTTCTGCCTTAATTGGGTAGAGGAAACCAAAGTCACAAGGGTGGCAACCAAATTGAACTATTCTGGTATCTGGACTCTTGCCCTCCATCACTTAACCCCAATTAAAAACAACAAAACTAAAAAATAAATGACTATTGGAATCAGAACTGTCTTTAAGCAAAGAGGATATGAGCTGGAGGAGGTACAGAAAAGCAGCCAGCTGCATCCCACCTTCTCATCTGCATGCTAGGGGCTTTAATTATGATAACTTTTAAAAATGTTGATATCATATTGGAGAGGACAGTTACTGAACAGACTTTTTGAAAATAACATGAGTGGAGAATAGTTTATAATGGGGAAGTAGCAGCTAGGATAATCATGAGGCTTGCCCTTGATATCACCTAAGACATAGGAAGAAAGCTAATCCTAAGGAATCTGTTTGAAGGGCCATGGTTGATGGAAAGAAGTGAGGGGGATGTGGGTTTTGATGCTCCATGAGAGTCTTTCACCTAATGTAACTTGTTTGTCACACCCACCCAACACATATCCCTTGTGTTCATTATCTCAGCCTCCGCCTCTTTTATTTTAATCTTGCCATAGTAGAAGATACAAATGGCTACTGTTTTTTTTTTTTTTTTTTGTATTTTTAGAGTCCACCCTATGGAATACATTTTTTCTTTTTCTTTTTCTTTTTTTAAAATATTTTTAGTTGTAGATGGACACAATATCTTTACTTGTTTAGTTATTTTGTTGTTGTTGTTGTTTGTTTGTTTTAATGTGGTGCTGGGGAATCAAACCCAGTGCCTCATGTGTGCTAGGCAAGTGCTCTACCCCAGCCCACATTTTTTCAAGTAAAACATAAATTTACAAAAAGGAGAAACATGCAGCATTCTCCCTGGTTGCTCTGCTTTCCTGTGTCATAGATTCACATATTCCTTCTGGTTCTCCGGGCTCTGGGGCATTTTCATAAAACTCTCCTTGCTGGTGCTCTAAGATGCTGCCTCATTCTCAGCAGCCTCTCCCCAGGGAGGTGTCCTGTCCTACATAGACTGGCTTCTGGATAAATTGAGGAAGGGGCCTGCATGGCTTTCTTCTTTGTCTCTTCCTCCTGTATTACTGATTGACACAGGCCATATCTGAGCCTCTCCAGTATGATAGTTATATCTATAAGTGCCTTTTTATTTTTTAACAGCCCATACCATGGGGTAATTTTTTAAAACTTAACAGGAAAATGTGGACCATTGAATGGTTTGTACCTGTTTAAGATGTACCACGTTTCTGGTGTCATAGTTAAAACTCAGAGCTGCAAGGAGGTCTTACTATTCACTATATTTTTCGCAGAGGTAACTACCTTCCAGTGAAGCAATGGTTTATTTGACAGAATATATGCAGCACTGAGATGGTTATGAAGTTTTGATGGAAGAGAAACAGACAACAAAACCTAAATCCACATTTTAAAGTATATTTGAACTAATAAAGAGAACTATAATTATTGTGAGCTTCACTTGAGTTGCAAAGGTGTGGGTGGCTGGAATCTTTTAATATTCTTGTCTCTTTGGTCACCTTGACAGCTACATTATTAGGAAGTGTGATGAGAACATGCTTTAGTCTAAAAGGTGAATTTCTCAAAAAAAATTGAGGTCAAACTAATTCATTTAAAATCTGAAATAAACACTTTCTTAATTTCCTCATGACTAGCTCTAGTCTGTGGAAAGAAAAATTATTTTTATTCTCTTGAAATCATCTGTTTGGTAACCAAATGCTTTTGTTCTTCATAATTGTTTTCTTTTTCAAAGACTTTTGGGTTCTTAACTTGTTTTCTTTATAAATATCTGAAATCCAAATTATAGAAACCAAGTTAAGGAAATTTCTATCAGATGAGTATCCAAGATTGCCAAAATATGATTTACAAAAGTAGTAATTTGATGTGGTTCAACCTAATACATAAGAGTTGAGGCCAGTCCCTGGCCAAAGGATGAGATAAAATATCTCCTTAAAATTATTCCATATCCCTTCATTTCTATAGATTCCTCCATAGTTTCCTTGTTTAGTAACAATTTATACTTCATATCAATAGACCATGGACACTATAAGCATAGCACCTGAATGGGGAATTGAGGATATAACCTATATGGGAGAAGACAACATTTCAAACAACCAGCTGGACATCTTGGGTCTCAAGATTGAATCGGGCTGATTTACACACCTGATAAGACTAATTAAGTGCAACTGGTCATCAAGAGCATGAAAAGCCAATTCACATGTGCTGTGTTCCATGGTTAGAACTGAGTCTCTTTTTTTATGGTTATGAAATTGACTGAGATGAGCACTGATACTCCTTATTGTGGGAACCCCGAAGAAAGGAGGACACACCTGCTGTAGAAACTAGAGATTCTCATTACTTTCCTATTACTATCACCAGGGGAAATAAGAGAACTATTAGCTGGGAGTTCATCACTGCCTGACTTGTTGGGGACAATTACATCTAGTAAAACTCAGTGTTGCTTTGGTGCTAACACCAAGAATGGTGCCATTCAAAGAACCAGGTGATCTGGAATGAGGAAACACTTTGGCTAACAACAGCCATCTTCTCCAGGTGCATGGAGGAACAGAACTGGCAGCTCCTTGAGGAAAGAGGAAATAGATCCCAAGTTATATTTGTGGTTCATTCTTCTATGAAAAGCAAGAAGGTGAGGGGGACAGATAACCACATATTTTTTGAAATTACAGAAGTCATTACAGAACATTTTACCAAGAGTTAAGTAAAGGGGGTCAAATTATAAAATAAAGCTAGAATGAAAAAGTGTGTCACGGCCCAGAGTAGCAGAGTCAGTAAGATGAACAGACATAACTGTACATATCTCATTATGGATATATTACAGTATGCAATGGTGGGAGCCGATTAGGTGTTCTCTATAAACCCTATGTGTCTAATGCCAGAGCCTTAGGTCCACCAGGTGGGCAGGAAGAGAATGGAAGAGTAGACATAGTAGAAGAGCAAAGACAAGTAGAAAACTACAAGCCTAGAAATGGGAACTTAATGTATGTCAATACTTGTTGCCTCTACTCTAAGGCATTTCACAGAATCTGGGTCCCTCACCATGGACTTAAACACATACCAGTCCCAAGAGTTGGGGGGAAAAGAAAAAAACAATAGGAGGATCCACCAGGAAGGGAAAGTTACTGCAGGACAGCTACTCCCTCAAACCAGCAAGGTGAGTCATCAGGTGGAAAACAATTCCTATAAGGTGAAAAATGGCTGTCCTGGATTCTGTCCAATCTCTTATGAGTGACCCTTATGGCCCACCCCAAATGGAAACATACAAGTGGTGGAATTCTGAGAGATGTAGTTTTATCTAGCCATCCTGGCCCATTAAAGAGCCATCACAGAAAGCCTTATACAATTGGAGGAAGGCTGATTTTATTTACCAAATTTTATCTGCTGCTGTGTACCTCCTGTCTATGAAGGGCTGACAACTGGAGAGAGTCAGGGAGGAAAGCCAAAGGTTATGAGCCAACTAGTCCAGCTCTCCCCTCCAGTGTTTCACGTTGCTCTGAGACACATGACAATAAGGAAGTCCATGAGTGCGAGATTGCAGGAATTCAGAGAGCACCAAATTCTGTTGCTAAGAGACAAGCATGCAAAGATAGGATCCTTTAAGTAAAAACAATTCAACATGATTTTGTTATTACTTATTAGAACATAGAATTTTTGTTGTTTTGGTTTCTTCCTAATTTGGTTTTAAGATATTTCTATCAACCATAAACCAAAAAACTGCTCTTCAGGAGAGTTCTACCCAGAGGAAAAGTTAGGTTCAGAGTATTCTTCGGATGAGATGCAATGAGCAGTTGCAATCAAAATGAGTGAAATAGAAGAAATTTATCACTTACAGATTCCAGAGGATGGGAGCCTGAGGGGAAGTCTGGAGGCAGAAGAAGCTCAATCAACAGGTGGGAAGCAAGAAGAAATAAGCCCAGGGACTGAGCCCTTATAAGGGTCCATAGGAGCTATCCCTCGAGGCTGAGTATGGCTCCGGTGTTGATAATGGGTTTTAGCATCAGCAGCTGTGCAATGGGTTGGTTTGAGTCAGTGTGTTAAAGAACAAGCAAGCCATGTAGCAAACAATCACATGGGGAGGGAGGTTTAACTTAGACCAGGGGTGATGGGGTACGACTGCATTGCAACTGACTGTGTCAGCCTTAAATGAATGTGGAGAGGCAGCAACTATATAAAACAGATATATAAGAAGATTCTAGAGGGGCTGGGGATATAGCTTAGTTAGTAGAGTGCTTGCCTCACATACACGAGGCCATGGGTTCAACCCCCAGCACCACCACCCCCCCCACACACACACATACACACACACACACACAGAGGATTCTAGAAATCAAGCAGAGTTAGTCTACAGGCGATTGCTTCTGATTTCTTCACTTATAGAGAAATTGCTCTGTCCTGGTAACTCAACCAAATGGAAAGGTCTGCCAAAGTAATGCCCCCCACCAAGAGGGACTGAAACTCTTACCCTTCTCAGGTGGACTCATAGAGGTAAATGGATATGTATGAGCCTTCTCAGGATCAAGGTGTAAACAATTGTCTGATAAAGATCTCATCTGAAAGCCCTAGGTGCAGCCTTTGGGAGTTCTCAATAGCAGGGTCCCATTCTCTGACCCTTTTTCCAACTTGAGATTTTTATGTGAACTTATCTCAGATCACCAAAGATGAGGTTTCCTATTTGGACCTAACAAAGAAGAAATGTGGACTTTGTCAAGATGAAATGCATAGATGCACCTTTGCATGGTCTCTCTTTGGAAAGTGAATGAGTGGATTGCAGTCATCCATATCAGGCAAGAAAGCCATTTAAATGATATAAAGCGAAATGTCAAGTACATGGGTGCTGGGTTGCCTTGTGGTGAAAAGTAAATATATGTTATTTTATTTACCTTCATTTTTGGGAGAATTGACTCTCCTTCCAAGTTGTATAACTTAAGGAGACCTTTAATCTTAGCACAGATTTCTTGTTCAGTGTAATGGCATAAAATCCAAGATATGATCTATTGACCCCCCTTCTATCTTTACATGTCCTTTTCTATTTCTCTTCCTCTCATCTATTTTCTTGCCTTTTCATATATCTATCTACAGAAATAGGTGCAAATAGATGAAAGTGCATATGTGTCTATATTTATGTATATATGAAAAGGAATAGTACCACAGCCAACAAGTTCCCTTGAACCAACTTGAATTTGTTTTCTGATAACTTCTACCTAAATGAGGTTTGGCCAATACCAAATTTTTTTACAGCCTGTTTTTGCTTTTGTTATATATAATCCCCCAAGTAGAGTAGTGAGTTTCCTTCTCTTCTTTTCCTTTTGAGATAATGGGCACACTAAAATTTTCATAAAATATCCTAAGTCACATAGCTTTCAAGTGGCTGGCTGGCTCAGGATTGGGGCTAAGACCTGTATGACTCTGAAGCCCTTTTATATTCTTGGTGTTCCTTTTTTTTTTCCTGCTGATAAATAAAACACTTCTTAGACTCATATGCCAAGCAGCCATTCTCACAGATGAAAATGAAGCCTCCAGTAGTCAGTATGCAGAAAAAGAAGGGTGCTTGTTGGACAGTGTATTAATTTTTTTGTTGGGGGGGGGGTGGGTGGGGCTAAGTATTGAACCCAGGGGTGCTTTACCATGGAGCTACGTTCCCAGCACTTGTTATTTTACTTTGATACGGGTCTCACTAAGTGGCTCAGGATGTTCTTGAACATGGGATCCTCCTGCCTCAGCCTTCTGAGTCACTGGGATTATAGGCATGAATCACCATATCCAGCTTCAAGGTACTAATTTTTTAAGAAGTAAAAAATAAAAGAACAAATATAGAGAATCACATTAATAAGTAGTTACGTTTATTATATTTATTATTTCTTAATAATTTGCTTGGCTCTTTATATTTTACAGAACACTGAGATATCCACTGCCCTTCTCAGTGAATCAGTTAAATTATGCTGACCACCTCACATAGGGATCATTATGATTGTTAACTCTCCTGAGTTAAAGCTCAGAGAGGCTCAGCTCCTTGACGTGTGTTTCAGAGCTAGAAAGTGATAAACACAAGACTTGCACTCAAATCCTCTGACTCTATGCTATGCTTCTCTAATTAAAGGGAAAATATCATTTTTGGTGCACTGACCATATTGAGATTATTCTATGTGCGATAAACTCTGTTAGGTAATTTAAATAAAAACCGTCCTTTCCTCCTTTTATGAAAAGACTCTATTGTTTTACCTCCTTCTCTCAGAATCCTTTATTTACCCCACATAACCATTGACCCGAATGTTAAGCTCAGTCACAATAAATGGGTAAATATGTTGATTTCTACATGCCTGACTTTAGGGCACATTAAATATCAGAGCACTATTGTAGTGTTGAGCTCTTGTGGCTCAAATACCCCTCTTTTGCTTTCTTTTAAATTCCTGATACAATTCTTAGCATGTGGGTCCCTTGTTTTAAAATTCAAATTCTGTTTGATGCTGCAGCTTGTCCTTATCTGATGTGGGCCAGCCAGAATGGAATTCTGTGCTATGGAAGTCTCAGGTGCATGGCAGAAAAATTCCAGAATTTGTGCTTTCTTAGACGCAGGGTCCAGACAGCTGCAGGGGCAGAGGAAAACCATCAAGGCCCTTGGCAGTAGGTGAGAACAATGGGGTAATGTGTAAACATCACTGACAGTGAGACTGGGAGTGGTGAGCAGAGAAAGGGAAGGGAAATGAGGGCAGCCACGAGAATGCATGTCCCAAGTGCCTGGCAAGGAGCCCATAGCTCTCTGTCCATTATTGAGCTGGGTTTACGGGATCAGGGTTAGAAGACAGAGTAGAAATGCTCTTGTTTAATCAAATAATAAGATACTAATGCATATGATCTTGATTTAAAAATATCTATGAGACAGAAAACATTTAAAAATGTGCTTTCTCAATAATCCCAAAAATACCATTAGGAAGAATGGCAATGTGCAAATAGTCTGAATTTTAGCATTAATAAAATTAAATGGGAATTTGATTATGCTGTGTTACAGCTACACATAATGTTCTGAAGCATAACTTTTGCAAATCTGTTAATTCCACTGGTGATTAGATATGTGCATTTCAACACATCTTGCTGCCCTTTGAAATCTAGTACAATCAAGATGTTAGATTGTAAAAGTTATTTTCTCATTATTAAGATGCATTTCAATCCTCATCTTTAATCAACTGAAGATTCACAAGATGGCTTTGATATGCACACTGGTGTGTGTGTGTGTGTGTGTGTGTGTGTGTGTGTGTTGGGGGGTGTGTATTTATGCATATCCCAAATTGATGTGCTGTCACTCTCCTCTCCAGCATCTCAGGATGTACCCTCTGGTATATCTTATTAATAAGGAATCTGTGTTGAGTTTCATTCATTCAAAAATGGGGGGGGTGTTAGAAGGCTCTTTACATCTCTAAGTCCTAGGGGGTCACCCTGTGGCTTGGCCCCTCCTGTCAGAGTCTATAAGGGAAGGTGGAACTCAGCGAGGCGGAGGAAAGGCAGCCAGTTGGTAGATAACGCCTGGCTGCCCTCTGACCCTCGGGTTAAACTGCTGTCTGGGCTGCTCAATCTGGTAAGCTGAGTTCCAGGGAGGGAGAGCTGCCAGTTATCTGTCAGCACACCCAGGCAGGGACTTCATCACAGAGAGGCACACAGACAAAATCTTCCTAATGGCCTTCTCTCTTAGGCCCACTTCCTGGGCTGCTTGGGGGCACGCCAGCATACACAATTGAGGGGGTTTCCAAGTCACTGAGGAACTGATGAAGTAAAGGAGGGAGCATGCTTAGGGAATATGGTATTCCGACTTCACAGGGTTATCAGAGCTGAGAGGATGGGGGTGCACATGTCCCCAAAGTGCTGCTGTCACCTGAAGGATTCTGCACTCCCACAATTCAAATAAGTCATAAAGAAAGCTATGAACAGGACCTTCATCAGGGATGAGCAGAGGGATGGGAAGGAAAGACACTGTAGTTTTATTTGTTAGATTCTGCTAGAATCTACATAAAGAAAAAGCAATGACTGAGAATAAAGGATACACACAGAGATAGACAGAGACAAAGACAGAGACACAAGCACACAAAAAAGAGCCAGAGAAAGACAGGCAGATGGAAAGCAAGAAACTGATCCAACAACAGAGACAAAGGAGGAGAGAGGGACAGACAGAGCGGGACACATACAAAGAGCAAGACGGACCAAGAGGCATGGAAACACAGCACACAGAAAGTGGACACAGTGAACAAGAGAGACACAGGGGGAGGAAAGCAGAGAAAGAGCAAGAGTCAGACAGGCAGGCTATAGAGTGATAGGGGAAGAGACCATTTGTGCCACAAAGCAGAAGGAACCAGGGACAGCCTGAAAGCAGGGCTTAGCCAGAGGTGGCTGGTAGAAGGGAACACAGCTGCCTGCACCCCACACTCCACTGGGGGCTTGCCCAAGAACGGGGCTTCCTACAGGACCTTGGGGGAGAGATCAGGGAAGGCTGAGCACCAATGGAAACTTTGTTCAGAGACGTGGCTCCGTGGTTGGGCTGAGGAGACAGACGCTCAGCCTGTCCTTCCATCAGCTCTCCTCCACCTCTCTGCTCCTCTCTTTCCCTCAACTTTCCTTCTGAGAATGCTCCCTCTGCCAGGATGTCCATTCACTTGTTCTACAACTGCGGATGTTTGTCCTGTTGTACAATGGGCTTGCAGCCTCATAAAACCACCCTGATAAGCCTGTGAGAGATTTTTGCCTAGAATCATACTTTCAGCTTTGATCTCTTCCAAGGTTAGCAATGGTCTCTGGCAATGCTGGGCAGTGGCAGAGAATTGCCACTCCCAGTCAGCCAGGCAACCCCAGGAGGAAGCAACCATAGCCTACAGTATGCTGTGTTGGTAAGCTAAATATTCAACAGGGTAAGTGTACCCAATGCATTTTCAAATTACAACATGATTACCTTGTGATGAGTTTATCAGGATACAACCCCATTGTACCCCCATGTGTGTATAATATGTCTAAAGTGAGACAGGAGTTTCAGGAGTTCAAAGTCAGCCTCAGCAATTTAGAGAGACCCTAAGAAATTCTGTGAGATCCTTTCTCTAAATAATATTAAAAAGGGCTGGAGATGTGGTTCATTAGTTAAGCACCCCTGTGTTTATCCCCTACCAAAAAAAATTACATTCTACTTTCATGTATAACTAAAAAGAACAAATAAAAATTTTTTTAAAGTATATGTCTATTGAACAGGTGTTGCTTTTACACTATCAAAAAGTTATAAAAAAGTTTAAGTGAAACATTGATATTAAGGATTTATTGAGAACTTACTATGTGTTAACTCTTTTTCTAGATACTGGGAATATATCAACGAAATGGACTCATGTTGAGGCTCCCCCTAAGAGTTTTGCTCTTTGGGTCTGTAAGAATCACATAGGGCTTTCATCAGGGTCATGATTCATGGACTGTGGAGTAGGAAGTTGGGACCAGAGTGTGGTATATTGAAAGGATGTCAGAGTGGTCTGCAAAGAGGGTTTGTGTGGTGTTTGCATCACTGGGCATTGGGCAAAGAAGAGATCTGTGCCCCCTGACCCCCTTCCCATGACAGACAGCTAGTACATTTCCTCCATTTATGTACCAGTCATTTACTAAACATCTACTATGCATCAGGACCTGTATCAGAGGCTTCAGAAATCCCCTGATAGCAAGCCCAGTGTGACTGGAACTCAGATGCTGCGTTCTTTCACTCCTCTCCTCCACTGATGTGCAGATGCTGAAGAGAGAAGCAGGGAAGCGAGTCAAAGCCAGTGTTGTTTGCCCTTGGCACATGGGGAAGAGAAGCCCACACTCTGATGACCTTGTCCCCTCCTCTGAGCCATCCTGCAATTGAATGGTTTGGATAAATGCCCGTGTACCTCAGGAAAAAAACTCTGTGACCTCTGATAGTGTTTGTGTGAAAGTTACTCTTCTTAGTGAAAGGCGGCCAAATTGTGTGGAAAATCAACTCCAGAAAACTCCCACCTGGTCCCTAATGGAGGGTGAGAGGAGAGCCCTTGGCTCCCCTCCTCCCAGAGCCCATGGAATGCTCCATCCAGGGGTCCTTTGAGGAAGGAGGGTAATGTGAGCAGAAGGAAATGCCCTCTTTCAAGAGATGTTTCTCAGGATCCTGTCACTTTCACTTCAACTCTCTTTAACCATGGGTTTAAGTGCTGCCTGTGTGGCCTTGGCTCACATTTCGGCCTCTTGAAATGCAGGACATCACAGTTCAGTAGGTGGTGCTCTCTGCCTGCAAGTCAACCTCAGGCTGGACCTCGCCTGAACTAGGGCAGCCTCGGGGTTGGAGAGATCACTTGTTATATTAAAGGAGACTCGAAATGTCACTGCAACATGGAAGAACGTGTGCTGTTTTACTAATGAGGATTTTAGGTAGAAACTCAGCCAAATGTGACCATTTCCCATCTTGTTCTAGAAAGGTTTACTTATATCACACAGGCGTTTATTTATGAATTTACTTATTCAGACCACAAAATAAATACTGTGTGTGTGTATGTGTGTGTGTGTGTGTGTGTATTTGCTCTTTTGTGCAAGGAAGTATCTGGAATTCTTTCTGAGACTGGTTAAGAGGAAAAAGAAAAACACATGAAATTTGATCCCTAAAGCCTTTAGACTGTATTCATAAAATAAATTAATTGAGTACCTATATCTATCTCTCTCTCTCTCTCTCTATATATATATATATATATATAGAGAGAGAGAGAGAGAGAGAGAGAGAGGCATTTGAAATATGTTAATCCCATCATCTTTTAAGAATGTTCACTTTTCAGTGAGGCTCTGAAATCTTAAATGACTTGCCCAAGGTTGCGTAACTATTAAGTGGCTAAATGGAATTTGAAGCCAAGTTTGTGATCTCAAACCCCATTTCCTTTCTATTGCAACAAGATTACAGGACTAGGACCAGTGTGAGACAAGGGAGGCTTTTGGTATTAAAAAATAAATAAATAAGGACTCACTCTGTCTCATCCTGATGAAATATCAATAGAGATGAGGTATCAGTCCAGACACATTATTTCAATCTTTGAACTCCAATGTTATCTTTAAATAGCTGTGCAACCTGGTGCAAGTTACTTTATCTCTCTGTGTATCAGTTTCTTGATCTGTAAAATGGAGATAATAAAGTCCAAGTCTCAGAGTTATTGTGAGGAGTTGATGAGATAATATATATATATATATATATATATATATATATATATATATATATAGTGCTTGGAGTACTAGTCAGCACACATGTGAATTTTTATCATTCTACTAAAATAATTATATGGAAAGGCTATATGGGAGAAATCCCCTCCAGAGATGCAATTGAGCAGTCTAAGGGTTTAGAAAGGAAAGAGACGGCTTCCCACTGTACTGGAATAGTCTTAGAGGGCACATTCGAATTAGGTCTTGCCAAATTGAAAGAGGGGATCATTTTTGCAATAACACCCTCTGCCCTTTATTTAGTGCTTGCTTTATGTCATGCATTTTACAGAGTTCTTTATATTCATTTTCTCCTTTAGTTCTTGCCGGAGTCTTTTATCTAGAAACCATTTGTAGCACTCATAGCTGAGTCAGTGTTCTTTCCTCCCCAAATCGTTTTGCTAATGAGTGGCAGGACAGAGATTTAGTCCAAGTCTGACTTATCCCTAAACTCATCCTATTAAACCTGGGCTGCACCATCAGGGAGAATGGCAGGGGCGGGGCATGGAGTAAAGGCTGCTCCACTATCTGTCTCCACACACCCTTCCTTGTCCTGTTTGGAGTGTGACAAGCCCATCTTAATACTCAGGATGCACCTGCTGCAAGTGTGTGAGAAAAGTCCCCAGAGCAGAAGGGGGTCAGAACTTAACTTGGAGGACCTTGAAGGCCATGCTACAAAGTTCAGATTTTAGTTGGGACTGCATGGGAACAGTGGCACCTTGGAGAAGCAAGTGTTTGCCGGATACGTTTATATGATAATTGAGAAAGAGCACGAGTGACCTAGAGTTTAGTTACACTTTTATTTTAGAAATGGGCAGTTTAGGATGAAATGCTCCTATAGGGTTGTATTGATGAAATTATAGGCTTATTTGTATCCATCCTAGGAGAGAGTGTTCAGAATTTTAGATGAGTTAAGAAGAAAGGTGCTAGAGATATGAGGAATTTTAAAGTGCCAATTGGTTATAGCAAATTACCTGCCTTTGGTCCTCAATCCTCTCTCTTTCATTAATTCAAATGCCTGTACCACCTAGGGAAGCATTTTAGAAATGCAGCCAGCGATTCTCTAGTGATAGCATGAGTTAGGACATTTCTACAGTGCCTAAAGAAAATTGTACTTTGTACATGGAATTGAACTCCAAGTTGAGACCTCATTATTATCCAGAATGATCCATCAGCAAGACTTTTTCTTGAATATTTAAATACCTGTACCTTACTTTTCTCCCTAATCCCACATCATAGAGTAGGGCATAAGGGATTTCTGTTCCTTTTTGACATTCGAAATTCATAATACTAAATACCAGCTGGATGACAAGTAAATGGCAGGAGACAGGGACTCATTCTTCTTGGTCTTTCAGGAAAACATGCTGGAAAAGAGAACTCTCGGTTACAGCCCTTGTGGTTTATTTATTGTTTTAATGAGCCTTTGCTGTGTAACCACAGCACCATTATGACCCGGCCACACCACAAGAGAAGGAAGTTCCCGTAATCCTCCTCCTCACTCATCTTTTCAAGTTGCTGGAAGTCTGCTCCTCCCCGGCATGCTTCATGGACTTCCGGAGTTCGCTGGGTCTTTGTTCTTATCAGCTATGCCCTCCTGTCTCCAGGCCCTCCTGCTCCCCCTTCCTCCTTCCTCCAGACTGGGAGGCCTCAAGTATCCAGCCAAAGGCCGGAACCATGGTGAAAAGAAATTCTGGCCAGGAAAAGGCAGCAAGCCTCTGGGAAGACAGGGCCCAATCTCCTCCTGCCTTTGTCAGTCGTAGATAGAAACAGATAAATTTCGTGTGAGTATCCCAGGAGGCCACAGTTATTAAGAGAGTGTCAATAGTACATTCCAAAAGAGTAGTACTGAGTGAGGAATTGCGTGTGAACTGGTATGAAATCGTACGCTGGGATTTTATGAGCATTTGGGAAAATGAATTCGAATTCCTCCTTTGAATTAGGAGGATGATATAGACTGGCCCAAAATAGCGAACAAGGATTCGAGGGCCCTAGTCTTTCCATCACGTTTGCTGAACCAACCCCTGACTTTTAATAACCCTCCATGTCATCTTGCTCGGACCATCTGATGTGAGCCCACGACTGCGTAGTCTAACTGAGCCCGTCTAGTTGATTTGGGCCGTGTTATGGTTAGGTATACTGTGTCTGCCTGATGGGGGAGAGACAGAAGCAAATGATAGGAACACGAGGTTAAAGGAGTAATTCTATAAAATGCGTCCACTTTCCTGATCCCCACATACTTTATTTTCTAAGAAACAATTTATCTGCAGCCCTGTCTGGCTTAAGTGGACAGGATGTGTCATATTCCTCAGCAAACTACCTGTTATCTGCAAGGGAAATGCAAGCCTGAAATGAGGTCAATTAGAGGAACCCAAGTTACCCTGAAGGGGGAGATTTTGTAACCATTCTCACAGACCAAATCCCAGAATTCAGGGACAGAAGGATAATTCCCCCTAATCATAAAATCTGTAAGAATTTATGGTTAAGAATCCAAATTAGAACCAGTCAGCAGGGAACAAAGTGACCTAGAGTGGTCATGAAAGTGGGGATTTAGAAGTCTGATGTTATCGTGGTATTGGTTAAAATTCAAGAGGTGGAGCTGGGCAGAACTCTGAAAACTTCTCTGGGCTCTCCAATAAAACTGGAGTGCAGGAGAGGGACAAAATGCCACTGAGAGGATCATCTCTGTTCCTTGAGAGTGTCCCCTTTGCCTTTTCCCATCCCTTTATAAACTCATCATCTGTGACTCTGAGTGACATGTTTGAAATCTTCATGACTTCACCACAATAATCAGGGTTTGAAGGTTTTACTTTTTCACTGCCTCAGTTTCCCAGAAGGCCCTAGTCCTGTGACACCCAAAAGCTCACGTGTGAGACAATGCAAGAAAGCTTAGATGTGAAGTGATTGGTTTATAAGAGTCTTAACCTAATTGCTGCATTAATACTCTGATAGGGATTAACTGGGTGATGACAATAGGGTGTAACTAGAGGAGGAGGGTCATGGGAGGTGTGCCTTTGGAGTATATATGCTGTCTGTGGTGAGGGACGTTTCTTTCAGCTCCCTGGTGTTAGTTATGTCCTGGGCTGCTTTCCTCCACCACACTTTTCCATCGTGATGTCCTGCCTTACCCTTGTACCCAGAGAAATGGAGTTGGATGTCTATGGACTGAGACCTCTGAAAATGTGAGAGCCAAATCAACCTTTCCTCCTCTAAAATTTTTCTTGTGAGGTCTTTTGGTCACAGCAATGAAAAATCTGATAAAAACAGGTAGTGGTGGTGAAAAAGACAGGCTGGAGTTATATGAACTTGAGTCTGAATTCAAATCTCACCATTCTCTACTATTGTGATATGGGTACAAGGATCCTACTTTCTCTGAGCTTCAGTTCCCTCAGGTATACAACAGGGACAAAAATACCTGTGACAGAGGAATTTGTGATAAATAAAGCAACATATGTGAGTTTAATGCATACTAACTGCTCTCTTCCTTCTATTTCTTCCTTCTCCTGCTCTTGCTCCTTCTCTTCTTTGGGTTATTCGAGGAACACGGTGCTCTGTTTCTGATGCACTTCCATGAGGAGACTCAATCAGATGCACTCTTGCATGACATGGTCCAATCAGATGTTCTCAAATGGACACGGAGTCCCATGTGTATCACTGCAAGGAAGGGATGCTGGAAAATAATGCCAGACTGAGCCCTTGACCACTTCTCATTCCTTAGAGGTCCAGCCATGCTTAGCCTTATTTCCCACAGTGGCTGAGTTCTCAGAAGATGGAGGACATCACAGAAATGCCGTGATTTAAAATGTTGAAATTCAGCATGCTACTGATCATATTGGTGCCCTTTTGTTTGCATACACCAAATGAGGAGTTTTCAGAAAGCAATATTATAGTAGGAAGCCTGAAATTACTGATTCAGAAAAATAAGACATCAAAGAAACTTCATTCATTTTCTTCCAAAATGTATTTATTGTGTTTCACTCATACTAGGCACTGGTGAAAAAGAGGAAAACACAGTAGCCAGAGACTCTGATTCTGAGTGCTGGCTTAATGATGGCCAAGATTTGTTTTTTTTCTTGAGGTTCTGCACATGATTGACAAGCCCTGTACCACCAAACCACATGCTCAGTTCTTTTTATTTTAGTTTGAAATAAGGTCTAAGTTGCCCATGCTGGTTAGAACATGTTATCCTCTGCCTCAGCCTCCTGAGTCACTGGGATTACTATAATGGACCACCATGTAATTCTTACATGTTAAGAATTTTTTTGTGTTTCTCCTGGAATTTCCCTTCAGTCTGGGCTGGTTCTATGACTGATCTGGTCAATAAGGATGTGGTGCCCAGTGTGTTAGTCTTCTGAAGCTGCCTTAATGAAACACCAGAGACTGGGTGGCTTAAACAATAGAAAGTTATTTTCTCCCAGTTCTGGAGGCTGGAATTCCAAGATGAGTTGTTGACTGGGTTGCTTCCTTTTGAGGACTCTGAGAGAAAATCTGTCCAATGCCTCTGCTCAGGTGGTTTGCTAGCAATCTTTGTTTCTAGATGCATTACTCCAATCTCTGCCTTCGTCTTCACATGACATTTTACCTGTGTGTCTTCACATTGTCTTTCCCTTATGCATACTTGTATCATTGTCTAATGTCCTCTTTTTATAAGGAATTCAGTCATATTAGATCAGGGTCCACCCTAATAACCTGATCTTAACTTCATATATTTATAAATACCCTGTTCTCAAATAAGATCCCATGCTGAGCTCCTGCTGGTTAGGAATGCAATGCAAACTTTTTAGGGGACATAGTTCAACTCATAATGGTTGGAGTCTGAGGCCAGACCTTAAGAGACTGATTTCTTAGAACATGTGCTTTTGGAAGCCAGCCATCATGTCATTAAGAAACACAATGACCTCTAGGGGAGGCTCCTCTGGAAGGACCTGAGCCACCCCTAGCCAACAGCCCTAACTCAGTTCTGAGAATCAACTTGCCACCTGTGAGTGCACCATCTTAGAAGTAGCCCCTTCAGAGTCTCTGGTGTAGCTAACCCCACTGCTCCAATAGACACATGCTATTGCTGATGAGTTTGACCCAAATCACATATTTGTAAGCAAAATAAATGTCTGTTTTTGTTTTAAGCCATTAAGTTACATGGGCATAGATAGCCATGGCAATATCTTTGAAAGCAGACGTGAAACAAATAGTTATATGTGCATGTGTTGGAAAGGAGAAGCGCAAGGCCCCAGAGGAGGATAAACAAGATGGCTAAGCTGGTCTTTTCCTGGTCCATCCTGTTACTAAGTAAATGCTCATCTGTACGAATCAATCCTAGGTGCTTTACTAGTTTGGCATGCCTCACAAAAGGCATTTATTCCTGCCTAACTGACTCTCTGAAATACATTTAATTTGAAAACACCTTCACTCTCTTTGCATCTGAGTTTCCCTTTTGGGAAGTGAGGAGGGTGGGGAAGCAAGTAAGTGGGTGATGACAGCACCCATCCAAAGTGAACTCCATTTACTTTCATCTCCTTCATAATGGCACAGAAAATGGAGCATAAAAATATCCCATGGAAGGTTAAGTGCTCCGTACTAAATGTGGAGGGTATGGAGGAGGCAATGAAGCGAGGTTCGGAATGAACAGGGAGGGGGAGTTTGGATGCGGGTTGTTGTTTCTCCTGTTTTTTCTTCTTCTGCTATTGTTCAAATGAAGCTGTGTGATACAACAATTAATATTAAAGGAAAACTGCCCAACAAATAGACAAGGATGACCTCTTTTGACAGGAGTCCCTATCCAATGTAGAGGTATTCTACATTCAGCAGACCAGAAGCAGGTCATCTTGTCTGCTAAGAAAACCTGAAGCCAGATTATTCATATCCCAAGGCTGGGGCCAGGAATGAGTAGCACCAGACAGAATCAGAACCAGGGGCTACTTTGTTCAGCATCAGCTCCACAAGGGGACAGCTGCTTTGGGAGGTGGTGTGAGTTTGGTTCAAGGAACCCAGGTGACTCAGGCTTCAGGAAGTAGTGGAGCTTTAATCCTGGTTTTCTTGACTCCTTCCTTCAGTATTATAAGCACTGAGGATGCACTGGAGGAAAAGCCATACAAGGACTATTCTGGTGGCACATTCATTCATTCCAGGGAGGAAGGAGACATGATGTGCAAGATATGTGTGTGTGTGTGTGTGTGTGTGTATACCCACACACATACATGTGTTTGTAATTTTACATCCTAATAAAGTGGTAAAATGGAAGGTTAAAGCTGTCAGTCCCCTCATCCACAGACCTTTCATTCACACTCTGATATTTCCTTCTGACTTGCAGAAAAAAAGTCCACATGACTTTTCCTGACATTTGCGATCCTGCACAATTTCGTTTCTATTATTTTCCCAAATTATTTTTCTTTCCTCTTTCCTTATTCCTTGTACCCAATATGCTTCAATCTTGCCAAGGGTTTAGGAGAACAGCTGTGGAATCAGATTGCCTAGGTTCAAATCTCAGCAGTGGCCCCTTTGAGCTACATGACTTTAGATAAGTTAATCTACCCAGTGCTTTAACATTCACATGTAAACGATGACTAGTGTAGAACTGCCTTCTCCCAGAGTGATGGTGGAAATCAGAAGAGATCAGTCATGAAGAGCATGTTCAGAGTTAAGCAAGGTGTGCCTCACTTGCTATTTTAAGGACGATGTTTTATATGTGCATGGGTGTATACAAATAGATATATACACACATAATTTAATAGTGACTCAATTTGAAGTTGGAATGGATCTTACTACTATTAGTAAGACTGTGACTGTGCCTATTTTACTATTCATGCACAGTTGATAGACGCTGAATAAAATATGCTCAGCTCACTGGTGTGTCTTGCAGCGGGTGGTAAAGACCCTTAACTAGGAGGAATGCTGTTTGAGAGAGCTCAGAATGGGTAATTAGGAGACCGTGATGATGAAGTGGTGAAGAACTGCACTCTTTAGCTTAAAGAACTGCAGTTGGGAGACATATCATGAGCGCCCATGTGTGCCAGTTGGCAGCATTAGAATTCCGAGACAGAACTGTCTTTAAAGATTTCCTCCCCTTGCAGCCTGGTGGTGAGGCAGTCTGGGCTGCGCTCAGAACAGTGGTGAGCCTTTTATCATTTAAATATCATTCCAGTAGGGGCAGAAAAAAGGGACAAAATACTGAAAATAAAAGTTAATTAAAAAATAAAATCAAGAGAAATGTCTCTCAGAGGCCACCTCTGTTACAGAGACCACCTGTCATTAAGCATTTTCCTGTCTATAAACCTGAGATTGGAAGCTGATCGACTCTTCTGTTGTTTAATTTTTAATGCCTCCTGTCTGGTCGCTGCTGTAGCTATTACAGGCAAAGGCTGTCACAAAGATATGTACCTTGCCCAGGGAAAAAGTGAGTGTTTCCCTGGACCAGACTGACAGGCACTGGGATTAAATCCTCCTCTGGAGAATTGGCTAGTAAATTAGTATGACCAGAGAGAAGGGAATGCCATAGGGAGAAGGGAACTGAAGGGTAACTCCAAGGTATCTTCATGTTCTTCAGGTCCACTAGTTCAACAAAAGTTCACTGAGCATCTACTATGTGTCATGCATGTGGTATAGAGACCATCAAAGCCGGGAGCATGGTGCCCTGGGCAGAGGATTGAAGAGGCCTCTCAAGGAGGTAATAGTTGGGCAGTAAGGTGAATGATGAGAAAGAGCCAACAATGCCCCAAAGTGGGCAACAGTATTCCAAGAAGAGGCAAAGGCCCTGAGTGGAGATGAGTTTGGCTTCTTTGAGAATCAGACAGAAGCTAAGAGAAGAGAATGCAGGCCCAAGATGAATAACCAGGCAATCTAATGGAATTGGTCAGAACTGTAGAGAACCTGTGTGAAAGGAAAGGATTTGGTCCATGGATTAGATTTCAAACCTGGGATCAAGACATTTTGATACAAATCTCATTCTGGTGACTATGAAAGAAATGTGAGGGAGGTGCTGGAGTCATCTTCATCTAGTGTGTTTGCACAGCTGTGCTCCCCAGAAGGATGGCTAAAACACTGCTGCCTCAGCCTTAGCTCAGGACCCTACCCTGGCCTTACTGCAGGTATGTAGGGTCCCCCTATAAGAAGCCCCTTCCTGCTTGCTTCCCCATAGGCCTTTGAATTCCATCTTCCTACTGCTTCACTGATGCCTCCTGACACCCCTTCGTGTGCCTCCCCCTGTCCACTGTATCCTCTGGATTTCAATATGAAGTTCTCTGTTCTCTGCAGGCCTTGATTCCGTGTGGCTGCCCATAGCTTCCTTGCGCATGATGACATGGGACCACCTACGTGTCTGCTGGGCCCCCAGACACGTGACTTGGACTCTTCTGTCTGACTGCTCTACTTAGCCTCCCACTCCCCACTAGGACAGGCCTTCTTATTTCTCAGAAGCCACTCCAAGCTGCCTTCCTTGAGCTCCCTTTGGGAAGCTGTCTCCATCTCCCAGTCAGATAGAGTTTCCTCCTCCTGGACAAGGGAATCCCAGACCAGGCAGTGTGAGACTGAGGAGGAAGAGGAACCAGGCAGACTTTACGGGAAAAGCATCCCACTAGGGAAAATCACTATGCAGAAGCCTGAGTTGGAAATGAATTTGGTAGGTTGGTTTCCAGTATTCTCTCCCCTCTGGAGTCTGAGCTACTGGGAAGTATGACAGTGTCCTTGACTTGGCCTCTCTGACTCTCTGCCACCCATAATAAGAACTTTCTTTCTTCCCAAACAAGAATTAAAAAAAAAAATTAAAATCATATCAAGGGGATAAATACAACCTGATGTACATTTATGAAGTGACAATATTAAAATGAATTCCTATTGTAACTTCTATCCTGAGAATCATAGTTAGCATTTAATTTTTAGAATCTTATTTGGAGAGGACTTTAATTTTTTGTTCCAAGAGTGTTTAAAAAATAAAAAGGAACACCTGGTTGCATCAGTTGGGGAAGTGATTGCAGAGGGGCTGGGAAGGAGATTTACAGAGCTCCCTGGCCCTGCCCTAATTAAGCCATTTGTTAGTGTGTTTTAATAGGTGTCCTGTACTCATGGTAGCCGAGTTTATAACAGCTTCTTCTCCAGAGGAGAGCAGGAACCTTCCTCTCCAAATTACACACTGTGACTTCTTCAGGGCAGGTACGATGGTTGCCTTCAAATTTACTGTCTTTATAGTGCCCAGGTCCCATGCAGATGTGCTGATTCCGAGACTCTGGCAGTGGGGCTCAGCCAGCGGTACAGTACCACAGTCCCTCAGATCATTCTGATGCCCACTCAGGTATGAGGACCACTGAGATAGGACGATGTTTTCCATGGAAGTATCCATGGGTCAGGAACTCTGCAGCAGGGTATTAGCGACCTTAAGTGTGATTTTCAGATGACAAAGTCTCTGAGTCACTTCAGAGCTTCTTACCACATTCTCAGGACCTAGGGGAATCATGTAGCTTCTTAAGCACCAGCTCATGTAATTCTCAGAGCAAATCTATGAGTTAGGTATGATTTTAACACCACTGAAATCTTTCATTTTTCCCCCTAAAAAATCACTCCTTTTCCTCAAATTGCATTGTCTTCTTTGTTTCAGCTATTTCAGGTATTTCCAGAGCAATTTCCCTGTGCACTGTAAAGCTTCAATTTAAACCATGCACTCTACTTGCTGAGCAAACACTTTTATTGACTTACTTCTCTCTTTCCCTAAATCTCCTTTGTCATTCCCCTTCCATCACCAAAATGTCATGCACCAAATTTCCTTGACTATCCCTTTATTAAATGCTTTAGTCAATTACTCAGCCTCTGTAGTTTGGACACTTACGGTTGTCTTTTTTTCTGTGATTTTTGTGGTAGGTGATTTCTAAAATGGCTCACTGGGATCCCCCCTCCTCATATACACACCCTTGCATGGTCCCCTCCCCTTGAATGTGGCTGGACCTAGTGACTGGCTGCCGCCCATGAATAGATTAGGGGAAAAGTGATAGACTGTCCAGCCTACAACCAGTTAGCACCTGAGGCCATCAGTATAAGAGCCACAAGGAAATTAATCCTGCCAGTTGCCCTTGAGAGCTAGCTCTGAATACCCACAAAATATCATCAGCCTTGGCCAAAGAGTGCTTTGATCATGGCCAGTTAGAAAGAAACCCTAAGCCAGAGGACAGACCTACCAAGTCACTTTTGGAATTTTGACCTGCAGAAACCAAAATAATAAACATTCTATCAACCTACTACTCTTTGGCGTAATTTGACATGCAGTAATTAATAATTAATATAATCTCATTGCAATTGACATTATCAAGATGCAGCCTGTAAGACTGATAAACACATTTGGTGCTTACTCTAAAACCATACAGAAAAATCTGGGGGAGGAGATACAACAGGTATTCACCAAATCTGGGTTTGTTTCTCTCCTTAGGTACAATGGAAACCACATTTTCCTGTTCATCTTGAATTCAGATGGAAATGATGAACACCTGCAAGATACACATAGTCCAGTCCATAACATTCCTCCATACCTTAGTTTTTGCTTGTTAATTAGTTGGTTGCAGAGGACCAAGAAGAAAGCTTAAAGGAAGACTTATGAATATTGAGCTGATGAAAGGATCCTGATGGTAAGAGACCTCTCTGAACAAAGTCTTCTCTGAAAACTACCAACCAAGAGCACTCACATTGGACTCTGAGTGAACAAAAATGTACCTAGTTTTCATTAGATCCTTAAGTTGCTGGTGATGCTTGTTACACAGTTAATCTAGCTTAGTCTGACCAAAACACATTTATTTTGCCTATTTTATTTGTTTTGTACTTATTATATTATAATATCACTTTATTTTTATTATCTTAAATGCAATCCTTTAATCTCTACCATACTTTGAATAACATTTATTTACTTTCCAATATTTTCCATATCTGAAGGAGGTACAATTTTTCTCCTCAGAAAGGAAAAAAAAAGATAGGGAAATAGATACATAAAGAAGCAATTAAGCTGGGTGCAGTGGCGCATGTCTGTAATCCCAGCAGCTTGGGAGCTGAGGCAGGAGGATCTTGAGTTCAAAGCTAGCTTCAGCAACAACGAGGCAGGTGCTAAGCATCTCAGTGAGACCCTGTATCTAAATAAAATACAAAATAAGGCTGGGGATGCAGCTCAGTGGTCGAGTGCCCCTGAGTTCAATCTCCAATACCAAAAATAAAAAATAAAAAAGAGAAGCAATCGAATTGTAATATAATGGTGTAACAGAGGTTTACTCAAGGATTTTATTCAAACACATTTAACACATCAGGAACTACCCCTACCCACTCTTTTCTTATAGCAGGAATACTTAGAACCCTCTGTCTATTAAGTATCTACTATGTGGAGAAATAGAAAAGTATGACTGTTTTAGAGGAAAATAAATTTGGTTCAAATTGTGTATGTAGAAAAAATGAAGTAATAAAAGAAAAACATGTCTAAACTTTTAAAATGTATCCAGTAGGCACTAGAGAGCCATTGATGGTTGTAGAGGAAAGAACCAGAATAATATTGTATTTTAGGGAAATTTACTAGGCAGAGATATTCAGGGTGGACTAGAAGATGGATGGATGGCAGCATGTATGTAGGAAGATGAGGTGGAAAGTTTACTGCATGGTAGATCAGTCATGTGTCATCACCACATAGGTTAATGGATGGGAATGAGCTTTGAAAGGAAAATATGTTAAGTCTGACTGATGGAAATTACTTTGTATGAGTTCAGGACATTGCTTGGTGTTTAACTTTTCATTTCTTCCATTGTATATAGGTTCATGCCTACACACGTGAATGTTATATATATATATATATATATATATATATATATATATATATGTGTGTGTGTGTGTGTGTGTGTGTGTACTTTATCATTTTCACAAGATGTCATGCTGTATTTAGGAAAGGTACTATTTTTCATAAAGCTGTATCAAACTGTTTGAATCTTTTGCTTCATATTTAAAACAAATAACCCAACATATATGAATTCTCTTGTACCACTTAAAATTAAAAATGTTTCCTTTTCATATTTGGTGTGAATTTTGAAGACACCTCTAGTTTGTATAAGAAAAGGCCAAGAGTTCATGGAGCGGTAGAAGGGTTTCTTAAGAGATTGGGTGGATGCTGCTCCCTGTGACGCCACACTTAACTGCTTTGGGGAGAGGACATGCTGCCCTTTTTCTCAGGTGGATAGGTAGGTTCTTCAGGAGAAATGTATGCAGTTTGACGTGTGCCCTCTGCTGGGTGTGGGTGGGTGTGGGAAATGAAAACAGATGTTTGAATCTCAGCTGGATATAAATGGCAGTGGATAGAGTTATTCTTGGTCAAGCTGGAAGCTAAGTGGGTTTGTCAGTTTTTTTTTTTTTTTACCCAGTCACCAAAATACCTGACAAGAACAACTTACAGGGGAAATTCATTTTGGCTCATGGTTTTAGAGATGAAGCCCATGGAAGGCCAACCTCATTGCTGTGGGCCCAAGGTGAAGCAGAACATCATGGAGGAAAAGCATGGTGAAGGAACACTGCTCAAGTCATGGTGGCCAGCAAGCAGAGAGAAAAGGGGAAAGAGTCTGGAGGTAAGATAAACTCTTCCAGTGCAGACCCCCAGTGACCCACCTCTTCAAGCTACAATCCACCTACCTACATTTACCACCCGTTTAATCCATTCAAACTAGGATGGCTGGGCACAGTGGTGCACACCTATAATCCCAGCAGCTTGGGAGGCTGAGGCAGGAGGATCAGCAAAAGTGAGGCACTAAGCAACTCAGTTAGTCCCTGTCTCTAAATAAAATACAAAATATGACTGGGGGTGTGGCTCAGTGGCTGAGTTCCTCTGAGTTCAATTTCCTGTAACCCGCCCCCTCCCCCCCCAAAAAAAATCATCCATCCTAGGACTGACTAGGTTACACCTCTCACAATCCAATCATTTTGCCTCTGAGTTTTCCTGCATTAACGCAGGAGCTTTGGGGGAACCTCTCATATCCAAACTGTAACATTAAGACACAGGGTTCTATGAGGAGGGACTTCTGCTCTGAGATTGGCTGGGTTGATGACTCTGAGTTCTTCAGGCTCTGGGGTTTTGTTATGACAGCCTGAATAGGCTAAGATACTCAGTAGTATTGATCCTATGTTCATTTAAAATTTTGACATTTTGTTCACTTCGGATTTTCGCATGAAATTTGATTGTTTTAAACCACTGCATTAAAATACTGTTAATCATAATTACTGGCTTTTTACTTTTTGCTGTCTCTTACATTTCATGCCTGAGCAACTCGCACCCCTGTCTCTACCCCTCCCTTCCCCAATTCAATACCATTACCATGCACATCCATGGTCTAGGGGAAGGAGAAATAGGGAAAATATTTGGGATGATTCTATTATTCTTATAGAAATTATTCTTTCTGCTTTGTATCCAGTGAGTTTACATTCCAAAATAGGCAAGTAGAAGACTCCTTGTTACTGAAGACCAAAATGCTAAAATCTGAAGGTTATATACTTGCTGAAAGCACATGCTCTTCACATTTCTTATCTATGCAACTGCTTAGATAGACCTGGGACTGCCCAGGGTCTCCAGTGGGCTTGCTTAGTGGAAGTATTCACAGACAAACAAGGATTGTATGATAGGTTTGGTCATTCAAAGTCATTGTACCTTGAAGATGTCTTCTGGCTTTTGGAAGAGGGAGACTCTTAGAAAGATGTTTTATTTGCTCCATGTATAATCTGAGGTGAAGAGAAGAGGTTGGACTCAGTTATAAGTGAGTCTTTGATCTCCAGTTCTGCTTCATTCTCATAGTGCAATTTTACTTCCCACCTCAAACCTCTGTTTATCCATCTGTAAAATGGCACCTCATAGGTCACATATAAGCTATCCAGAATCTGTTTAGTTCCATATTTCTGAAAAATATTATTCAAGGAGGATAACGTGAGATGTGAATTCATAAAGGCAGGTGGGACCAGACTGCAAAATGCTTTTATTTTCATGGAGGATACTGTGGAATAATCTGTGCATAGAACTTGGATGTACCCATAAGTTGCATGCACTAATTGATAGCTATTTTCCATGTGAGATTTTTACATGATCAACAATCTTGCAAACATTAAGTCTGGGTGAGACTCTGCATGACAGAGTCTGTTGTTTCTTGGGTACTTCACCTTTCATTTGAGTTATTGGGCCTTAACTGGGAAGACTGGCTTCCATATGATGCTGGGTCCTCAGCAATTTAGAAGAGGACACAAAGGAGGATTTCACAATTTGGGGGGGCAAGGGGACTCAGCCTGACCTGAGAAGGCCAGCATGTATCTACAGGTCTAGGGAAAGCAGCTGTGGCTCATGTAGCCCATGGGGTAAAAGTCCGACATGGCCACAGGTGTCCAAGCAGAGGAGAGCCCTTAGCATCATGTGGGAAGGCTGTAGGATGAGAACTGGGCTCCAGGGTGACAGATGACATTTGGTGAGACATTTCAACTCCAACTGAACTCATGTGGCTCCAAAGCATAACATGTTGAGGAGCAACCTGAAGCCATGACCTGCTCAGTAGGGTAAAAGAACCCCGATTGATTAGGGATGCCATGCCCATGGATCTACCAGTCTCACACAGTTGAGATTCTCTAATGTGATACACCTGACTATAATCTCAGTGAGGCCCCAAGCTGTGGTTAGGAAAAAACAGGACGTATCCAACTTCCCTGGAGAAGGGGCCATGCAGGTTTGCAGAAGAAGAATCAGGAGGAGAAAGAAGTTCTCCTCTACTGTATACTTCCTGCCCTGAATTTCAGAAATGAAGTGTGGAAGGCCTAACAGGCTGAGCCAAGCAGACTGGATTTTAGCCCCGAGTCTAGATGGTAACTGGGAACTGGGCAGGAGCCTTGAAACCACATTGGCTTGAACATGACCATCATCTGGGAGGTTCTGGCTCATGGGCTCTCCAGGTGCACAGAGCCCCTGAGGTCTTTGTTCATAGAACCCATCCTCCTTGCCTCTGCCTGAGGATCAGAGATGGCTGTGATAAAGAGCCTTGTCAGGGGGAAGGGTCAGTTGAGACCATCGAGGTGAAGACCAACTGGCACTAAAGTGGAAATGCTTTTGACTATAATGACACAGCTAAAACAAATATCCACCCCACAGACAAGAAAGAGATGAGGACATGGAATCACAAATTATGATAAAGTACCAACTTTCCAAATCTCTTGACAATGTTCTAGATTTAGGCAAAAATCATTAGTGAAGATTTTTCTCTCCATAATCTTATTAAATTATTTCAGGCAAAGGTTATTCAATGTGGACAACTTATTCCAATGAGTCATAGGTAAGGAACATTTCTGTATTATGATTTACTTCTTTTTCATGCATTTTTTTTCTCATTGGTATACTTGCTCTGATCTTTGTAGAGATAAAAAAAATATATTTTTACAGGGATTAGTGAATGTTGAGCAAGAGAGCTAACCTCTTGGTCTTTTTGTTCTTGTATCTGTCATGGGGTGTGGTGACTGCTTTATGTGGGTGTAAGGATGAATCAAGTTAATTCACATGAAGCACCCACCACAGTTCTTGCACAACTCAGTAAAAGTTATCTGTGACTGCTATTGCAATTATTGATCTAACCCTGGACAAAAAAGCAGTTGTAGAACAATCTTAAAATCTAAAAAAAGACAAGATCATAGCAAATGTCTGATTCGATCAATTTTGGAAAATAAAAATCATTAGTGAAAAATAAAAGCACATTAGTAAAAGTGTTACTTGATTTTGTGGAAAAAGAAAATACAATTTAATGCCTCTTTCCTATTTATTTGGATTTAGATTTTATGTCATACAAGAAAGTATAAAACTTGAAAAAATTCAACAAGTCACATTATCAATTTTCATCATTTTTTTGCGGGGGGTGTGTATTTGGTACTGAACTCAGGGGCACTTGACCACTGAGCCACATCTCAGGCCCTGTTTTGTATTTTATTTAGAGACAGGATCTCACTGAATTGCTTAGTATCTGACTGTTGCTGAGGCTGGATTTGAACTCACGATCCTCCTGCCTCAGCCTCCTGAGCCACTGGGATTACACGCGTGTGACACCATGCCTGGCCATCATTTCTTATTCATCCATTCATCCAAAAATGTTTGAATTCTGAATATATGGCAGACACTGAATCAGACACATATGATGTATGGTCTCTTTCATCAAAGAGCTTTCATTCCAGCAGTGCAGTTAGCAGTGAACATACTGACAGCTATTACAGAAAAGATTGTATGTACTTTGGGGAGAAAGACTCTTGGCATTAGGGGGAAAAGACATGTGTTCAAAAAGGACTGTAGGGAAAATAGCAAAGTCCCAACAGACTGGGGAGGAGGTTAATCCTGCAAACAGAACATACAAATAATGACTAGAGGCATGGAATTGTCTGGGGAACTCAGTTGGCTAGATCCATGCTACTCAAAGAGTCATTCATGACCTGGTAAAACCCCTGCTTCAATTTCTCCACCATACAGTGGAGATGGACATCAGAGGTGGAAGGAGCAGGGCTGCAAAGGCTTCCCATGCGACAGCCTTTTATGGAAATCATTGTCCAAGAGCTCTGCAGGGAAGTGGCCCACCATCTTTATCTCAGGGTCTTCCCACAATGCATTGCATATAGGCACCAACTGATTTGTCCAATGAACCATATGCTAAATAAGATGAAGGCAAGATCTTTATCAACAGACAACCCTAACTGCTATTCCAAACTTCTCAATTCTACTTTATAAGAACAGAGTAGTATGTTGTCTCTGAGTCAGTAAAAAGAGAACCAAGTGGTATTTTGTTTGTATTTTACAATAGCTCAGGACTATGATGGGAAATATGGGGAAAAAAGATCCTACTCTTTTTATGTTGTTTCAGGCGTATTGTCTGCAGGTTCTCCTTGTTTCCACTCCCCTTGCAACTCCTAGTCATGCAGACTGAGGAACTGACCCTCTGAATTCAATTGCAAATGAAGCAAGCCCTGGTTATCATTGGTAATATTTTTAAAATGCTTGAAACTCACCTGGGATTAAGACAGGTGCATCCTGAATACAAAGTAGTGTGCTGTTATTTTAATTATGAAAGACTCGCTGTATAGAGAAGCCCTTGGAAAGAAAAGAAGAAAATCTCAGCCATAGCCCAACAGGTGAATGGCCTTTTGCTGGAGCCTGGGGCTGGGGCTCCTGCTTCCCCGGGCCAGTGATCAAAGAGGAGGCCATGGCACTATGGGAAGCTGCGGTTCTCATCTCCCTGACAGTGTGATTTCATGAACCCATTTCCCTCTGCAGCTTCCCACCTCCTCCAGTACTGAGCAGTGAATGTCTAGAAGAGAACAGAGACTGGAGATAAGTATGCAAGTCTATTTATCTGTCATGCTCTCAACAAAATATTTATGGACAGGATATCTTACTCGGCTCTTGGTTAGAAAGAAGCAGGGATCTGCTGGTCAGAGTGGCAGATCTGCTGGATAGAGTGGCACATGGGTACTCTTACCGATGCTGTTTGAGTTGATCTGTTTTCCTGGTAACAGACAGCAAGTTCCTTCCTGCAAAATCACAGAGGCTCAGATGCCGGGTCTCCTTGGAATAAGACTGCGCTGTTAGGCGCTATAATTTTTTTGATATTGCAGCACACACGATGTCTCAGAAGAGGGATCTGTCTTTTCTAACAACCATCATTTTTAGATAAAATGGAAGGTATTCACATTATGTCTTCATCTTCTATATCTCGACTAGTAACAATATCAGAACTACCCCCTCCTGACAACTATATTCATTTCTCATTAAAGATATTTCATGTTTTATTCAGGAATTTAAATGAAGCTATCAGAGCCCGGAATGGCATCCGTTTGGTATAATTGTATCTCACTGATGCCAGCCCCAAGAGTTCTAATTAATATATATTTAGCTCCCTGACTGTCTTTAGACCAAACGGTTGAGTGTGGAAGACAGGAAGGAAAAAAAATACACACACACAAGAAAGTCTTTTTAAAAAGAGAGAGAGATTTTGGTAATTGTGCATTTCAAGAGCTTGGCTCCTAGATGCCAGAAATTACTCTCAGGTCACTGAGTGCTTTATGAAAAATGGACTGAAAGATGATAATTATTTTTATTGATCACACATTTGAAGTTATCACATTTCTAATCTCTTTTTTCTCTTTTTCTTTCTTTCTTGTTTTTTTTTCCCACAAAAATGCTCATGCTAAGGGAATTAAGTGCATTCACAGTGCTCTTGGGTTTGCTCTCCCTTCTCTTCTCTGCCCTTTCCTTCCTTCGACCTCACACTATTAAAAAGCAATATTGTTCCTCTTTGCCAACGTGAAAATGACTGGAGCCATCTTGGGATTACTTGGCCTCCCTAAACCCATAATATGAAAAGAAGCTAATTGGGTACCAACCTCGTTCCTTATGGGGTTTGCCATCTCCCTCATTCCCTCCAACCACATCCCCATTCTCCCTTGCAGGAAATGAGTTTGGGGACATTTCTTGTGCTGGTCTAACATTGGAATTCATAGCACTTGTGTTCACTTAGAAGCCTCAATTCACTCCGGTTCCTGGGATGCTCTGGGATTGTGGTTTATAAATCACTCCTCTGGGGCACTGTATGTGAAGATCAAGACCCCTGTGAGCTCCAGTCATATTAAATTGCACCAGGCAATGGAGCGTCCTTAAGAGTTTACAGTAAAGAAAATCAAAGACCTTATAAATAGGACAATTCAATTGACACTTTGAACATTTCCAAAGCACTGCTGAAAAGAGAAGAGGGTGCTATTTTCCTTTGTTCCCAATCTTGGTTTCATTTGCTGTTTCGCTCTTTTGTCTGTTCAACAGGACATAAACTGGGCTTTAGAAATAGGCTGCTCTCAAACTTGACTTGTCTCTTCCATAACATTTCGGGATCATTTAGTGGTTTATCAGCTTTCCATAAACATACCATGAATCTCATTCACACTACACAGATTTGTGTTCATCCCTGGATTTCTATAGCAATGATGTCAATGCCACTCCTCCTCTTTGGAATGGAAGTGGTATGTGCTTCCCCCTTTACTGAACGTGTGAAATGAGTGAAGCCAGCAACTTCATCCCAGTGAGCAAATTTCCTTAGCTGCAAAAGGAAGATATAAACATGTTTATTTCATTAGAAGGTTATTAGATTTAATGTGATAACAACAGAACAGCTTAACGCACTGAATGCCTTTCATGCCTAGCCACTGTACTCATTGCCAAGCATCCGTCTTTACATTCAATAATAAACAAGAATTATACTGCAAACTGGCAATTTTTTTTCTTCTTATACTAATAGGAAAAAATATTTTTAAAGTCTATATTTAACCAGGTGAAATTTCTTCCCTCTGAAGATGAGGTGTTTTGTGGGAGTGAGATCTTTGAAAACATTTCTTTTAGAAGGTGGACCCAATCGATTTGCCTCTCTATTCAGGACAGCAATGTTCTAAACGGACATGTCTCCACGTGGGATTTGGAGAGAGCAGAGAGTGCTCCAGGACTCATGCGCAGTTGACTGCCAGATACAACACCCCACGGCATTATTGACCACTGCGTCCATTTGACCAGACTCTGAGGGGTTTATGATCCGAAACGCCTTGCTGCAAGGGCCCGATGACAGGTGTGTCAAGAGGAGAACAATAACCAGAAACAGATGCATGGAATATTCACTGATGTGTCAGCCACTATGATGCATTTCAGCAGCAGCATCCATCCTCACCCAGAAAAGAAAAGAAAAAAAATTAAAGACGGGAGGGAAAGAAAGAACATTTATTTCCATGAGGCCAATTTCCATGCCAAACAGAGCATCTGTCTGGCTTTTGTGTTTGGTATAAACAGGACTCACACACACTCAAAAATAATGTCAAAAGTTCAAAGTGTGGAGAGTTGAGAATTCTCACATGGGCAAATAAATGAGGTCTGCGGATTGGCTGGCCTTCACTCAGCTTTGCACAAAGTGTTTCCTTGGGACCAGGGTGATGTGTGGCTTTGATTCTCTGCCCTTGTTCTTCCATAACCTGGTTTGGATTGTAGCCCAGTCCTAAGAGATTGGGGGTCATTCTGGCTTGATAGTGTAAGGTCAGAAAATGGAATGAAGCTCGGATATCTCAATTGAGATTTGAGTGTATAAAAGTATAAATCAAAAAAGCAAAATCCTTGAAGGGACACCTTGCAGCTGTCGCTACAAATGAAAGGTTTCAAAATAAGTAGATACAAAAACGCTGAGGCTAGTGCAACTAATAATTCCCTCCTAGTCCTACTTGAAGAATACGGGAGTGCAACGGAACAGGAGAGGTAAAGAATACACACCACTGCAAGTGAAGAGGCACTTGGAATCTTTCATAAATTTTATATTGCTCCAAGGGCAATATTTTGGGTATTATGAAAAAAATAAAAACAAATCCCACCCTTCACATGCTTTTTTACAGGATGCAAATTAGAAAATAAACCCAATGATTCAATTAAATATCAGAATTTATAGGATTATTTGTTCTTTGTTCTTGGAAAATTTGAATAATACCAAAGTTGAGTCATTCATTCAGAAAGGAAAAAAAAAAAAGGTAAGCAGACTTTGTCTTCTGTCTTTACTCCTAAATGCCATCATCTTTTTTTTTTTTTTTTTTTTTTTTGGCTGTAGGATATTCATGATTTTATGTTTATTTAAACAGACATATCTCTAGTTTATGGGCATATTCCAGAATAGAACTGCATGTTGCTCGGAGTGCAATTCTTATGGGCAAACACCTGATCCCCTTTAATAAAAGATAAAAAGGAAACAATTCCCCTGCCATTCACAGACCTCACTGTGACTTGCCCAAAGACATGGCCTTGTGGCTTGACCTTCCTTAGCCAGCACAAGCAGCCCGTGTCCTGAACTCCAGGTACACTGATTATAATGATGCTTCCACTGCCACTTAAAGTCTCCTGTAGCCAAACTTGTTTGCATCCTGAAGTGCTCCAGGATTGTGATCACAAAGCAAGTCACAGGAGTGGCAGAAGCACGTGTGTGATGCCTTGGAGAATTGCTGTTCAACTGTGTAAAAGTCAGTCTTCTCTAAGACACTTTCAAGGTCAAATTTTTCAAGAACCTTGCTTTAAAGCTGTGGTTTTTCTGCCATGGTCAAAAAAGGCAATTCCATTTTTGGAATGATCACCAGTAATGTGTTGCTTTTTCTGGTTGTTTTCCTTGTTTGGAAGAAGTCAGTGTGGAACATGTTTGTTCGATGACATTTGTGTGCTGATTGGCTACATGAACACTTCCCAAAGTGGTTTTTTTTTTTTTTTTTTTTTTTGTGGATCCCAAAGAATGTGAATAAATTTTAGAAGAACAGAGTGACCCTGGGTCAAATAAGTTTAAGAAATACTGAATTAAACATAAAAGAGATGTTTTAAAGGCAAAATTTTCCAGAACATTTAACATGCAAGGTAGCATGGGATTTCTCAGTGGAAAATGTACTTATACCATTTCTACATTATTGTCTACGTTCCTCTTTTCCTGAGAGCATCTCTTCTGTTCTAACATTCCAAGGAACTTTAGGAAATGCTGAGCAAGGTACAATGGCACATATCAGGCTCTGTGAAGAAGAAAAACGCTGCTTTTTAAGATGACTAACATCAAGAGCAAGAGACATTGGAGTTTAAATTAGATTAATTGGCCTATGATTCTGTTTAAACCAAATTCAGAGTAAAAGAAAAGAAAAGAAAAAAAAAAAAAAGCCCACAAACTGTTATGTACTTGAAATAGAAATGAATAAGGAAAGAAGAAAAAAAAAAAGAAGCTTTAAAACGTGAACTAACCTCTTCAGCAGACACCCACATGTAACTTCATAAATCATTTAAAATGTGACAAGGAAAAGAAAACCTGATCAACTGACTGTCCAAATAATTATAGTTTATTCTTCAACTTTTTCTCATTGAAATCACATTGTCATTTGAGTAGTCATCTTGACACGACTAATTATTGCTATCCAAGGAGAAAGAAAAAAGCCTCAAAATATAGTTTAACCAATTCTCACCTTCATAAGCTCTCATGGGAATGAGGGAGCCTGCAGAGAATGGAAACTCAAATATTCCCCTCGCTCCTCCTCCTGCTCTGACTCACCTACATGAGTGTCCCAGGACCCTCCTCTCTTTCTGCCCCCTTCCCTCTCACCTCTCTTTCCATCCTTCATCTGTTGGTTTGGCCCACAGATTTAACCTTACACAGAACCCTGAGTTGTGACCAAGGCTCATGGGTGGCATGGGTCCTGTCACACCCTGCAATTCAGGACTGGGAGCTTGACTAGCATCATTTCCCCTGGGTGTCATCTCTTCCTCTCTGACATGCTCTGGTAGACCATTCCACATCTTGGAGGGTTACAAACAGATAGCCTCCACTTTTTTTGTGTCTTTATTCCTATTCTTCAGGGACATCTGCAGTTTGGGGGTACCTTCAGAGGTATTGATAACTTTTAACTATGATCACCCTTCCCCTCAAAAGAAAGAGCACTTAATTAAAGAGGAGAAGAGAGTCAGATCCACCTGTGGATAGCTATCTGAATGTGCATGTTCCAGAATTCTGATCTTTGGAAGCCAATATGAACTTCCATGCTGGGGTTCTGTCATGGACCGCTCCAAAATGAGTCCTTTCTATTAATCATCCTCATAACTCTAACTGAACAATTAACTTGAATATATGGCTGACTTCTTCAGCAAAAAGTGTGGTAAAGAAACTTGTCTTCTCACCATTTTCTTTCAAATGGAAAGAAAATTGCATGGCGTGCATGCTCACATCTGAGAGACAGGTATGAAATCGTTCCTGAAATGGAATCATTCCGCTCTGATCATTGTTTTCTTCCATGGTTATTTCTTAAGTATATATGTAACCTCAAATCAAGGGAAAGGAAAACACCTCATTGAAAATAAAATTGCCTAAATATTTCAACACAAGCACAATTTGCTGTTGCCTGCATTCGGGGTTGCTTCCTGTCCTGGCTGGTTACAAGATCCTTCCAGGGAACACGTTTCAGGGGATGAGAATGAGGCCAGAGCCTGCTGATGTTAAAAGGACATGGCATCTGCACTAGGCTGAAGAGGGGGCTGGTTGCACAAATTAAAGTCAAACACATCACAGCCCGATTAGCAGACATGGACTTGAGTGTGTTGTCTAGTGCTTTTTTTTTTTTTTTTTTCTTTTCCTCTACAAGTAACAGTGAGGCAATTAATAATAAAAAAAAGAAGAAAAGAAAATCAATAGAAAAGAAGGACAGACAGACTACTCCATTTGTTTTTGATCCTCATTTTTTTTCCCACCTTTTCCAGTCTTAGTTTCTTCTTCTATTTATCAGAGAATACATTTTACAAACAAATATGAGAAAAAAAATGTTTAAATACACGTGGCTATTTAATCTGTCATTGTCTGGTTATGGTCAACAGGAATTCTTACCCAAATGCCGCTTGGAAATATAAACCCACCAAGGAAATAAAATGCAAGAAAATAAATCATTTCTCTTTTTTTTTTTTGCCAAAAATCAGAGAAAATAATATGTTGAAATTTTTTTTTTCTTAAATGATTTAGAATTTCATCGAGCAACCTTTTCATGTACTAGAGGATTCCTCTCAATGGGTGAGTTCACCCATGAAGAGCTTTAATTACTTGATATTTTAAAAGAATTCTTTATTATATTAAGAGAGAGAGAGAGAGAGAGAGAGAGAGAGAGAGAGAGAGAGAGAGAGGAGCACAAGTGAGGGAGAGAGTCATTTGTGTGGGAGAAACCAAAAGCTGTGTGTGGGAAGCAGAAGGTTTCAAATGCACCATCTTTAATGAACACAATTTTCATTCTCACAGTCAGGAGTGTGTTTGAAATCTGTCATGGTCTGCCGCGAGGGCAGGGGGTACAGTTTCGTGAGGCAGCAGGGTTGAGAGTTAAGCTGGGAAAACCAGTAACCACTAATTTAAATAAAGCTAAAAATCAAACCCCACACAATTTTTGGTTGTTGTTTAATTTTTTTCCACCTCCCCCCACGTTAGTTTGTCTCAGAGAACATGGAGTGCCGAGCTCACAAGACTGGAACAAGGAGGAATTGCAACAGAAACTCAGAGAGGCAGAAGTGGCTTCCCGCTCTCCTTCCGGCCTGAACTTCCTTTGTTCCTTTAATCGCAAAACAGCTGTTTCCTCTGGAATCACACATCCCATCTGGCAGAGTCTCCACCTCCTGCACATAATGCATATCAATTCTGCATGTTGATATGAAATCTTCCTTTCCCATCCTTGCCCTTCTCCCAACACTTCTCCCCCCCCCCCCCCCAGATCCTGGATTCACTTTATCTTTTGGGAGATCAGTTAGGAAAAAATAAAATAAACAAACTAGAGAATTATTTGAGATTCAGATTGTTATAATGGCAAAGTAAATCATTGATCTCAGGTATCTGCCTTGGAAACACATTTCCAGACCTCTTTTTTGCGACAGAAATTAATGGTCAGTATCCCTTTCCCAGATTACTTATTTAAATCAGTGCCTTTGCACAAGCATTTGCATATCCACAACTGTTTAGAGGACACTGAAGTATAACCATGTGGGAGATATAATGAACTGTAAACTTAAGTCATTTCTCTAATAAATTAACAATTGTAAATGCACTGAGACTTATGGTATTAAAAAAATAAGAAATATGCAAAGTTCTGTTTATTAACAAGTTTGGAAGTAAAGGCACTGCATTACTCAACTTTGCTTTGTCCAAGGTATCTAACAAGAACAACTTAAAGTAGGAAAAGCTTATTTTGACTCAGTTTCAGAGGTTCGGCCCCTGGTTGGCCTGCTCCATCACGCTAGGCCAAGGTGAAGCAGAAGAGCATGGCAGGGAGTGCTGCTCCTCCCAGGGCAGCTCATAAGCAGGGAAAAGGAAAGGAGAAGGAGTTGCAGGTAAAATTCACACCTCCAGAGCCTACCCCATGCCCCACTTCTTCCAGCCAGACCCCAGTCCATTCAAACTAGGATGGACTGATCAAGTTACAGCTCTCACAATCTAATCATTTCACCTCTGGATATTCCTACACTGACACAGGTGCTTTTAGGGGACACCTCATATCCAAATCCTGACACACATATACAAAAATGAGGAGAGAAAACATTAAGTACCAGTGATGTAATTATGGAAGAATGGAGTGCTAATCATATGCCTTAAAAATGTTGATAGAATGTAGGGTAGTAATGAAGAGTCAAAGAATCTGTTAGATTAGGGAAGGGGAGGGAATAAGTCAAGGAATGCCCATGGGTGGAGGTGTATTGGTCAAGGTTCTCCAGAGAAACAGCACCAATAGGAAATTATATATATCTATGTTTGTTTTTCCCCAATAGTCTACATATAGGCTATCCCCTCACCTCTCTAAATCTCTCTTTTTCTCTCTCAAATAAAAAAGATACATACTTACGAAGATAGGAGGAGATTTATTATAGGAATTTGGTTCACCTTGGTATATAGGCTTAAAAGTCCCACTATCTGCTCTCTGCAAGGCACAAAAACAGGAAATCTGATGGGGATGTAATTCAATCCAAGTCTGAAGACCTGAGAACCAGAGAACCAATGATGTCAGCTGTGGTTTGAGACCCCAAACTGGAGAACAAGGTGTATTGATGTATGAAGGCAGGGAAAGATGGCAGTTTCTACTCAAGCATAGAACTCAAATTTGCCTTTCTCCCACCTTTTTATTCCCATTCAGGCCCTCAGCAGTTTAGATGATGCTCAGCCATGTTGGGGGGGGGCATTCATTTTACCAATTTTATATGCCAATTCCAATGCTGAGCTCTTCTAGAAACATCCTCCTGGTAGTACTCAGAAAGAGTATTTTACCAGTTGTCTGGGTACCCGCTAGCCCAGTGAAGTTGAAACATAAAATTAAGCACAACAGGTATTATTTTCTATGAGTGAGTTGGGAAAGAAATCAAGAAAATGGAAATTAAGTAAAAAACACAGAAATGGAAACACATGGTTTAGATTTGGGATAGATCACAGAAGTCATGTGGGCTGCTATCTCATTAACCAGAGGGCACAGTAGAATCTAGAGAAGAATACACTGTGTTTCAGGGCCCTCTGGATAGAGCTACAGGCACAGTTCATACTCTTCCTCCCCTGGATATATCATGCTGCTTCTGATATTCCTCTCTCTGAAGACTTTGTAGCCAATTCTCATGCACTAATAGCCAGAGGCCTGAACCTCTAAGGCAGAAGAGGGGTTGGCTTTAGGTCTTAGCTTTGCATCATTATTAGCCATATTATCTTTGACAAGTCATTCCAAACTCTAAAAATATTATATTCCCATTGACACAGTGAATATTAATTGCATTAACTCTTCAATGAACAATAATAATAATAATAATGTTTACTATTACTATAGTAATGAAGGATAATTTGAGTTGGTAGATGACTGACTTAGCTAGAGGCAATATGTTCCTGGGAAAAATGAAATAAATTATGCTAGAGCCAGATAAGGTGGCTCACACCAGTAATCCCAGCAGCTCAAGAGGTAGACACAGGAAGACTGTGAGTTCAAGGCTAGCCTCAGCAAGTCAACGAGCCCCTGTCTCTAAATAAAATATTTTAAAAAGGAGCTATATATGTTAAACCCAAGGCCAACATCATTCTAAATGGAGAAAAATTGAAAACATTCCCTGTAAAAATTGGAACAAGACACGGATACCCTCTTTTACCACTTTTTTTCAATATCATCCTTGAAACTCTAGCCAGAGCAATTAGAAGAAATAAATTAAAGAGATACAAATAGGAAAAGAAGAACTTAAACTATCCCTATTTGCTCATGTGATGATTCTATTTTTAGAAGAACCAAAAATTCCACCAGAAAACTTCTAGAATTCATAAATAAATTCAGCAAAGAAGCAGGATACAAAATTAACACCCAGAAATCAATTATGTTCCTATACAGCAGTGATGAATCTACTGAAAGAGAAATCAGGAAAACTACCTCATTCACAATAGCCTCAAAAAATATAAGATACTTGGGAATCAATCTAATAAAGGGGTGAAATATCTCTATAATGAAAACCCCAGAACACTATGAAAAAAATTGAAGGAGACCTTAGAAAATGGAAAGATCTCCTATGTTCTTGGATAGGAGAATTAACATTGTCCAAATGGCCATACAATCAAAAGTGCTATACAGATTTAATGCATTCCTATTAAAATCCCAATGACATTTTTCATAGAAACTGAAAAAGCAATCATAAAATTCATTTGGAAAAATAAGAGACTTAGAATAGTTAAAGCAATCCTTAGCAAGAAAAGTGAAGCAGGAGACATCACAATACCAGACCTTAAATTATACTATAGAGCAATAGTAACAAAAATGACATGATATTGATACCCAAACAGACATGAAAACCAATGGTGCAGAATAAAAGACACAGAGACAAACCCACATAAGTTCAGTTAGCTCATACTAGATAAAGGTGCCAAAACATACATTGGAGAAAAGATAGCCCCTTCAACAAAGGCTGCTGGGAAAACTGGAAATCCATATGTCGCAAAATGAAATTAAACTCCTATCTCTCTCCCTGCACAAATCTCAACTTAGGCATTACAACAGAGACCCTGAGCTAAATAGAAGAAAAAGGTAGGCCCAAATCTACATCATGTTTGCTTAGGAACTGACTTCCTTAACAAGACTCCTAAAGTGCAAGAAGTAAAATCAAGAATCAATAATATGATGGAATCAAACTAAAAAGCTTCTTCACACCAAAAGAAACAATAAAAAACAAAAAGAGAGAGCCTACAGAATGGGAGAAAATCCTTACCACATGTGCCTCAGACAAAGCATTAATCTCTAGAAAGAACTCAAAAAACATAACACCAGAAAAATCAATAAATGGGCTAAGGAACTGAACAGACAACTCACAGAAGAATAAATATGATTGGTCAACAGATATATGAAAAAAAAAATGTTCAACATCTGGAGCAATTGGAGAAATCCAATTAAAACTACACTTACATTTCATCTTATTTCAGTCAGAATGGCAATTATCAAGAATACAAGCAATAATAAGTGTTGGTGAGGATGTTCAGAAAAAAGCTATACTCATACTTTGCTGGTGGGAGTGCAAATTGGTGCAATAACTATGGAAAGCATATGGGGATTCCTCAGAAAACTTGAAATAGAACCACTATTTGACCCAGCTATCCCATTTCTTGATTTATATCCAAAAGACTTAAAATCAGCATAATACAGTGACACAATCACATCAATGTTATAGCAGCTCAATTCATAATAGCTAAACTACAGAACCAACTTAGGTGCTTTTCAACAGATGAATGGACAAAAAGAATGTGCTACCTATACACAATGGAGTATTAGTCAGCCATGAAGAAGAATAAAATTATAGCATTTGCTAGTAAGTGGATGAAACTGAAGAATATCATGCTAAGTGAAATAAGCCAATCACCAAAAACAAAGGATTCTAATTCACAATAAGGAGAGGGGGTGTTAGGAAAGAATAGAAGCACTTTGGATTAGACAAAGGGGAATGAAGGGAAGGGAGGGGGAGTAGGAATAGAAAAGATAGTAGGATGAATAAGACATTATGTTCATGTGATTACATCACCAATGTAATTATATATCATGTACAACCAGAAGAATGAGAAATTATAACCCATATATGTATAACATCAATATTCTACTATCATGTAGAAGTGATAAGAACAAATTTTAAAAAAGGGTGGGCATGTGGCTCAGTGGTTAAGCACTGCTGGGCTCAACCCCTGGTACCAAAAGGGGGGGAAAAAGTAATTAAGTTAGATAAAGACACCAAAGTGACATTAAGGAGCAACTGAGAACATATAACATTTAATAATAAACAAGAGAACATGAGGCCTCTGTTTTATAAAATGATCTCTCCACATGAACATTTTTCTCAATAATTTTAAACAAAATTTAATACCTATGAATAAATTTATACACATTTGGAATAATTTATAATTATATAACTATACAGTGTTGGTCATTAAGTGTATGAATGGTTGAGTCAGGCTGCCCGGCTTTGAGTTCTGCCACTTAGAAGCTGTAAGGCTTTAGGCAAATCACTTAATCTCTCTCAGTCTGTTTGCTTATCTGCAAAAAGGAGATGAGATTGGGAAAAGAGTTGAGTATATTAGTATAAGCCAACATGTTTGAACAGAAGCTGAAACATGAATGTCAAACACTACAATCAATAGCCTTTGAAAAACAATAATAATTGGTAAATAATTAGTAAATAATACTAATATCTTAGGCATGGTTTTTTTTTTGTATTAAATGTGTAAGTAAATGATTTACAAAGTTTTGGACTAATCTTTCTACTGTTAATGCTGGAGAAAACTAAACAATTTGTGTGCCAATATCTAGATTTTTACTATGTACCAGGTGGCTGAAATTATGTTGATAGGCTCAGAGCTTGAAGTGAAATAATTAGCCTTATAGAGGTTGAAACTGAAATTCCATGTCTGTAAGTACTTTATATTTTATGGAGCCTCTAACAATGTTTGTGGTTGATTTATGTTCATTTTTCATACTTAGATGGATCTGTTATGATTAGAGAGGGTATTTCACCTAAAGTGCCTGAAATCCCAATGTAATGGGACAGCTTCTCTGGGCTTCTCCAAAGCACTAATGGACCATCCCCCTAAACCAATGGTTCTCAAAGTATCATGCCCGGACCAGAAGCAGCAGCATCACCTGGAGAGTTATCAGTAACACAAATTCTCAGGTCCAATCCAGATCCATGGCATCAGAAACTTTTGGGTGGGGACCAATTTAGTCCATGCTTCCACAAACCCTCCAAGGATTCAGATTCTTAACCAGTCTGTGCCACCGTGGCGAATCAATGCAAATATCAGAATTGACACCAATCAGGCACTATTCATGGTTACCATGTTGCTGCTGGACAGTGTTGAAGGAACATGCACACATTCTTCCCATTCACTCCCTTTTCCATGTGATGCCTCCCTCTGCTGACATATTCTTCCTTTTAGATGTGTTAATCTTACTAACCAGACGGTGGTGAAGTGACTTTCCCCTGAGCCTCAAAGTCATTTCTGTCACCTCCTATCAAGTGTTGATTTAATTAGTTTAACGCTCGGAAGGCAGCTGCATTTTCAACTTCTTAAATTGTACCTCCCTTTCCCTAATTCATTGCCCACCCCTCAGACCACGGCCAGTGATTAGAATACTAATTTTAGGAGGACATGCTGATAGGTGTTTGGCAATGATTAGTTTAGTCCTTGAAGAGATTTAATAGGGACAGGGTGTTTCACTAAAAGGCAGAAGCTGTGATCTTGCTGTTTAAAAGAGCTTCTAGAACTAGAGAACTCTGGACAGGAAGGAAAGGGAGTGAACATGGAATTAGAAGTATAGATGCAGACAAAGAACAGGGAAAATATTTAAAGATGGGAATAGAATTCTGAAGCACTAATGTATCTTAAGGGTGGATGCACATACGAAGCTATGGTAGAGGAGATCAAATTTAGACAAATAACATATGTTCTAGACTCCTTTGATCAATGTAAGTTGAGGGGAGGAATAGACAAATACATTCAACCATCCATTCACCCTTATATGCATAAAACCATTTATCCATGCATGCAACCATCCACTTAACCAGGCCTCCATTAACCATCCATCTGTCCACCCATCCATCCATCCATCCATTCATTCATCTTTGCATCAATCCATCCATTTGACCATATATCCACTGATCCATCCATTCATAAGTTGATCTGATCATCAGCCCATTCATTTACCTCATCCATCCATCCATCTATCCATCCATCCATCCATCCTTCCACTCAACAAAAATCTATTAAGTAAATATTATGTGCCAGACATGATTATAGCAATGGGCAGGAAAAAAAATAGTTGCCCACATGAAGGTTTCCTTCTACCGAGGGACACAGATAAAATATGGAAAAATGTAGGCTCTCTATTTACCTCATAGATTGTTTCTTTTGCTGAGAAGAAACTTTTTAGTTTGAGTATATACCATTTATTGATTCTTGATTTTAATTCTTGAGCCAAAGGAGTTTTATTAAGGAAGTTGGGGCCTAATCCCACATAATAGAGATTAGGGCCTACTTTTTCTTCTATTAGACATAGGGTCTCTGGTTGTATTCCTAAGTCCTTGATCCATTTTGAGTTGAGATTTGGTGTGGTGAGAGATGAGGGTTTAATCTCATTTTGTTGCATATGGATTTCCATTTTTTCCAGCTCCATTTGTTGAAGAGGATATCTTTTGTCCAATGCATGTTCTTGGCAACTTTGTCTAATATAAGATAACTGTGATTTTGTGAGTTAGTCTTTGTGTCCTCTATTCTGTACCATTGGTCTACCCATCTATTTTGGTTGATTAGTTGGTGTGAATACCATGCTGTTTTTGTTACTATTGCTCTGTAGTATAGTTTAATGTCTGGTATAGTGATGCCACCTGCTTCACTTTTCCTGCAAAGGATTGCTTTAACTATTCTGGGTCTCTTATTTTTCCAGATGAATTTCATGATTGCTTTTTCTATTTCTGTGAGGTGAATAGAGAGCAAATATTTACCCTCACACATCAGATAGAGCACTAACCTCTAGAGTATATAAAGAGCTCAAAAAGCTAAACACACACACACACACAAAATCAATAAATGGGCTAAGGACCTGAACAGACACTTCTCAGATGATATACAATCAATCAACAAATATGTGAAAAAATGTTCATCACTAGCAAAATCAAAACTACTCTAAGATTTCATCTCACTCCCATCAGAATGACAGATATTATGAATAAAAACAACAACAAGTGTTGGTGAGGATGTGGGGAAAAAGGTATACTCATATACTGCTGCTGGGACTGCAAATTGGTGCAGCCAATATGGAAAGCAGTACGGAGATTTCTTGGAAAATGGGAATGAAATCACCACCATTTGACCCAGCTATCTCTCTCTTCAGTCTATACTTAAAGGACTTAAAAACAGCATACTAGAGGGACACAGCCACATCAATGTTTTTAGCAGCACAATTCACAATAGCTAAACTGTGGAAACAATCTAGATGCCCTTCAACAGATGAATGAACAAAAAATGTGGCGTATATACACAATAGAATATTACTCAGCAATAAAAGAGAATATAATCATGGCATTTGCAGGTAAATGGATGGAATTAAAGACGATAATGCTAAGTGAAGTTAGCCAATCCCCAAAAAACAAATGCCAAATATTTTCTGTGTTATAAGGAGGCTGATTCATAGTGGGATAGGGAGAGGGAGCATGGGAGGAATAGATGAACTCTAGATAGGGCAGAGGGGTGGGAGAGGAAGGGAGGGGGCATGGGATAGAAATGACAGTGGAATGTGATGATCATTATTATCTAAAGTACACGTATGAAGACACAAATTGGTGTGAATATACTTTATATACAACCAGAGATATATAAAATTGTGTTCTATGTGTGTAATAAGAATTGTAATGCATTCCACTGTCACATATAAATAATAAAAAATACAGAAAAAGAACTATATTAAAAAGTTAATGGTGATATATTTAATAGGAAATATAAAGAGATAATTAGTGGAACCTGAACACGTGGGAATTAATTTTAAATTGGTGGTCAGGGAAGGTATCCTTGAGATTATGACATTTGGGTAATTCCCTTCCCGGAGAGTCTCATCTTAGGGAAGAGCTTTTCACTTAAAGGGAAGAATAAGTGGAAATTTCCAGAGGTTAGAAAAGGTCTCATGTGTTCAAGGTTCAGTGAGAAGTGCAGAAATTGAGGGGAGTGATCAAGATAAAGTAGTAGGACATGGAGTAGAAGGGCAAAAGTGGCCAGATCTCCAAAGCCTTGAAGTCCATTGACTTTTGTTTCAATTTTATACTAAAGCATTCAATAAACACAGTCTGGTAAGCCAAGGGCTTGTCCATTATGGAGGAACATTGACAAATCTCACAAAATGAGCCCTTGGAGTCAGTGGGCCAACTGGAAAGGAGTCCCTGCTGAAAGATGAAGAAATTTACAAAACATGGGATAAAAAAAAAATAGTCATGACAAAAGAGAAAATGGTCACTCAGCACAGAAGTTAGTCCTGTCCCTTCATGAAGGCTCTGAGTGCTGAACACAGGGTTTAGGAGTTCCATAGTGCCCAGCCAGGCCAGCAGTACCCAGTGACTATTAAGTGGATGATGATGATGCAGTTCTGGAGGGTGAAATGATAGTCGTTCCCAAGACAGAAAATACTGCACCAGTGGAGAAGCAAGCTCTCCCAGGCTCTCACTGCAGGTAATTAGACTGACCCTAGGCAGCTTAGAGTGCCTGTGTTATGGTTTGGGCCTGGAATGTTTGCCCAAAGCTATGTGTTGAGGGCTCCGTGGTCTCCAAAGCAGCAATGTATAGAGATAGGAATTTGGAGAAATGATTGAATTTTGAGGGTTCTGACTACATTAGTGGATTAATTTGCTGATAGATGAATGCACTGTTATAAGCAGGTAGGGCATGTTAAGAGGAAGTAGTTTACTTGAGGCAGGCTCAGGTAATAGGTTGTCCCTGGTTCCTTCCTCCCTCTCTCTCTCTCTCTCTGCTTCCTGGTTTCCATACACTGAGTAGCTTTCTCTGCCACACAGTTCCACCATATTGTTCTGCCTCACAGCAGGCCCAGGACAATGGATCTGGCTGACCTAAGACTGAAACCTCTGAAACCATGAGCCCCACTAAATCTCTTTCTCCTTTAATTTGTTTATGTCAGATCTTTTGGTCACAATGACAAAAAGATGAGTAATGTCACCTGTATTTCAGTGTCTTCCTAAATCCTCCTAAGTCATTAAGTGGAATAACATGGCAATAGAAGCAGCAGCAGCCACAGTGGCTACATTCTACATCAGACATGGATATGTTTGTGTGGAAAGAGGTCCTCTACAGCCAATTCACTTGACTGTGGGTCCTCTATGGAAAATAATTGTAGTGGGGAGAAGTATTTCAGGATTGCAGATGACAGTTGTCTGACAGGTGGTAGACACCCTTCTACATTTGCTTTTTATTATCCCAGTCTGGAGTCTTTTTAATCATCCCATCTTCAGAAATACATTATGTTCTCTGGGAATGGCCAATAGTTCCTTCCATTATTGTTTGGGTGACGCGGTTCTAAGGGTGGTGAAGCTGCATACTGACTAGGGGTAAACGAGGACCACTGTTCATTGAGGATGACTGCCACAAGAGAAAATCTCCCTGAGGGTGAGGAGCCTGTGCCTGATGCTCGCAGCTCTGCAGTTCCTACTATAATGCCCCCCTCCAGGGATGAAGGTGTGCACCTCACAAACAATACTGACTGCTAGTGCTGCCATCTTGTATGTGAATTGACGCTATGCATCCTATTGGAGAAGAGATGTGCATGGAAAGGAATGGATTTCAATATATGCAGCAAAAGGATAATTCCTAATAGCACCAACATTTTTAGTTCAATTTTGCAAGAGGCTGATAGAATTTATCTAAAAATCTACAGTCAGCACAAGTCAGTAAAGATTGTGCTATTAATCATGTGATTGTGTTTTCAAAATGAGTTAATTTTTTTTTCTAGAAGCAACACAATGATTGAATGCTGTACACATTGCCTAAAGAGTAAAGGTCTCAGCAATAAACTCTCTTGATAGTTCTAGAAGTTTCTCTGTGGAATTTTTAATTATCTCTAGGGAAAGAGAAATCACAGTTGACATACCTGTTACAGCGTACATTTTTCAAGTCGTGTGGATTTCTTTTTTTTTTTTTTAATAAAATAGGGGATAGAACTTTATGTTTTCATACTGGTTATACTAGGAAGGGAACATAAACTTTAATATTTGTACAATTTAAATGAATGGAAATATGTGTATAATGTTTTTTTCTTATGGTTCAACCATGTAATTTTGATGTTGTTAAAATCTTATTCAAAGTCTTATTGAGATAGCATTTCCTGTGGAGGCAGAGAGCCGGCCTCACCGTGAGTGGCATAATTATGGTAACTCAATATTACCCATCCTTCCTTAGTCTGGTTCTGCGTCTCTCAACTTCTTCCCTACAATCGTTAAGATGCTCAAATTCATCACTTAAAAGAAAATAGAGATTATTGTATGCAATTCAGTAACTTCCCCTGTGGGGAAACGAGGCCACTTTGAAGTTCTTTTTATTCTCAAACTTCATTAAGTTTATGCCAGTGGTTGTCTCAAATTAGTTTTATGGAGAGAGGCATTTTGCAAATTTGTCATTTATATATTGCATTAAACTGACCTGATTTAGCTACGTTGTTTAGAGAAATGATATAATGTGTATTTATTCCCAGCTATTAGGTAGTAAATATATAGCAATTATTGGAAGTATGCAGGCTGGTGATGAATCTCCTAAGTGATATATCTGTTTCATCTAGAAGCCCAAATCCTTTCAAATCTGCTTACTTATTTAACAAAAATTTATTGAGCAGCTATTATATCCCATCACTGCACTAGACATGGAGACCATGAAGGCCCGTAAAGCTGGAGGGGAAGCAAAGAACCCAAACTAATCTATGCCACAACACAAAAGAGTATGTGCTCCCATGAAGGATCCACAGCTGATGGAAGAAGTGGAGAGAGAGAAAAACATTCCACTAGGAGTCAGAAAGATCTGTGAACAAAGGTGTGAGAGATGAGTAGGAATGTGCTGAGGGTTTGGGGAAGCATCTTGTGGAGAGATGGTGTGACACAACCCACGGGGCACTCTGGGGTTGTGGAGCAGCTGGAGTCATGAGCAGTGAGAAGCCGTTCATCAAAGTGATGTTGGTGTCTGCTTAGGGCCTGAGAGCTGGGGAGGTGTGTAGGCAGAGCACAGGACCTGGTGGGGATTTGTGCTTCAGAACCTTCGTTATGAAAGGGAGGCAAGGGAAGGACTGGAGGTGGTAGGGTGTTGCTGACGGCAGGATGAAACCCAGTTCTTGAGTGTGTGTGAGATGAAGGATGAAGGTGAAAAGATGAGCCTGCGTCAGGTGTGGAGAGCATTTGAGAAAATAATTAGCAGCTTCCATTAACCGATAAAATCCTCCCTCTCCCCACCCCTGCATCCATACCACCAGTCTAAGAGCCATCTTTAACTGAAGCAGAGATGGGGAAGCGCGTGTTCTCTTTGGGCTGGTTGACACAGTCCCCAAGCTCTGTTCCCACTCTATATCAATGAGTGAAGAAGGCAGGTCCTATTCAGGAAGGCTCAGGACGTGGGGCTGAGAGGACCTGGGGATAAGCTGCCCACTGCCTCATGATACCTTGACATGACACACTGTGCCTCCCACCTCTACCCCGGTTCTTGCCCAGCTCCTGCCTGTGGTCGAGGGATCCACTGGCCTCCTTTCTCAGATGGGCAGGGTCAAAGTGGCATCAGTGCAGAGTGCCGCTGGAAACCAAGCTGTCAGTCATCCCTCTTGCAATGGAAGAGCTGAAAACGAGAAAGCAGAGGTTTCTGGATGACGGGTGCCATCTGGGCACCTGCAGGTTTTATGAGAGCTTATTGGGGGGGTTTATAGTGCCATTCCTGCTCCGGCTACTCTACACCTTTCCTTACAGAAGGCGTGGTCAAGCATAGGGTGTGCTGGAGATAACACGGGAATCCTGTGGACATGGTTTGCAACCTAGGTAGGTCAGCTCTGTTCTTTTAGGCAACATACTGGACTTCTCTGAGCCCAATTTCCTTATCAGCAAGTGGGGATCGAATCTTAATTTGCTTCCTTGGTATAAGATCAGATGATATCAAAATTACAAAACTCCAAAATCACAAAAGTCACACAGTCTGTTACTGGACATTCTAGCTGGAGATGCTGATGAATGCTGAGTGGACACCAATAAAACCTTGCTTTTCCTACTCCCAAAGTTGCCTAAGTTTTCTGTAAGTGTGTTGCTCTCTCTGATGATTGGCATTTTGAAGACTGGCTATTCAAAGGTGTAGTTCTTTTTTCTGTGCTTGAAATAGCCCTAACTCACTGCATTCCTAGAGGTGAAACCATGCCTCTCCTTGCTTTTGTTATCAACAAGGTTGTGAAAGATTAAATAGTTTTTGAAATATTGAAGTTCATTGTTATAGGTCTGGAACAATCAAGAACATGAGAGAAAGATGGAAGGCGATGGCCTTTATTGAAAACAAAGAAGAGTGTATTTCCATAAATGAACATTTGACTCTATCATTAACCCAGTGAGCTGTGCATAGGTAGCTTTAGGTGTGACTACACATAGTAACCATCTTCCTTTCATAATAACTTATGAAGAATAATTAAGAAAAAGCATCTTTCTGTCTTGATGGTTCATAATGCTCAGCATATATCCCCTGGTCCAATATGGTTGCTGGAGTTCCAGCTCTTGCATCACTATCTAAAAAGAAGAAATGTAGCTAAAATAAAGTAAGCATCATCCTTTAAAAGTATTTCTCAGTAGTGTGTTCTCTGGCTTTCTCTTATTTCTCTTTTGCCAGAATGCAGTGTCATTGTTTTCTCTAACCATAAGAGAGTCTGGAAAATGTAGTATTTTAGATAGACAACAACCATTTAAACAGACTGGGAGAAAGGACTTTATGGGCAGCTACAAGTGCCCTCACTTTTCAGATGAGAGGAAAATGACTTTAAGTATGTTCTGGTTATCTGTTGTTCCATAAGAAATTCATACACACTTAGTGCCTAAAATCAATAAATATTTACTATTCTCACAAATTTGTGAGTCAGATATTTGGGTGGGATCCACATTTATCAAGGGTGACTCCCCTGTCAAACACAGTGACTCATCTGGACTTGCTTGAAGAGGACAATGTGGCTGGATGCAGTGTCTGGGATGTCATTCCTCAGTTCTTCGCTACTCTCTGATCCAAGATAGGTCTATTTACCATCACGCTGGGCACCTCAGCTGGGGTGGGTGAGCTTGGCCAACCATTTGTCTCTCCTGGGACTTTCCCACATGGCTAACGTGGGCTTCCCTCACAGCATAGTGGTCCTTGGAAGCTGTACTCTTTCTCTTGTAGCTGACTTTCTCCAGAAAGAGTCTTCCAAGGGAAAAAAAAAGTGGAAGTCATAAATTCCCTATATGTAGCCTCAGAAATCATACTTCTGTTACAACTCACTATGGCCAATCCAGATTCTCAGGATTGGAAATTAAACTTCACATCTCATTGAGAGGAATAGCAAAAAGTTTGCACCCGCCTAATTGCCAAGGAAACCCCGGTTAGGAAGCCAAAAGGCTAGGCCTGGATCATAGATATTTTAAAAATGTGACATGGGTCCAAATAACAGGTCTTGATCTTTGAAAGAGTAAATTAAGCAAGTTGATTTTAAAGATGAAAGATGATAGCTGGCTACAGAGGATGGGAGGTAGGAAGCATCTTCAAACAGCATCTTGGTTGGGTGCATAAGCTCCAGCTCTCAATAGAAAGTGCCCTGGGACTTGGCACTGAAATCTTCAAGTTGATTCTGTTACCAAGTTAGTTACCCCACCCCCCAAATCCCCTTCCCAATCCCTCCACCTGAACAACTGGGCTGCTGCTCTGCTCTCTCTTTCATATTTGTGAATACTCTCATAGGTCTGGGAAATCAGATTGTCTCATTTAAATTTCATTTGCATTTCTGTTTGAAGAATCAACCTGAGACATCAAAGAGAATCCAAAAAAAAAAAAAAATGCACTACAACAATAAATGATCAAATGACTTCTGGAAACATTGCACTTTTATATCTGGAAATATTGGATCAAAACTCCAATTTCTTTTATTGTTAAAATTAAAGAGAGACTTAAAAGAAACTGCCATGTAAGCCTGACATCTCATTTAACCAACAGACAAATTGTTATAACCTGGTGAGGTTATAACCATCAATACGTGCATTCTTTATCTAATTCATAATGAGTCAGATTTTTTTTTTCAGCTACTATGCTTCGATTGAGTTTTAAGTTAATTTTCTTCAAGTTACAAAAATATTATTTAGAGTACAGGTCACAGATGCCTAATTTGCAATCTGGGAATAATTAAATTACCAGTTTATCAGCTCAAAACAGACTGAGTTTGGTGTTGAAATGTGGCCTTTGAGGAACCAACTTCTCAAAAAAAAAAAAAAAACTCATTTTAATTATTTGTGCATTTAATTTTTGAGGATCTGAAGCCTCTTTTTGTTTGTTAGCATATTTAGAGGGGACATTAGAAGGTTCTGTGTCTCAGTGAATCACCATTTACTCTGAGTCCCAGCAGGTGTTTAGGAAAACACACAAATTTAAAAAGTATGCAGTGGCCCTTCCCAGGTGCAGAAGCCCATTCTCTTTCTACCAAGAGTGTGGGCAAAGGAAGCCAGTAACCACATCTTGGACCCTTAAGCCTTTGACAGGTGCCTGGAAACTGAAGGAGTGATGTCTTGATTTACTAAACATGCAGGTCACAAAATAAGGGTAGAGAAGTCTTGGATCCTAGAGCCAAGGAGTTTCAGTTAAGGATCACTGTCCAGAGGAAGGCCGCCCTTCCCAGGTGGGTGATCAGGAATGATTTGTTTGTCATCTGTTGGTCCTTAGGACTGGGTTGGGAGATTCAATAATGAAAATTTTAAGTCGCATTCAAATCAAGATATTGTTTTTTTTATAGTTAAACTTCTTAAAAATATCTAAGAATAGCTTTTTGTTCATTTGCTTTAAGAAGAGGGAAATGAGTGTAGGATTCTAGGGAATAGAGCAACATTCGTGCCAGGTGCTGTGGAAGCTTCTTTTATGTTTAGGGAAACCTGTTGAAAGACCATTGCCCGTTCCTCACCCTCCACCTGCTCTAGAAGTGAGGCAGAGGATTCTCACACAGACAATTGGTCGTGTCTGTTGAACAGAGCTGTAATACAGTGAAATCTCTCTCCTAGCAGTACAGTTTGGGTTTCAGCAAGACTAGAGAAGGAGGAGAGGAGTGACCAGGGTAGATTCATGGTAGAAGGACCCAATCCCTCCAACTAAAGGGCAAGTGGACACGGGTGGGAAAGCCTGGCTGGTGAGCTGGTAGATGGGAGCTTGAGGGAGAAAACCTTCACATTTGGGTGGATTTCAGTTTCTGCTGTGAGCAGGATGGATTGCTCTTTTCATGCCCTCACCATCACTTTGTCCCTTAGATCACACAGTAATGACTGCATTTGGGAAAATGGAGAGAAGGGACTCTTCTCTACTGGGTAGTGGGGGAGGCAGGGTGTGTGGAGAGAGGCCCCCGAGGAGAGTAAGCACAGGAGATGAGATGCAGGTTCTTAGCTAGATTACCATGACGGGGCATATGACAGATCAAGTCACAAAGACGAGTGGAACATTCAACCTGTCCCATCAAATACAAGAGGTGATGGACCCCTCGATGTGTGTGTGTGTGTGTATGTGTGTGTGTGTGTGTGTGTGTGTGTGTGTGTTGGCATGTTTGTGGAACAGACATGGAGAGGGAGCTTAGGCCCTGTATTCACATGGACACTAACTAGGTAGGTTCCTACCCTCAGGATGCATGTTTGTGCATTTCAATGAAGGTGGGAATGTCCAAGTGAGGCCAGAGTCGTGGACAGCTTTCCTCAGAAAGGTCACATCTTCAGATTCTCTCAGGCAGCTATCGCCACATACATCATAAAGCCCCATGTGTGCTGTCCTTCAGTGCTGGGCCTGTTCCTACAGGATCCTGCCAAGGATTCATCTGGTCTTCTTTTTAATCTGTCTAGCAATAGGATTTTCCACCAATGCTTCCAGAATATTTGTTTTAATTCTATGTTATGAGCTCACCGTATGGATTTTGGAAGGTGTTAATTGAGCAGTCAAGCAACAGAGAACTGTCTGCCAGCTCTGACTCAGTAGAATGTGAGATTTTTCCAGAATTAGAACAAATGCCGATTGAACGAGGTGATGGAGAAGGAAGGGTGTTCGTGAGGAAGGAATGACAGGTCCCTGCAGTCTCACTTGTCTCCGATACTAACTCCCACCAGATTTCAAAAGCCCACTGTAACCTAAGTATGCTTCCTTCTAAAGACCAAGAACAATGGAATGAGCTTCAGTTGATTCATGCCTATTGATTTTCATATGCCCGGCCAGTCAACACGGCTTCCATTTCTGGCCCTTGCCTCCCTCTGTTTGGCCATGACATCAGATAAAACTCTCATCACATAGCTTCCCCAGCTCTCAATTCAAAGCAGTGCAGACCTTGTTCTCAGTGCTACATTTGTAAAACGCATAAGACATACCAAGTCATTTCCCTAGCAAAACACCACAATGACTGTCCATCACCCTTCAGAGTTTGGCTTTTCCTACCTGCCATGCCAGCCTCCGCCCACACCCCATGAAGCTGACCACGCTGACCAAGTGGAAACCTTCAAGAGGGCACCAGTCCCCATTCTCCAGCAATGACTAGCTCTGTCGATGCTCCACACCTACTGCTTAAATGGGTTGACTCCCACACCCTACCTTACCTACCTCCACATGGCCTTTAATTCATCCACAAAAATCCCACATTTCCTATACTCTTATCAAAATATTTGTTTAACAAATCATTAACAAATATTCCCTATGAACTACATGCTAGCATACATTTTTAAAAAATAATGTCAAATAATTCCATCATAATATGTGGTTATGAAAAGAACATAAAGAGACAAACAAGCCTTTTTATATGTACTATCGCTCCTATGATTGATTTCCCAAAAAATCAATGAAAAGGTACCTATCTGTCAGCACACACACTCAAAAAGGATAAACCCCAAAATATAAGCAAAGCAAAAGCATGTAGTTCTGTGAGGATACACTTTCACAAGATTTTAACAAATTTTATAATTATAATGTGATAAGTTATGATTTTATTATGTTATGACTAGGCATATATGTTATGATATAATGATTTTTAAATGATATTTAATGTGAAAATAACTATAGTGTATGGGTTTGATGTCCTGGACCTCTATGATATGTACATATCAGATAGCTAGATAACATGGAAAAATATTACAAAATATTTCATAAATTTCCCAAACACGGAATTTTAGGGGAAAATATATTCTAAATTGTGGTATATAATTTCAACAAAGATGCTTTATAATAAAAAATTTGGGCAACCAGGCATCAAATAATGAGTTACTTTCAAGGATAAGCAGGTTACCCATGCAGAAATTAGAAGGTAAGGAAATGTGAGGCCCAGTGGGAGAAGAGATGCAGGAAGGAGGAGCAAAGGGAGGGCTGGGGAGGGGCCGTCTCTGCAGCAGTTACAGACCGAGGAAGAGTTTGAGAAGGAAAACGAGGACCACCAAGGCAGGACAGAAAGAGGGAAAAGAGAGAAAGTGAATCACCTACACGAAACTTACAAAGAGCATCCTTTTGGGCAGTCCCAAATTTGGATCCTTGTGGAAGTTCATTAAATCTTTCTAACCTTTCTATTAATATATGTTTAACCAGGAAACTGTTTCTACTCCATTGGATCAACCTGAATCCAGAATCTATTTACTTGCAGTCACCTTATATAATTTTATAGAAACAAGCAAAGGTATATTCCAGCATGAACACAGAACACTGCCCATGACGCAGGGTGATTTTAGAAATAGGTCCTTTATTTTTGTTAGGTCTGGCACACATTTGAGATGTTTTAAAAACATATTATGTCATCAAATTTAATCAGAACCAATGTAAAGGAGAATAAGAGAAGGTATAATTATAATTAGCAAAGATGATTAAAGAAATTGCAAATGATGGAAAACAAGACAAAAGCATATGCCCCTGGGATGAATTATTTATGTTCAGAATTATTTAAAAATTGTTGTTTTTGTTATTATTATTATTATTATTTGTGTGTGTGTGTGTGTGTGTGTGTGTGTTGCTGGGGATGGAAACCAGGGCCTCACACATACTAGGCAAATGCTGGGCCACTGAGTTATGTCCTCATCCCCAATGGTCAGAATCATTTGGAAGAACAAATAACCCATAATACAACATGTGAAAGTTAATAATCAATGAGACAAATGGGAAAATAATTTATTTTAACACACTGCAAATAATAATAAAACCCACAAACCTAGAACATTTGACTAGAAGCTCTGATTCATGTCAGCATCTATTAGCTTAATATTTACACAAATGCAAGTTGGGGCTTGTTAAACTCTGACTGGTTAAGCATGATGAAAGTGCTTTGCTAAGTTTGTGCCATAAAACAAAGATTCAAAACCCTTTCAACTGTGCAGTGTTCAAGGAAGGGGCAAGCCAGTGATTATACAATTTTAAGAATAGCCTCATGTCTCTTTCCTTAGGTGAGTGTATAGAATAGTGGAGGAGAAAAATTAAAATCTCATAAATAAGCCAAGCAATAAGGGATTGCAATTAAAAAGCACTATGCAGGTAATAAATTGTTGCTGAGATAGAGCATAGTGAGGCACCTGTTTGGATAGGATGGTGAGGATGTGGCATCATAAGAACCGAAAGATGGTAAGTAGTCAAACATGCAAAGACCTAGGAGAAGATGTGTTTTCAAAAGATGGGTGAGCAAATGTTCTTATTTTCTAAATTGGAAAGAGTTTGGTCTACATGAGGGCCTGGAAGACCTGTGTCTGGGGTAGAAGACATGCAGGACAGCGTAAAAGCTGTGGTCACAGAGGCAGGTAGAGCCTGATGCTGGTACATGTACCAATGTAAGGAGTTTGATTTGAATCTGAGTCCAATGGGAAGCACAAATTTAATGGGTCTGGCAATTTAATCTTTATATTTTTAAAAGATCATCAGTTCACTATGGAACAATACAATGAACATATGAGTCATCAAGTAAGAGGCTATTAGTGAAGTTCAGCCAAGGGATGATGGAAGCTGGTACTATGGTGGTGGAAAGTGAAACAAAATGGATAGACTGAATATTCAGTTTGGAGTAGGATGGGCACAATTTTCAAATGCACTACCCTGGTGTTGGAGGCGATGAGGAATAGGAAGTCTTCTGGAGTGAGTCTCAGGTGTTTGCCTGGCTCATCTGAATAGATGATGGAAGCAACAGAAATGAGGAAGACCTGGATGGAGGGAGGGCAGGTTTCAGGAAGACACCGAGAGTTCATTTTTGGCCATGTTGTATTAAAGATGCTTAAAGGTAGCCAAATGAAAAGGTAAATAGGCAACTGAATGTAGACGGAAGGAGCAGCTAAACTGGATGTGTGAATTTGCCAGTTATCAAAATGCAATTGATATTTACATCCTTACAAATAGATGATATTACCTTACAATGGCATGTAGAGAAGAAAATGAAAGGGTTCTAATTTATAGGTCTGACAAACCTAAGTTATAGGTTGGGTAAAGGAGATGCCAATACAGGAAACAAAGGGAGATCAGTCAGAGAAGAATTGACATGGACATTAAATGGGTGGGTTTCAAGGAAGGAAGAGTTGACATTGTAAATAACACGGGGTTTCAGTAAGGAGAGAACAGAAAAGGGGCCATTGGGTTTGGTGAGATGAGGAAGCTAACTGATGCTTATAAGTCAAAATTCAGTTGACAGAAAACACACTTCAATAAACTGAAGCACCATGAAATGGGGAACAAATACTGCAGACAATTGTAAGAAGTTTCTTATGGCAAAGAAAAGAGACATGAGATAGAAGATGGATAAAGGAGGTTTTTTTTTTTTTTTTTAAGAATGAGTGATACTAGAATATTCTTGTGTGTTGATGGAAATGTTTCATATTTAGACATGAGAGAAAGGAAGAGCATAATTGTAGAAGAATTGTTTTTCCTAATACTCCATAATGAAAAAGAGTCTAGAGTTCAGAAAGGAGAAGGGGAAACAGGATGCAGATCCAAGAGAATGGTGAGAAATAAGACATCATCTAGTGATGGATTTCATTTGCACAGTGACATTTGATACACAATTATCATTTAAAAATAAAATGGGATGAGGTAGAAAAGCAGTGGGTTTAGTAAGGAGAGAGAGGTATGATATAGTTGTGACAAACAGGAATGTTTATGGAATGGAGAAACGTGAAAGTGGTTCTGGTGACCATGAATTGCTTTTTTAAGTTGGAGATTATCAATTTAAAACGAAAGTAATCTGCCATACAATGGTTTTATGCAAAAGTACTTGGGTGCAATGGAACAGATACAAAGAAAATGAATGAATGTGTACAATGAATCTTCTAAATCTTCCTGCATGAGTGTGACAGAGGGAAAGGCAGGGGGCAAGGGAATTTAGGGTAACAAAAAAAGGGAATGTTTGTAATAATGAGCCAGGGTGCTAAGTTGGAAACAAAAAGAGTGTTCTATACACCTGGTACTATGGGAAATAAACACAAAAAATATGACCATACCAAGTGCTAGAAATATATGAAGAAATTGTGACTTCTGTAAATTGTTGACAGGAATGGAAAAAGAGACAATTACTTTGGGAAAAGTTTTCCAGTTTCTAAAATGTTAGACACACCTACTATATAATCTGGGCTTTCTACTTTTAGGATTTGTATATGAATGTTTATAGCAACTTAATTCTATAATGTATCAATTTATACACTTTAGGTACAGTTTATTGTACATTGGTTTCACTTCAATTAAAAGTATCCACATGTTTAACAAAAGCAGAAGGGTGTTGATGCAATGCAGTCCATGGTTTAGACATCTCAGTGTGGGTTAATAATTGTCTTCATGGTAATGTTTGAGCATTTAAACAAATGAACTCCAAGGTTAGAAACTATGCTTGGAAAGTGGTGTTCATATGTTATTTAATTCTGAGATGCAGCTATTTCTGGCAATGACAAGGTGTGATATGGGACTGGGAGATTAAATTGGAATAAGAGGGAAATGTCTTCATGGATGAAAAGGTCTGAGAACTCTGAGGCCTCCATGTTATGTGACTTATCTTTGTGCCATTAAGGACATTAGAAATGATGTCTGAGTGGAGGTAGAGGAAACAAGAGCTAGGAGATAGCATCTTTAGAAGACTGAGGAGTCCTTAGGGGGTTGGTAGATGATAGCAACAAAGAGGATCTTTTTTCTTGTTGTGACAAAAATGCCTGACAAGAACAACTTAGAAAGTGAAAATATAATTTTGGGTTCCCAGTTTCAGAGGTTCAGTCCATAGTTGACTAATGCCCTTGTTCTGGATCAGAGGTGAAGCCCAACATTGTGGTGGAGGGGTGAGATGAAGGAAAACTACTCAGCTCATGGGAGCCAGACAGCACAGAGAGAATGAGGATCTTGGGACAAGATATAATGCCTCAGGGCATGTTCTGATTTACCTACTTTTTCCAGCCATACTCCAACAATTTGTAGTTACCACTCAGTAGTTCATTCAAGTTATTAATCCATCAAATGGATTAATCCACTGATAACTCTTTCATAATCTAATCACTTCACCCTAGACAGTCCTGCATTGTTTTTCAGGGGATGCTACTAGATCCACACCATAATATTTCATTCCTGATCTTGAAAAGCACATGTCAATGCATTATACAAAATACATTCAATACCATCTCCAAGAGTTCCCGTAGTCTTAACGGCTCCAGGATTGACCAAAAGACTAAGTTCAAAGACTTCTTCAAGGCTCAAGATAAAAACTCTTGGCTGTGATGCCCTGTAAAATAGCAAAAACCAATTTAAAAACTTCTAATGTACAGTGAATATTCCTATTCTAAAAGGTAGGAATATGGCTAATGAAAAAAGGATTAGATCTAAAGGAGACTAAACTGAGCTATACAAACATTAGATCCTGTAGCTCTGTGTCCAACATCTGGGGCACATGGTGGTGAGATGCATGCCCCAAAGGGCATGGGCAGCCCTGCCCATATGGTCTTGCCAGTTATAGCCTATATTGCCTCCTGTTCTCCTTTCTTTCAGTTTTCCTTCGCAGATACTCCATTTTCTTGGCATCTCTTAATTACTAGAGTCTGAATTGAAACTTTAGCTTTACTTTCACAGATTCATGCATTCCCTCATATGGGGTGTCCACAAGGATTTTAACCCTGTTTCAGTCTGCCTGCTTTCCCAGGCCTTCCTTTGAAATCTCTAGAAGCCTCCATGAACCCCTAACGTCAGCATCCTGAATCTCTGAAGAATTAGCACCACATGGATGATAACAAGACATACATGAGATTGAACAGTAGCTAGGCCCCCTTGGACAATGGCCACAATAACCTCGGGTCATGTAAGAGGCTGAATATGGTGAATGAAATCCCTAGAATACAACTTCTTAGGTGACCCTCTAAGAAAGTGGGCCCCTGGGGAATCTTCTCAAACAAGGTTCATTTTTATATCCTTGCATATTCTATGGTTATGATCTTTCTGATTTCTGAGATACACTTAAGGAATATGACCTCTTATCTCTGTGCAAAGTACTTGTCTTCTCCTTAGTGGTGGTAATGTTGTCAACAATTGCATCTTCCTTGTCCCCAATTTTATACATGCTTCTTCTCTGGCCAAATTCCAAGTTTTCCAAATCTTTCTCCTCTTTTTTCTAATCTTAAGTATCAGATTAAACCTGGATAAAAGCATTTCCCAGATAACTTCCTGACTGTTGTGCTGCTTTGAAATTTCCTTTGCTGCATTAATTAGTCCATCACCTTTAAAATCAGTCTCAGAGAAAGTCTCAGGACATGGGTAATATATTTATTATTTATCTCAGGACATGGATAAACTAAGTACTATTTTACAGAATATAACATGAATGGCCTTTAATCCAATTTCCAGTAGAATCCTTGTTCCCCTCTGAAAACTCATGAGCACAATCTTTACTGTCTGCTTTCCTATTGCTATAGTGGTTTTCTGAGCTACCACTGGAATTGTCCATTAATCCCCTTGTACATTATGAGACTTCTCTAGCATCCATCTTCAAAATTTTTCAAACTCCTCTTACAAACCAGTACCAAAATCTTATGAACCACATGGACAGGTATACTCATAGCAATGACCACACTTGTCAGTATCAATTTCTATGTTAGTCACCTTTTAGTCACTGTTATGAAAATAATTGATAATAACATGATAAGAACAATTTAGGGGAGGACAATTTCATTTTGGGATCACAGTCTCATAGGTTTTAATTTATGTCAGCTGACTGTATTGTTTGGGGCCTGAGGTGATGAAGAACAGCATGGTGGAACGGGCCTGGCAAAGCTCATAGCAGCAAGCAAGCAGAGAGAGAGGAGAGATAGAGGGGAAGTGGGAGGGGAGGAAAGAAGGAAGGGAGAGAGAGAGAGAGAGAGAGAGAGAGAGAGAGAGAGAAACTCAGCACAAGACATAATCCCCAAGAGTATTCCCTCAGTGATCTATTTCCTTTAGCCATGCCCCTACTGCCTGTTACCACCCAGTAGACACTCAAAGTATTAATCCATCAAATGAATTAATCCACTAAGGAGGTTATAATGCTCATAGTCTAATTACTTCTTATCTGAAAATTTCTGCTTGCCTAAGACATGAGGTTTAAGAGAATCCTCCTAGATCCAAAACACAATATTATGATTTGGATATGAGATATCCTCAAAAAGCTCATGTGAGAGACAATAGAGGAATGTTCAGAGGTGAAATTATTATATTATGAAAGTTGTAAACTCTTCATTCGTAGATTAATTCATTTGATGGATTAATAATTTTAATGGATTAATGGGTTGTAACTGAAGGCATTTAGGGCATACTTGGAGGAAATAGGTCAAGGCGGGGATGGTTTTAGGGCTTATATTTTGTCCCAGGGAAGCCGAGTTCTCTGTCTCCTGACTATCATGAACTGAGCAGTTTTCTTCACCACACCCTTCTGCCAAGATTTTCTGCCTCACCTAAGCCCCAGAGCAATGGAGATGGCTGACCATAGACTGAACTTCTGAAACTGTAAGTCAAAGTTAACTTTTCCTCTTCTAAGTTGTTTCTGCCAGCTATGTTGTTTACAGTGACAAAAAGCTAACTAAGACACATAATAACCTGGAAATAGTAAAGCCAAATGGTACAAACCTAGCAGTGGGGTACTACAAGCATGATTTTAGGGGCACAATTGTATGAAAATGTTGGTGAACTCCAGAAGGCCAGAAACTCTAGTATATGAAAGGATAATTTGAAGAAAGAATTAAAATGAGATAGCTACTTCCAGAAAGAATACAAACTGTGAAGTAAATGAACACATGAATGGATTACCCATATGAAAATACTCCGAGTAGGGTTTTGTGAAAGAGCTTCACAAAGCACATGAAGCTGATTTATATGGGTTAGTGTTCTGGCCATCACTGACCTGAGAAGAGATGTGAGGCATGATATTATTGATCCCTACATCCTCTGATGGTGTTCTGAAACTTCAGGCTTATGTTTCAACAAAGGTTTCTAAATTGACCCACCAGAAGGAGAGCATTATGGAGGTCATGTCCTACTGTCTTCTTGGAGTAAGAACCTCTTGGGAGGCCTCTGGTAGCCCTGAGTTCCATGATGTATGGATGGCCACACCAACAGACCCACAGAAGTTGAATAGCTTAGCCTGAAAGCAAACGGGGGTGATGAGGACAGAGATGATACCTCTTGCTAGCCAAGGACCATCCTATCTGTAGCAGGAGGCTGAAGCTGGACAGGGGCCACTATCTTTCACATACTGAGTGTTCTTGAGTAGTGGAGCCACTCTAAGCTGAAATATGGAAGGCAATCCTAAGAGATATGGACAGAATGGGCCCAGAGCCTCATTTGAGCTCAGTGAAGATTCTCCCATCTCCCCTGTAGAGTTGGATGCTAAATTTTCTGAACTCTGTGTGACTCTTTGCACACTTCCATTATGGGTTATAGCATCGACTTGTAATTATTTTAGGCTCCCTCACTCCTAGCACCACTCATTTTTCAATGAGGATTATATTACTTAATCACTGAGACATATTTTTCTCTATTCTATCATTTACTTCCTCTCCTATCTCTAAACCTAGATATGGCTTGTGGTGGATATTAAATATAAATTGTGAAGTAAATGAATGAACTCATTAATGAATTACCATATGAAATTTGAGTCAATGAAAGAACATCTCTGTGTGTGTTTGTTTGTTTTTCCCCAGAGCCACCAATTTCTTTTTGTGGGAACTCTTTGAGATTCTACATTGGGAAATGCAAAGCTTCGGACCCTACAGTTTAAACTTTCTTAAAATTTCAAGAAGAGATATTCTAAAATTTTTATACCAATCTCCTTTGGCTGTTAGAGACAGTGCTAGATTGTATGCTGGCCTTAAAAAGAGAGATGACTAAACCTTTTATTATTCAAAAATGAACATTTCTTGATTTATTTAGGAGAGTGATGAACATAGAACTGGTACTAAATAGGAGGAAGTTGTGGAAGCTGAGGCAAATTATTGAAAATGAGAGGAGTTAGCATGGCTCTTGGTGGAAAAGGAAGTTCTCGCTGTCTGTCAGTGTACGTGCAGGGCGATGTGCCCCAAGGTGGGCGATGGGCACTAACAGGAGTGCTAATATGATGTATTAAATGTCAGCCCGGCATCGCTGGGTGTGCATATCTCTCCTGTTTATGCTTATTCAGCCCTTTGAATAATTTAACACATTTCATACTCTAAATTACTCTCAGCAATTTGATGGGGCTTCTGGCAGTTTACTTGAAATGCTGTGTTAGGTCAACATAGGGTCCCAGCTTCTGCTAAATAGAAGTACTCTGCTTACTTAGAAAAACATAATTAGTTTTCTCTGTGGATCTTTTAGAGAGTGGGTGGGGTGGAAGAGCCGGGATGGAGAGAGCTAGTGCCTGTGTTCAGTTGGTTGTCAATCCGGAATGGTCCAGGGAGCCAAGGGTTAAGAATTTAATGGGGCAGGAGGCTGGCCTTCAGGAGAAGGAAAAGTTGAAGGGCATGAAAAGCAGTGCCAGTGTGTTGTGCAAATGCGAGGGGATGATAAATGACCCTCATTTAGTCAATACTGACTGCGGCTGAGTCCTCCTTTCAATTTAATCCTTATGGAAGACTGGACCGCACCAATGAAGATTGGCCACAGTGGTCAACGCTGTGGTGCTGGAGTGATTTGTGCTAGGGAAATCACGGACCACTATCGGATTGGGAGGCTCTTTGTCAGTTACCTCTGTCCTCGGTTTACCCTTGTGTAAGCTGCATTGATGGTGAAGTTCTTGCAATTTTTGATTCTCTTTTTTTCCCCTTCTTCCCCTGGAGCTACAATTTCCATGACTCTAAAAAAAATTAAATTTGCTCAGAACTGTAGATTCATTGGTTTCTTTAATGTTCTAAGAAGGTGATTTTAAGAAGTATCTTTTCCTTTACCCTTTCTCCTGCTCTATTCTGTGCACATCCAGGATAAAAAGGGCACAGACTTTTGTGAGAGGTGAGCATTTTCAATTAAGACTTAAAATCTTACCTCTGATGATGCATCACCTTGGCGGAAACCCTGAGTATTCTAATGACCCCAGTCAGCCAATGTGGCAGCCAAAGGATGATGCAAGGGGCCAGGGGCTCAGCTCTTTGTTATGTGACAGCAGGACTCTGATTGACTGTCCCCTCTGGGTTTGAACTACTCCACCACTCTCTGGATGTGCTGAAAAAGCTTCTTGGGGATTTGAAGAGTCTTACACATACTGAGACTCCATAATGAAGTGTTTGCTTATCATCCTTTTTACCCCCCTTTGAAATAGTCTGAGGCTGCATTGTAACCTTAGGTCAAAACTATTTGGGGTGGTGGAAATTCATGATAAACACAGGCCTTTGAAGGTTAGAATGCCATCCATTTAAGAACATCAGATTAAATTTTTTATTTAAAAATTTTTAAAACCTCCAAACTGTCAGGAAGTCCAAATGTACGCACAAGCATCTGTATGTACATATGCATACATGAATAAGTTATTCACATGAGTACTGCCACATAAATAGAAATATTTGCACACAAAATACGTACTATAATAGACATATATTTAAACTATTATTTAAGAAATTAAGGATTTTTTGAAAAATTAGCAGAAATTTAAATATAACTGTGTGTTTATCAGCATGTCCTAAAAAATAAACATTCTATCCTCTATTAGAAAGTCTATATTTTATTTCTTGCAAGGAAGGGAACAATTATACTTTCTTAGCAATAAAGTCCCTGAAGAGTAGTATCATTTCCATGGAAAAGCACTTAAATAGCTGTCAATAAATATATTCAATGAATATCTTACAGACATAAGCACATTCTCTTTGTAAGAGTGATTACTTTGTAATTTTACAACATGGGTTTATGTCTTTGTGTAAGAATATATTTATAATTTCCCTTTTGTATCCAAGAGGTACTTTGAATATGTAATATTCATTTATTGTTTTATTCATAATGGCAGCCACATTTTTTTCTATAAACACACTCACATTAGAAAAAACATATATTTATTATAATAATTATGCTGGATATTTTTATTCCAAAATGGAATAAAGTTGCCTAAAATATTTATCATTAAAAGTAACACTTTTGATAAGCCCCCTCTAGGTTTCTACTAAATTATTAGTGGACATAGGGCAAGTTAATATTGCTCACTGTGCATACCCCACTCCTTAGTTCAGAGTGGGAAAAACTTAGCTATGTTTGAGCTGAGTTCTTCCCCATGGGTTTCAGCAACAGTGATGGTGTAATCAGCAGGGAATTGACATGTTTGCAGCTGTGTGTACAGGCACACTGTGTTCAAGGGTCTCCTGTTTATGGTGGGGGAGTATCTGGAGTATGTTTTGCAGGTATACTGCATCTGAATCTCAAACACTCATCAGGAAGACACGTGAAGTTAGAAGGTGGACTTTCCCAATGGCCATGTCACTGACCATAATCCCACCTGAATACACAAGAGCATTTTATTTGTGGTCTTCAGGCAGCAGGTATTAGTGTCCCTAACTGTTAGCTCTTTCTGTTAAAGATTATATTTAGCCAAGGGTCAGGGTGCCCATTCACTAAGATGTGCTGCTTTTATACTTTTGACTGTAAACAATGGATTTTCCACGTGAAGCAAAAGGGCAAATACAATTTGCTGTCAATTTCGACTCAGTGGAAAGCTGTAGCATACAATCTCTGCTCATTTTTCCTGCAATTTGTTAGTGACTATTGCTACATGCTGCTTCCTCTAAGCATTAGGGATCTAATGCTGTCAGGTGCTATGAGGTGGGGAGGGTGGGGGATAAGGGGATGAGTTTAAGACAATAGATCTCATTATCTAATTATTTCTTGATGAGCATATTAGAATGTACCAGAATGTACCAGAATCTCACATAGTTCTTTTTGGGTGAAGGAACACTGTTCCAGGCTGAACTGTAGGAATAGTTATGGTAGGAACATGCTGTGTTAGTACAATATTCATAAAGGACCTTAGTCCTAATAGCCTGGTATTTGACTAATAGTAAAATAGAAAATGGGAAAATGACTCAAGAATTTGTAGGTGAAATAAGATACAGATGTTTCAGAAATGCTTTAAAAAATGGTGAATCTTTGTAGCATCAGAAAAATGCCAAAAGCTCAAGATATATAGCATATTCTTACACATAAACAAAAAAAATGGTTTTAAAAATGGAGAAATGAATAGCATGAAAATACAAAGTGCCTAAGTATATGAGGAGGGAGAAATACGAGGAATAACTTTGACCCTTCATGTATCAGGAAAGTTCTCCAGTGTAGGGTTGGGGGTAGGGCCGTGGGCTTTGTCTGCTCATCACTTCTATGGGCCCAGTGAATATTTGGCTTGAGCTTTCTGGGGTGAAGACTGCTTAGTCTTTAGACATACTTCCTTGTTGGGTTTTGTGATATAACATCATTTTTGCTTCATATGGGTTACCTTTGATGCATGAAAAGAATTCTGTCCTCAAGAAACGATGCCACGATTGTGATTCATTGTTTTCTGACATTTAGAACAGTGTTGATGGACAAATATTTATTCATGGTGTGCACATGATGTTTTGAAATATGTATGCAGTGTGGAAAAGGTAAACTGAGAAGACTAGATTTCCTGATGCCCACCTGTAATCCCCATTTTCAATGCAAACAATCTCTATGATACTGAGGGTGAGACCTGCATGGAAGGGGTGGCAGGTGGGTTTTGGTCTGAGAAGAGGAAGCAGACAATGGGAATTTGCAAAAACTGCTCTTAGTCTCAAAGCTCCTTACAATCTTCTGTCACTGACCCATGAGTCTGAGGGAGGAGCAAAGAAAAACTTAAGGCTCCTCAGAAGGAGGTGGTAGGCTGAGGGTGACACACAGGCAAGTCATTCAAATAACTGAAGCAGCTGACAAAGTGGGACAGGAAGGGGAGAACAGGTTCCCTGTGGAAGGCAGCCCTGACTCATCTCTAGGTCCTGTGGCTGTGTGCTGAAGACCGAATCTAGATTTTCACATAGAAAATCTCTTCATTTTTAAACATTGGCAACTAACTGATATATTTTTTAAAAATATTGCACAAATGTGTCCAGGAATTTTCCATCATATCCTGGCACTCACTTTATTCTTCAAGTATTCCCCCAAACAAATACTGATTGCAGCTATCCAAAACAGCCTTTAGGTTTATTTTCTTCCCCCACTAATATTAAGACACAGAGACACCCTCACCGAGGCAATTTATGATTTTGTATTTTTAAGTTGAAATCAATTTTTTCCTTTCAAGTCAGATGTTCAAAGGGAGGGGAAAAAAAACTTTTCATAAAATGGAAAATTTTAATTTCTTTCCTCCTAGGGCCAAATTAAGTGGAAAATATTAAGTAATTCTTCTAAACGCTCTCAATTCAAAAATTGTCCTAAAGTAATTTGTTCTTAAGACCTGATGGAACACATCATTTTGCATAATTCTAAAGTGAACAGGACTATTACCGGGAACAGGAAATATCCAACTCAAAAGAAAGGAAAAATGACAGTGACATCAAGTATTTCTTTTCACCACGGGAAAAATCAGTCCATTCTTCTTTCTAACTGCTTTTTCATAAGTTATGGCATTCTTTTTCCCCTGCACTGGCTTCTGTTCAGATCCTCCCATCTTTGTTAGACCATTGAACTTGCCTCCCTCTGGTCTCTTGTCCTTCCATCTTGTACACGGACAGATGAAGCTGTTTGATCATCATTGCTGTGTGACTAACACACACACACACACACACACACACACACACTGTGTACACTTTGGCTCCCTTTTTACCCACAAGGCCCTTTACCAGTCAGCCTCATCTTGTCTCTGTCTTCTCTCTCCACATGTCCTAAAATTCACTCACACCACAGTTACTGTGAATTTTCTGCTTGTCTTCCCAATCAGTTCCCAGCCCTTGGTGTCTATCTTGTATACAGTGAATTCATGACTTAACCACTAGCTCCATCACCCCTTGTAAAGATTCTCTTTCTGAAACTTAGCTCTGTCTACACTTAGGACTCATCAGGCATTTGTGTTTGGAGTAAGGAAACCTTATGCTCTGAGTTCCTATAATCTTTGCTCTCAGATGCCCTGCCTAACTGTAGGGTGAGGTCCACTATCTTTCATTTCATCTGAAGAATGAAATAAAAGTTAATTGTGCCCAGAGACCTGAGAATATTGGCTATGAGTTATTTCCAGACAAATGTTTTCATAAGTGTTTTCCTCCAAGGTGTTGATATAGTCCAAGGAAATATGGGAGGCAGCACTGGCATCTCCCACAGCAGATGGATGTCTGCAGTGAAACTTCTGGCACAGTGGCATGGTCTTCTCAGCATTCCTGAAATCACATGCATCTCTGGAGGCCACCACCAAAGTCCCAGATTATTTCCAGTCTGTAGATCACTCCATGACTCAGTCAACTTTGAAGGGCTTCTGTGTAATGGGCAAGATCCTGTGTGCATAAATAGGGGAACTGAGAGGAATATTCACACTTACTGCCTTTAATTTATCAGAGGAGTGGGCTAAGGGAGTAAGAGTAGAGAAAGAGACTTTTTCTTAATTATTACACCTCCATACATTCTCTAAAGATTTCTTCTGCTAGGTGAGGTGATGCACACCTGTAATCCCAGCACCTCAGGAAGCTGAGGGAGGAGGATCATGAGTTCAAAGTCAGCCTCTGCAAAAGCAAGGCGCTAAACACCTCAGTGAGACCCTGTCTCTAAATAAAATACAAAAATAGGGCTGGGAATATGGCTTAGCAGTTGAGTGCTGCTGTGTTTAATCCCTGATACTGCCTCCCACCCCCCCAAAAAAGATTTCTTCTGATGAGCTTGCACTGAGCTAATCTTCTGACCTGTGGTAGAATAATTTGGTACATAGCTTGTTCTCAGTACCAGGGGGATTGACATGTCATTTCTTAACCTTTATTTTGTCTCAGGATATTTATGCTTGCTTGCTGCTTATCTTGAATGATACAAGTAGAAAACAAAACCTGTTCATGTGGTAAAAATTCCCTGGTCATTAATCTCATTTGGCAAAGATGGGAAAGATTATTGGGATTAACTGAATTAACTCTGACTTCTGAGATCTGAAGAATGAAATAAAAGTTAATTGTATCCAGAGACCTAAGAATTATAAACAACACATCACCCAGAGGTGTGAGAGGCCCTTCCCCCTTCACCTAGACTTTTGATAATGTCACCTGGTTCAGAATTTCTATGTAAATATTGCTTGGAAGGAGGAATTATACTATAGGAAGATTTCAAAGCAGGACATTATTTTTTGTCCAGATAACAAGTATGTAAATTCACCTCTTGAAACCACTTAAGGAGGGCAGAAGTATTAGCAAATCTCTTCTGGCTGAAGCATAAATTGAAGGAAGCACTAAGATAAAGCTTAGAGAAATTTATTTCTTACGCTAAGTAGGACACATTCTTCAGGGTACAGAGAATGTGGGGAGGTGAACCAACAGGGAAAAAAAGCCAGAGGAGTCCTTCCACATTTAGAGTGGAAGGACTGAAAGCTGGAATTGACAATTTGAATTTCTGTTTATTAATCTCCCATGTCATAGCTAAACCCAGTCAGGTAGACTACACCTTAAGTACCATTGGAAAGGACTACTTATCTGTTTCTTTCTGAGCCCCTGTGCATGGTAATGACCTGTGTCAGATTGAAAGATCCTTAGGGATAGAAGACACCTTAGGAACATCTAGTCACAGGATTTCCAATCTGTGGAATCCAAAGAGTATCCTGTGTGGGGAGTGTAGGAGATCAACTGGTCATCCACTAATTAATAATCATTTTCATTTGTTTTATTATGCACTCCACTTAAGCAGTTAAAGGCCACTGATTGAATTCAACCCCTTATTTCACAGGCAAGAAATAACTCCATGTGTGCCTCCTCCTTCTGAGCTTCCACCTTGTGTTGTTCAACTTAGTCTTTTTGTAATGCAGGACAGTGATGGCCTCGTGCATTATCCACTACCCACAGATCCAGATCGTTAGTTTTGCTGGACATATGTGTAATAGAAAGACATCACAGCGATCACAAGGAAGAGAAAGTGTGAAATACCTAAATGTTGTAGGCCCCCAAACTCTACCTCCTGGTGGGAAGGTCCCTAGGTATTTGCAAAGATATGTTTATTAAGAATAAGATTATATATACAAACAGAGATATAAAAAATTGTGCTCTATATGTACAATAAGAATTGTAATGCATTCTGCTATTATATATAAATTAAAACAACAAAAAAAATAAAAAACAATTGTAAAACACACACACACACACACACAAAGAATAAGATTCATAGCCCCACAGAGAACATATCTGGGTTTTCCCTGAAAGTGCTAGAACTTCACTGTCATTTTGATTTTGGGGGGCTACTATAGTTCAAATAATATTATGCAGGTTCCTGAAATCGTCAAAGGAAGTGCCCTGTGAACCTTGGAGTACAGGCTGGCTTGATTCCTTTTGAATTTCAAACTCACATGGATTACTTTTATTTAAGATGTGGTAGTGTCATTGTGATATTCTGAATATGCAACAACAGGTACAGCATGAAAATACCAGTCAGTATAGATGCAGATTTATATGAATACACTGGATATATAAGCTGAATGTTAACCCAGGTTACATTGGTGAGTAGTTTCACAGGGGTAAAGACACTTAACTTTCAGTTCCAGGGCTGCCATAAATTTGGACAAATCAGCTTTCCTCTCGGTGCCTCCTCTGTTTCTTCATTTGAAAAGATTTAGGCAACTCAACGTTTCTCATCTTTGCAATCTGTAACTCTGGGTTTTCCTTGTTAGATAATAAGGACTGTTATGAGCATGAGATTGGCATTTAAAACAAAGTAGTGCACATGTCCCTGAGGTGTGGGTTACTGGTTGGGGACTTCACAGAATCTGTTTAATCATGGTGTGTTTTTTATGACCACTGCCACTACCGATGCACAAAGCCTTCTTCAAGATCACATTCTGTCATTAAAATGACATGCCATCCATTAACATTTATAATGATTCCTACTGTTAAGAAATCTTCATATACACTGAAAAGAGCATTTCATAGAGAACAAATATTCTGTTGCCTCTGTTCAGTATGTGGTGGGTGAATACAAAAATGTAAGTAATCTCTGAAATTATTGCTATTGGAAAGCAAGCAACAACAAACCCGGGCACAATTTATTTGTTAAACATTTAAAAATCAGTTAATCCTTTCCTTGCTTATTATCTATCTGCTAGATATGTCAAGGAACCCACCACAGGCACAAAGGCTAGTGCATGCAAAAATCTCAAGCAAATAAATATTGACAATTATTTCAAGAACTGAATATGTAAAATCCTAGTCACATCATGCATGCTTCATTAATTTAAATCCAAACCATTAGCTCTATTGGATCCCTACTTACAGTGGTAGAGAAATATTGCTGCATATAAATGAACACTTTTCATTGCATGGGGACATCTAGCTGAAATTCATTAAACAACTTCCCTATAATCTATTAGTGTGAGCCTTACCCTTTATAATATCTATCCCAACCACCCAAGAGCACTTGGCATTTTGTGACCACGGTGTTTGTCTTTGAGGTTAACCACAAGATGCAAACTCTAATGAGGTTTAAGAGCCTTTGCAAAGCCTGATCCTGCCTTGCAATGTCTCAGGTGGGGTAGGTTTTTTTTTTTGTATATTCTTCACTTGTAAGATTAATGGTCAACATAGTGGTTGCCATATTGATGGGTTATAAAATTAAATAAAGGTGCAGGGATGCTTTAAGACTCCATGGAATCTTAATGTAATTAAGATTGTTAGAAAAGTTGTAAACTAAGCAAGAAGGAAGGGAAAGAAATAACTCATATATGACCAAATTAGTAATCTCCTGGAAAAAAGTGTGAGCTCTTAACTCAGATGATTTTAAATCCCGTTATACCACTTATTACCTGTGTCAAATTGGGCAGAATGATTTTTCTGAGATTCAGTTTCTTCATCTGTAAAATGGAATAAAAAAGACCAAACAGTTCATAATATTAACTATGAGAATGAAACAATATAATGCACATAACATGATTAGAAGAATTTCTGATGTATAGTGAATGAGCAATACATGTGCTTATTAAATTTTTATTTCAGCAAACACTAAAATTACTTATTTTATGACATGAGTTTTGTGAAATTTTTGAAAATAAAAAGATAAAGAAATCAAAGACTAGGGCAAAAGCAGTGACAATTTAGAAAAGAAACTGGAGAAAAAAATTAAATGCTACAATTGATGAATTTCAGAGTTTATGTGTGAACCGCCAAGGGATATAGTTCTGCCACAAACTGTACCATTAGGAATGAGATGAAGAATGCAGCTACAGATGTGGAGGAGATTGGGAAAATAAACTGAGTCCTAATACTGGAAAGTGGGTGGCTTTTTAGAGAAAAGAGAAATGAGCAAAATTGGTTGTGGAAAAACTTTATAAACCTGCCAGGTAATACTTAATTAAAACCAAAAAATAAAGTATGAACCCAGAGGATTAATCACGTATATTCCTGCAAACCTTCAAAGAGCAAAGAATTCCTGTTCTATTTCAAATATCTGGATGAGAAAAATGGTGGAAATGTCCTCAAATTCATTTTTTATGTTAGCATAACTTTGAAGCTATAAAAAATAACACTGCACACTTTTCTAGCTTACTATCAATAGAGTTTCAAATGTACTAAATTAAATATTAATAAGATTGAGATGAACTGAAAGAAGTTTCAACATTAAGAAAGCTATTAAAGTAATTTATTGCATGATAGGTGAAAGGACAAAATTGTGATTCTAACAATGTATTCTGCAATCCATTTGATAAAATCCAACAACCATTCCTCATTAAAAAAATTCAAACTGATTCTTGAATTATTCCTTCTTGATATAAAACGATCTGAAACCTACCGTCAAAGTACAGATGTGGATGCAATCTTGATGTATTCCCATTAAAATTAAGGCAAAATATTTGGTAAATATATGAAAATGTCTAGAAAAATCATAAAAATCATAAAAATCAGGCTTTGCAAAGGCTCTTAAACCTCATATATATATATATATATATATATATATATATATATATATATATATATATATATATATAAAGATAAATATTTGCCAAACCAAGGAATCAACATAACAATTGGGTGAAACTTGTGTTGAAAAGAGTAAAACTTTACTAGATAAAATATGACTAATCAATGAAGAACTCTTTTTCTATTTGCAATATTAAAGAGCATAAAATTTGTCTTCATGAATAAATAATTTTAATGACCTGAACAAAAATATCATTGTCTTTTAGAAGAATTATAAAAATACGGTTAAATTTATCTGTAGAAAAAAAGGAGAATATCACCCTATTTGAAAAAAGATATCATAAGGAAAAATTTATTCTAGGGCTAGGGCTGTGGCTCAGCGGTAGCGCACTTACCTGGCATGTATGGGGCACTGGGTTTGATTCTCAGCACCATGTAAAATAAATAAAGGACTATCAACAACTAAAAGAAAAAAAAATTCTAATGGATTGAAGAATGTTGTATGAAATAGCAGCAATTAAAATGATAAACATTATAATGGGAAGAGATGAAAGAATGTATCCTGATAAGAACTTGGGGCATCTATGCAAGCATCTTAAAACTTTACTAAATTAACCTGGAACATCTCAAAGAAGTAGTAAAATTAAGGATCAACAAAATGATTTTATTGAAATTATTTCACATATCATTTGGTTAAAACAAAGTAAAGGTCCTTACTTCATACTACAGTATTATTACATACAAATTACGTATGGATTAAAAATTAGCTTCATTAGATAACAGTTTTTTATCTTCTCAAAAAGTTAAACATGAAGTTAACATTTAAATCAGCAATCCCACTCCTTGGTAGACGCTTAAGAGATATGAAAACATATCCAGGCAAAAATTCGTACATGAATGTTTATAAGCAGCATCATTCAAAATAGACAAAAGGTGGAAATAATCCAAAGCCAATCAAATAATGAACATATACACAAAATATGCTACGACCATATGTTAAGATATAATCGTAAGTATCATTCAACTTATATGAAAGAAATGAAGTACTCATGTGTGCATTCAAATGGATGAAACTTGAAAACATTATGGTAAGTGAAAGAAGCCAATCACAAAGACAATTATTGTACCATTCCATTTATATGAAATGATATAGAGATTGGATAGATATAGAGATTGATGGTAGTTACACATTTGAAGGATTGGGTGGGGTGGATATAGGATGTATGACCTAAAGACACAACATTTCCTTTTAGGGTAATAAAATGTTTCAACACCAATATGCATACATACATACAAATATACATCCATTCATATATATATATATATGTATATGTACACACATACATATACAAACATATATATCGCACATGTATATTTAGAGATACATATTATATGTTTAGGAGAAAAATTGTATAATGTTATTGAACATAGATAGAACAGTTAAATAGGTAAATATACCATGTTTATGGATAGGAAGACACAGACTGGTAAAGGAGTCAATTCTCCACAAATTAATATACTGTGATTCCAATTGATATGCTAGCAAGGTTCTACAAAATTTTATAATCTTATTCTAAAATGTATAAGAATGAATACAATAGCAAAAATAACAAGAACATTTTAAAGATGGAAGAATGCAAAGTCATCCCACAATCTGATATTAAGACTCTTTACAAAGCTATTTAGATATTATTAAGGCCAGACCACTGGATTGGTGGACTAGAACAGAGAGCATGATACCACTACACCTCTCTGTATTGACAATGTATCACACACACATTTCACCTTGGTATATAGCAATGATAAAATTATAAATTGGTGAAGAAAAAACAGGGTTTCCCATTAAGATGATGGAAGTAAAAATGTTCACAACTCAGTGCAAGGTAAACTGGTAAAGTCATATAAAGTTCAGGTGCACATAACCTGTGATTCAACAATGCTGATTCTAGCCATGTGTGATAGAAAGATTGAAACCAGAAAAATATGCATTGAGTTTTATTTTTTAAAGCACAATTTTGATTAACAAGTGGCCATCAGTAAAAAAAAAAAAAAAAAAGGAAACTGGGTACTATGATTTATTTTTATAATGGAATATTTCACGTAATTAGGGGATTTAATGATTTATTATTTTGGAAACTATTTTATGACACATTTGGATGAGTAAATTCTAAAAGGCTATTCCTAAAATTTTAAGAGTAATGATGTACAATTCATGTAATTACACTTCATTAGATTTTGTTCTCTGCGTATGTGCCTGCATATTTTCTGATTTTGTATATTGTCCAATTGTTATTTGCAAAACTTGCAAGTAATAACATATTTTCAAGTACAGTTTCTTTATTTCTAGGATAGTTGGTAACTACTGTGGAAGACAAATGTTTCTTCTTGATGAGACCAAATTGAAGGAACATTGTCAAAACAGGGACAATAGATAATTAGGTTTTTTTAGAAACCACCTCATAAATCTGTTCTATTGTCAGAGCATTGGGACAACACCATAGTTGAGAATACTCTTCTACAGAAAATGGCATGAATGTTGGCTGTGGTGGGCTGAGAAGGACCCTCCTCACAAAGAAGATGAATCAAAATCCTGGTGCCTGTAAATGTTAACTTGTTGAAAAAAAATGGATCTTTGAAAATTTTGTTAAATTAAGAATTTTGAAAGTAGACCATACTAGATTATCTGGGTGGGTCTTAAATCTAATGATGTATCATTAGAGACACACAAAATAGAATAGGCAGAGGGAAAGTCATGTGAAGGAAGACAGTTGTTGGAGTAATGTGGCTACAAGACCTAAGCCAAAGAAAATGAGCAGCCTTCAGAAACCTGGAAAAGGCAAGAAGTCAAAACTACCCTAGAGCTGTTGGAGAGCACGTGGTCCTATAGACATCTTGATTTCAAATTCTGGCCTTCAGACTTCTCCAGACCTTGGTGCATGCACAGGAATTGGTTTAAAAAAAAATTAGTCTAATGCTTTCACTGGACCATGAAGATGGTGATCCTTACATCCCAGTGATGTGCAAGATATATACAAGTTTCATTTGCTTTTTCCTCTTGATTCTCTCTGTCTCTGTCTCTCTCTCTGTGTCTCTCTCTCTGTCTCTGTCTCTCTCTCTCTCTCTCTCTCTCTCTGTGTGTGTAAGAGAAATGATAATTATAGTCAAAGAATATTGCAACATCCAACATCACATGAGTGCAGTGGGTACCAATCTTAGCCCTGAAACAAAGATGTGCCAGTTAAAATAGACTTAACTATTTGGTGTAAATAAATTATATTTCAACATTCAGTTCCCTGGATGGTGGAATATTTAGCATCAACCATTTTAAGGGTTCTTCTTTCACCCTCTCCCCTCATAGGACTGGAATTGAAATTAATTTCTGGAATCTTCCATAATGTCACACATCAGGGATATGTTTATCAGTTATTGACCCCAATTTCCCATCTCTCTTAAGAATCCCTCTGTTCCATCCTGCATGATGAGAATCACTAGCTCCCTAACACTTTCAAGTATTGCTTAGCGAACCTACAGTAGGGGGAAATGCGTGACCATACCCTCTGTGTCCAGTAGTAGGGCACAGGCTCCCCATTCCTTAGAACCCACAGGTCTCTTCTTATTTTCCTGACCTTTGACCGCCCCTTTCCAGTCATTAGTGCAGTTCCCTCTCTGGGGATACAGATAAAGATGGAGATACAGATAAAGGCTGTATCTCCATGCCTTTCTTTCTCACATACTTCACGATGATGTTCTTTGTTATCTTAGACTTTTGGAAAGAAAATACAGGAATAGTTTCTACCCATCAGATGATTCATTTAAGGCAAAGAAACCCAGAGCCTGCACCCTGCTTAACAAAAACCTAACAAGAGAGAAAATGCAGGGAGAAAAATTAAAAACTAAACATCTCTAAAATATAGCGAGTCATGTTGTTTTAGTTCCTTTGTGTCACAATTTAAAACCAGCATTTGCTAAATATTCTGGGCCTTGATCTCAAACTTTTTTTTTGCAGTTACCTTGCAGTGGTCACTAAAACTCAAGGGGAAGAAGGAGAGTGAAGGTGAAAGTCTCTGAAAGACTTAGGATTTTGCAAATCCAGCTCTGAGTTAACATGCTCAACTTCTCAACTTTCTGTGTCCTTTCTTAGGACACAGGTGGGCAGCAGTTTATGGCAGCAGTACTGAGGTCTATGTGTGAGATGGAGATAGATATATATGGTGCTGCTTATCCCCTAGTGAGAAGACATTGCTGAGTGACAGGGAGCCTCAACGTTGCTTGTCTTCCACTGGTCTGGAGAGAACTTACCTCCAGTAAGGTTGCTAAGTTAGATTAGCTTCCAAGGAGAAAGCATGCTCTGTGACAATGACATTTTTAAAGCCCTGTGCTTAGCAGAGCTTGATGACTTCACTTCATCCTCACCCAGTCAATTATATACACTATGATAAAAGGCTTAGACACATTTAGGTGTGGGGAAAAAATGCTCAGGAAACCTTCCCCTTTCTAGCCTTGCTTGTGTGCTGTAAAAGTACAGTCAGATAATGCTTTAAAAATCAGGAGAGTCACCATCTCCACTTTCTTGAGGCATCTTTCAGTGTATCATTCAAAGCAATTGACCAGATGAGAAATTTAAAATGTTTTTATTGATGTATTATAATTTCATCCATTTATCAGGAAGTAATATTCTTATTTATGACTTAGTAAAACTCCATTGTGTATATACACGATATTTTCTTTATCCATCTACATGTTGATGGACACTAAGGGGAATTCCATAACTTGGCTATTATGAATTGTATTGCTATGAACACTGGTATGCATGTCCTTCTATAGAATACTGACTTTAGTTCTTTTGGATAAATACCAAGGAGAGAACAGCTGGGTCATATACTGGTTCCATTTCTAGTCTTTGGAGGAACCTCCATACTGATTACTATATTGGTTGCACTAATTTGCTATAAGAGTGTATAAGAGTTCTTTCTCCTGAGATTTTTTTTATCAGCTATGATCTTCTCAGGGTACCCACAAGAAAATACTGGAAGCGTCAATCACAGATAAAATTCCAGTGATTGTATTTTGCTCATTTATTTCAGTTTTGTGTCTTCAAATAAAGCTGGAGAGTTAGCAATTTCCTTGAAGTTTCCCCCTAGAATTACAAAGGCATTCCAGTATCACCTGTCACCTACCCCTGTCATATAAACAAATATCTCCCTGCAGTCTCCAGCCCTCTTGTTTTCTTTAGTTCGGTTAATATTGCACCATCCACCGAATGGCTCAAATCAGAAAACCAGCTGCAAACTTTCACTACACACTGTTTCTTGGTAGGCTTATGTTTATCTCATATTTTTCTCAAAGCTTGTTACTTATCAGCTTACAATAAAAAATTACATTTCATATCACATACATTTGAAGTAAAAGTTTCACAAAATAATAACAACCCCTACTTTGCATAGTACACACTAATTTATTATTCTGTTCTGTGCTTCTGTTTCACTTCTTTTTTGACTGACCCTTGCTTCACTAAATCGATTTCACAGCCCACTAATGGGTTGCAACCTGCAGTTTGCAAAACATACCCAAATGGAACCATATAAAATGAGTATGCAAGGAAATAAATGTGAAACCTTTGCTAAAATATGTGGTGCAGGGTAGATTTCTAGCTTATTGTTAATTGAACTCTTAGTGATATTCCTATCCATGGACTTAGAGTTGTTAATACTCCTCTCTGAGTGGCTTCCCCTAATTTCAAGATGTGTATATCCTACACATCTTTCCAAACTCATAGGCTGCCTCTTCCCTAAACCCTCTGTAATTTGTTAAACTGGATATGATTGGAAATGGATTCGCCTCTGTGTGTGACCTCCCTATGATGTTGCCCTCACCTCTCCCTATTCCCATGGCACTTTTCACAGCCTGAATGGTGCAGGTGCAGAACACGGGTTTCACCTGTGTGTCTTCTTTAGCTTCTAGTAACATTCTTTATAAGAGTCAGTGTTCAATAAGGCTCTTGAAAAATGTATTAACATTGGAAAACTACTCATATCCTGATTCCACTGGTGCAAATAAGCCAAAATGACTATCTCAGCTTGTATTATCATAGACTGTTAACTCTAAAAGCACTGAATTTGGGTCACACTGGCACTAACTATAAAGAGTATTGACATAAGACTACTTTTACATACATGCAAAGGGATCTGAATGTATATATAATACTTTTTTTTAAGAGAGAGGACACACACACACACACACACACACACACACAGAGAGAGAGAGAGAATTTTTTAATATTTTTTTTTTTTAGTTTTCGGCAGACACAACATCTTTTTTTTATTTTATTTTATGTGGTGCTGAGGATCGAACCCAGCGCCCCGCGCATGCCATGCTAGCGCGTTACCGCTTGAGCCACATCCCCAGCCCTATATATAATACTTTTAAACTTACTAACACATCTTAAAAAACTCATGCACTTTTTAAATAATAGTCAATGATTTTATATTTTTCTTTTTCCTTCTTAACTCATATTTTAACTTCTCCACAGATTGTTATTCTAAAGTAGTATAGTTTTGTTGAGAATCCTTTATTAATCACTCTATTACATTTGTAAACAATAAGTTATGCATGTATAATACGTATGCTTACATGAAAGCATTTTGATATATTTTGTTTCCTGCAAACAATAATTAAAAGATGTTTTTAGACTGATGTATCATAACAATTATTAGTAGTACTCAATTGATCTGTAAGTAGCATAGATTGGTTATAAAGTCGGACAATTATTAAAGATAAATAAACTTCTACTGAAATTGTACTTCCTGATAAGAAAAATCTTATGCAAATATTTTTCTCTGCATTAATGAAACAAAAGTGTGTGGTGGCAAAAACTATTTTGTCTAGGATTTAACAATTTATCTTTAAAAAAAAGACTGTAAAAAGATTAAACCTTTAATAGGATGAAATAAAATGATAATTCTAACTCATCTAAATATTTAATATTTTTTAAAAGTTAGGTTTCAATGACTTCTTGAAAAACAGTGTGAAATATAACACATAAAATTATACTTGGGATTTTATTGGATATCTCTTGAAAAATTTGGTAGTCCCATAAAATAGTCTAGCTACAGTAATATCTTCAGAGACAGCCACTGACTAAGCCCTTGCTGTTCAGAAAGAGTTTGCTTTCCAGCTATTGACTTGTCCTAGGGATAACTATTAAGCACAGATGACCAAAATTCCTTATTTTTAGACAGGTAAAAATTAAAAGGCATTTTTTAGGACTTCATGTTTCTTACTGCTTACTTGGGGTTCTCCTTACATTATATTCTTGGGCTAATTTGACCACTGTCAAGTAATGAAAGAATCTGAATTCTTGCACAAAGTTTCTGATATTTGAACTCCAGAGAGATAGCTGGGCATATTAAAGGGAAGACAGGAATCCCAGTGGGGTATAGGCTTATGGTTGCTTGATTATCATCAGTAGAGGAGGTTTCCCTTGGTTTCACACTTAAATATTCCCATTACTCAGGACAATAGACCACAGTGGTAGGGAGAATTGAAGTGGATGGCTTTTTTTTTTTTTTTTTTTTTAAGTAGAAGAGCTAAGGGAACATGAAAGAGAATAATAGATCAGGGTGTCAATGTTAAAAAAGTAAGTGGTGCTAAGTTGGTTCAACAAAATATTAAAGGAGCAAAACTGCATATAGAATCTAAATCTGAAAATCTTTTCTGCAGGAAGTGGATGCTGGGTTTCAGAACGTGCGGAATTTCAAACAGGAACATGCCTTAAAGGATGCTGATGTACCAACAAAATTTCAATATTTTTCTTCAAGGCAATATCCTGGCTTCTTCCTTGGAAACCCCAAACACTTTGTAGAAATATTGATAATAATAATGCCTATAGCTATGTGTCCTGATCAACTACTATGTACAATGCACTTTCCATACAAGACTTCCCTCATAGATGCTGCTGCTTTTAAATTTTGTTTTGTTTTGTTTTAGTTGTAGATGGACACAATACCTTTATTTACTTATCTTTATGTGGTGCTGAGGATTGAACCCAGTGCCTCAAGCATGCTAGGCAAGTGCTTTACCACTGAACCATGACACCAGCCACAGATTCCACTGCTTTTTAAGAGACTAAAGAAATGTGATTCAGAAACTTTGAGAAAGTTGACCAAAGTCATACAGTTAGCAAGTGGCAGACCTGAACTTGCAGGATACCTAGTTTGATTCTAAGCTCCATTCTTCTCACTTTATTTGCGTGAAATGACTAAAACAACAACAACAACAACAGTTGCCAGCTCCATTCACAAAAGCCACCAATATTATCCCATTCTTTCAAATATCACTTGACAAACTTGGAAAAGTGAGCCAAAGGACCAAAAAGTAACCAGGTGTTCCATGACCCAGCTTGTCCGAGCTGTGCTGTGCTCTCTCTGTACTTATTGTTAGGTTGCACCATCCCCTCATATTTCTTTGGCTTCTTGTACCTGTCAAGCATCCTCCAAATCAAAGGGGCTTTCTTGCATTGACTCACTTATTTCAACGTGACTGCTGAGTCTCTAAAGAAGATATATTCGACATGAATGAGGTTTTTCCTCCTTGGGTCTTTCTTCCACACTGAGTTATGTCTCACATTCATTCCTCCTTCTGCTGCAATATATTATATCTCCCCAATTCCTCATTTGTTTTCTAGACATTTCTACTTGGAGTGTCCAGTCTCTTAAGCTTGTCATCTTGTTGGTTTTCTGCTTGCCTTAGGATTCTGAAGGATTTTACCTTTTAAAAATCTCAGTCCCTTGGCTCCTGGGATCCTACCAGGATGCATAATCAAAGGTATTCAATTGGTATTCAAGTGACTCCAAAACCTTTTTAACCTTTTCTCTTCAGAAGTTAAAATAATGAGGGAAAATCAGTCACAAGCAGATGTTTTATTTGCATTTTCATTTGTAGCAGCTTAAACTAGTTTGTCTAGGTTGTCCATTTGAATAGGAATTATTCTCAATGAAAGCACATTTAACTATGTTAAGGTAAGCAATCCCCAACACACTACCTGGTGTTCATTCTCTGAGTTCCGAGTTCATAATATTTTCTATTTGGAAATTTGGCTAAAAGTCATGGCTGAGAACTGTTTTACATGCTCCAAATGGATTTTAATCATATAAGCTTCACCTTAAGTACTTTGCCTTTTATATTCATTTTGTGCCACGTTTCACACATTTGGAGATTTTAAATTTAAACAAATACTGTAATATATACTCAGACCACATAGTAGCAATTTGGCATAAGTGTTGAACTTAATGTTTTCCCTAACTGAATGATCAGCTCCTTGAGGACAGGAGCCATGACTAATTCATAGTTATATTCATTACACTTAGCTCAAAGCCTGATACTTATTATAGCAGAGATGCTATGTATTAAATGAATAAATGCAGCCTCTCTTCTATAAATTAAAATAACGTTCTTGACATATTGTCTATAGGGTATGTAATTTTCTTGTGATGGAGACTCACTTGGACTGACCCTCCTCCCCCTCTGAAGTATTTCATTGGTTATGGCTAAGATTTTAGCTCATCTCGACAGGGAAAAAGACATCAACTGGTTGGCCGTGTCCAGAAAGTACAGGATCCAGAAAGTATAGGAGGGTGTTGGCTTGGCATAGATCAATGAAAGATGAAGAAAGAAGCAAAAGGTTGAGGAGATCCTAGTAGCAAGTTCAAAGGAAAGCAAGAAAAGAATGTTCTATGAAGGTTTACATGTCAGAACCAGAAAAGCTTTGGAGACAAAGCAGAGATGTTCCTGGAGGTGATGAGAGACAGAGGAGACCAGGGAATAATCAGTCTTGTATGGCAAAATCTGGATCTCTAGGGAAGTAAGTAAACACAAATGAGGCCGAGCCAATGAGGTCCCTCAGAGAGAAGAGGGAACAAAGCTCCCACTCAAGTAGCTTTGGAAGGAGACATAATTTCATCTCAATGGTTTTCAAAGAACTAGTGGGTAAAAGATGAAGAACACAGAAACAATAGTAAGGGTCATAGCTGCCAACACATAACTGTCACTCAAAGTTATGAAGATCTTCTGTTTCTTTAGACTTGGATATTTGAGTTCACTTTTGGAGATACTTTCATCCTATAAAAGTCACACTGCACAAAGCCAAACTGCTTTCCTAAAATAAAGATGTGGCTCAGAGGGCTTAAGAAACGTTTTAGCATGGAAAAAGGAAGGTGTTTCTGTGGAAGATCCAGGGTCACCTAGGGGCAGCAGGTGCTTCTGGAGACATGAATGGGGAGGGCTGAGAGGGAATGGGCAGGATGTTGTTACCATCACCTTCTACTGTGTCTGGGACCTTGTCTTTTTTGGGGGGTGGGGGTGGGGGCAAGAAGCTGGCAACTGTTTGTCCAAGTAATGCTTTAGGGACTCTTTAAGTGGAATTCCTTCAGACCCAGTAACAACATCTGGAGCAGGTTAGTCAAGGGGCCAATCATGTGCAGTAAAACTTTGCCATAAAACTTGCCTGGTTGTGCCATCTCAAGGACTGCCAGCTTGGGAGTGGGCAGTTTCCAGCAAAAATAATGGGTTTGGTTCTGTTTGTGTCACTATTAGCAGAAGCAGGGGGGATGCACTTTAGAGCAGCAACATTGACAATGGACAGTGACACAGGGCGACCACGGAGGAAAAGAATGAAAGCAGTATAGAAAGTACAGCTGGCAGGCATGCTTGTGAGGCTCCTGTGAAGCTCCCCTTTGGGACCAAAGGGGAAAATAATAATATGTAGCAATAGTATTAAATGAAGTTCTTCAGTGGCAAATAATTTAACAGCATGAATGTTAGTCATATTAATTAAATTTGAATATTTAAGGAATTTTACAATGATAAAAACTATTCAATGTTATGGACTCTTTGTTCCCAAAACAATCTTTATAATGTTGTAGTTAATTGATTACTAATCTCTTTACCTTTTAGGTTCTTTTTTTTTTTTTTTCATTTCTTTTTCTTTGTTACGATGTCCTTAGTGAAGAATAACCCACGGAACCTGAATTCTTGCAGACACATTTATTGTTGTTACTATTACTACTGTGGCCCTTATCAAGATTGCATTCCTTTTTAGAAGGTCAATACTAGATATATTGGGTCAAAATATGTCTTTTCCCAGATTCCTTTATAAAACCTTTCAGATATAACACTGCTTCTACTGCCAAGATGTTAGGTACACACATGGACAGAGAATCACATGTCTGCATAGTTACAGAAACGGTGGCAGGAAATAATCCTTTAAGAGAAGGAAAAGAAGTTTGGGTTACAAAATCAAGGTTATACACGTATGCAGTTTCGTTCTTTTAAAATTTGTTACAAATATTTTCTAGTGTGAGTAAATAGTCTTAGATATTGAAATTTTAATGCCTGCATTGTACTGCATTATATGACTAAACCTACAATTATTTTATTACTATTAATTGTAATTTTAAAAACCATGTATCTTCACCAGTATTAATGTTTACTTTTTTCAGTATTCTAATCACTTTTACAAAATATGCAAAAATTCAATAATGTATTCAATTCAAATGCACAAAGATTGCTTCTCTTAACTCCGGTGGAAACATTGCTGAAACTAATTTGGGCTCCTAGATGGCAAGTAGAAATGTACATGTTTATGAGGTTATGTCTGAAAGTCTAAGTAGACATAGCAAATGTGGTGTAGAAAGCCAATGATTTATGTGAAAGTCTATGTTTTAGAAACATGCATGCAAAAAGTTAGAAGAATGCCTGAATGCTAGTAATACTCAAGTAGAATAAATAATAGAAAAAAATGACATAAAAATCAGACTCCCTTTGCAATGCTAAAATGAGTCTCTCAGTATACCAATTGTTAATTCAAATGAATGAATACACCTATGATTTTTGATAAAATTATATTTGAAAACTAATTTTACTATATGAATAAATGACTTTTAGAATTTAAAGCAATCATGTGATCACGGATGCATTCTACAATATTTATGGCTATATGATACTCATATAGTTTAAATTAGTTTATTTAAAATTAATTTGAAGTATTGTAACCTATGTCAGAAATGAACAAACTTTAGAGTTACATAAATATATTATTTAACTTTTATAAAGGCATATTTTAATAATGAATTAGAAAACAAAGTAGGAGGCCAATCTTCATGATTCTTTTTCATCCGATCAATATAAATACTATTATTTCAGCCTTTTAAGTGTATGATAACATCACCTAAAATATCTTAAAGTATTTTTTCTTGTATTGTTTAAGGGCAAGAAGTTAATGTCAATGAATACTGTAGTCAGCAATCATCTTTGGCTTGACTTAGAATTTCAGGGAAATGTATGCCTTGGTTGGATATAGATTTTCCTTTTGATAAGAATATATTCTTTCCTGGGATATTTCTATGATTTTTATCAACCAAGGGAAAAAAAAAAAAAACATATGTGCTTCCTATTTAACAAGTTGCAAGGCTTGTGTTTAGTTACATGGAGTACGCTTGTTTATGATTTCAACGAATCCAGACAGAGCTACCAAACAGTCTCAGGCCCTTCTCTCCGAGCAGCGTATAGATTCCCAGGAGGAAAAGGATGCTCAGTATGTGCTTCTTTTCCTAAAGAGTTGATAACTATAATACAGAGTCACATGGCTCTCCAGCCCTGCACCAGTGCCCAACAAGAGTCCATGCCTTTTGATGGGAACTGGGCTCTGTTCATCACTGAATTCCTGTGTTACTTCAGGTTTTAGCATAAGTCCACTTTTCCCTTTGTCCACAAAGAGCCTCTTAAACAGCTTGATGTGTCCATCCTCTGTGAGGTAGAGTCAGAAAGCACAGTTAGAAGTGATTCCAGGAGACATCAAATCATGTGCTGAGAGTAATGCAATACTTTTCCTGAAATGTGTGGCAGAAATGATACCAGGAAGGAGTTCAGAGGAGGGATGCTCAGGTCATGGAAAGCCAGTTAGGGAAGCCCTTGAATAGGAGAGAAACCTTGGGCAGAATGTTGTTGAACAAACTTGGAGGGGGGAATTGATAGTTTGCATATTTTGGGGTACCAAAGGTGTTTAAGCTTTTCTATACATATGGTTGTAGATTCCCTCACAGAGAAACTCACTCAAGATCTGATTCCTCCTCTCAAGCGGTTGATGACTTTGCAAAACCCCATGGCACCCCAAGACTCCCTCTGATGCCCAATCACAGTTTTTATGAGCACTATGATATTACATGAGTTTTCTTCCTCACTGAGCACACTCTCGTTGGAAAGTCAAATTCAGACACTGCTTCCCATTGTTGTCTTCCACTGCTACAATCAAGAATTTTTTTCTCTGCCTCACTATGGCTGGTAACAGCCAGGGAGCCAGTCCATGACACATGCTCTGTGGACTCTTACTATAAAGCTAGTATCCAAATACAGGGGTCACTGGTTGTTAGTTTGGCTGCAGCTGTGGCACTGGTGTGCAGATCATATTGTTTCTGAATGTGGAGCCTGTTGACTAGACTCCCTAGAGATGTCTAGGCTGCTCTCCATTTTCCATGCCTAGTTTCCCAACTTTGCACTATTCTAAGAGTTCCTGTTTCTCTTTTAGCTCAAGAGCTGGAATAGGCTTCTATTGCTTGCAACTGAGAGTCATGACCCAATTAGGGTGGATTTGAATGAATGCAGAGAAGAGCATTCCAGGTGGAAGAAACAACATCAGCACAAGCCTGGAGATAACACATCATCTACCTGGATCAGTGGAGAGAGCACAAGAAACAGGTCCTGAGGTTGGAGGCAGATAAGTGACAGGGGACCGAAGAGAAGGCAGAAGGGATGTTTTATTGATTGACTACTGCATGCCAACCATATTTTCATAAATTATTTTAGCTAAGTTTCACCATCATTTGATTTTCAGAGAGTTAAGAAATACAGACATTGGTATTTATCTTCCATTTCTGAGAGGCCATGGTAGAAATTTCAAGGACTATGTGGAACAGTGGAAGAGAATTTTTGTCTATTCTTTCTCATTATTACTGCCTATTAAGCATGTGTATAACTTCTTGACTCATGTGTCTGTTTTACCTATGAGTGACAGGTGAGCTAAACAACACGTGATGTTAACATGCCTGTGTGCATATCCTGCTCATTCATTATTTAATAGAAATAGCCAAAGAGCTTTAAGCACTTTTACCCAGGTATTAAGCACATCCATTAGACAGAAATTTATTTTTACCCCAAGGCAGATAATTTATTACATCCTGTCTATTGTCTTAAACTGAATTTTAAGACAAAAGAACATTGTGTTCTAAGCCATCTTTCCAAAGCATCATCACAGATGATTATGGAACCATTCTCAGCATAATTTTCAGGCAGGATTCACAGTCCTTTGCTAGAAGGAAACATAGTTTGATCCCTTCACTTTAGAAAAGAGGAAGTGGAAACCACAGAAGGGAATTGCCATCAGTATGGAGATGTTTAGTAAAAAAAAAAAATTGGGGAAGGGAAATTGAGCATCTTAACTTCTGATCCAGGTCTCTTCCCACTCGACTGCATTAAGTTTGACATAAATTTTATGAGTACAGTAAAATTTTATATCTAACTGGGGCTCCTTGGGATCACCTTCTTAGACAGCCTAAGTAATCGCAGGCTTTTATATATCTTCTTCTGAGAGCATTGTTCATAGGAGTCGCAAATGCCTGAACATTAATCATATTTTCATTTTACACAGATCATGTAACGTGAGTCGTGTACGTCGTATTATTCCCACGATAATTTCCTATTAAATATTATCATACTGAAAGGATAGAAAATCCATTTCTCAAATAGTTCACTCTTCCACAGAGAGACCAAGCCCTCCCACATTAAGGTTATAGCAGTTTGTACTAGACCCTTCTGGAACCCAAACTCAAAGAAAACCAAGAACAATGTAGAGTGGAGTTGAACCATTGCTTATAAATAAAGATGACAGTCTGAACTTACTTGATATGTTCTTTCAAAATCTTTCATAGTGAAGGATGTTTGCATACACTCTTACTTAACATGAAACCAGGGACTAATGAGGACTCTGATTGTTTGAGAGCAGAGTTTGCTTGGTAGCTGAGTTGAGTCTGGTCCCACAGAGTCAATTCTGATGTGTTACTCTGTGGCCATGAAAGTGTCACATGCCCCCCACCCTCAAGTGGGCTTTCACCCGTGACAGTTGTATTAAGTGAATCCACCACCACACTCTCATCACTGTCACCGTGTCCACACAGAAGGGTGTACTATGCCCTTCTTGGTGGTGGGTCCTCACCTCCTGAGCTGTCACTCATTGGTGTCTTCAGAGGACCCTTCCCTGGCCACTGGTTTCTTCTTTCAACCCTGGCTCTCAGATTTCATCTCCAACATCTTTTGGTGGTTCATTTGGCGCCACAGTTATTTATTCCATGGTTCATGGGCCCATGCGATCCTCTTACCTACTGTGAGTCCTGCTTTCTGTGATTAAAATGTCCACTTTGAAAAGTGAACCCACTGAAAAACTTATTTCCACATATCTGTCTTTTAAATTTTGTCATTATCTATAATATTTTTTTTTCAGTCTTTCTCTCAAATTCTAAATTGGCTCCTGAACTCCCACTTGCTGGCTAAAGGCTTAATACCTATTGGTAGCCAAGCCTCAGGCCAGCTGCCTACTTATCTAAACTTCTCTTTGAATTCCACCTTCCCCTTGGCTCCACTGACTTTCATGATGAGACACTAGGTTTCTCTATCTCTCCACTCCTGCCCTGTCCTCCTACATGGGTCTGTTATTATGCCTCAGTGTTCCCAACCCCTCCCCAGCAACCTGCCATTTTGCTGTATGTAACTGACCATAGTCCACTAAATCATGCACACAGTAATCCTGATATGATTGGAGTGGAATTCAAGAGAAAGGCTGACATGGGATATGTATACCATCTTTAAGAGCAGTCCTTAAAGGACCCTATTACAGAAATGTAGATATAATAGAAAGTGACCTGGTTTGTCATGAACTTTCAATGCTTTCTGGCTGGATCTCCTCATTTGATCTGTCAGGGCATGGTAATGTTAACTTACCCCTAAAAGAGGTTAGGAAGCATTGGATTGGAAATGCCTTTTGACCAAATGGGACATGATGTTGATATGTGTTGTATAACATGTTGTGATGAGAGAGCCCCTAGGAAAACATATGGAAACAAAGAGAGACTCGCTTAGGGCCCTGCAGCTCAGCTTCCTTCTTGGAAACCAGGAGATGCTATGTGGCAGGGTCTAGACCCTGCTGCCATGAGAAGGGGCAGGGAAGGATGGGTTAGCTTGGCTGACCTTTCATGGATTGTTGTGGAAACACAAGCAAAAAAAGAAGTTCTGGTTTGACTAAGAAAGGATAATCCTTCTCAAACAATCGGAGCTCTCATTTAAAAATTAAAAGAATTTATTTTTGTGGATTCATAGGCCAGTGTTTCAACTCTTCCTGGTTAGTACCAGTTTATAGTGCCTGGAACAGAATAGGCCTCAAAAACTATGTGACCCAAGAGCAAAAAACAGACGCCAACACAGATGCCCACACGCTGTTGCTTGTATATGACTTTTTTGTGAAGCTTTTCATGTGTGGTTTCCTACTTCCTCTGGCTTTTGCTGTTCTTGGTTAACACAGAGCTTGGCATTTTCATATACTCCATTCCTATTCAACCAACAGAACCATTCTTCTGAAATTTCACATTAAATTAAAAATGTTCAAATGACACCATAAAGAAATAACATGAGGAAGCACCAGGTTTTCTTCTCACTGGAGTGTCTCTCACTCCTCTTTTCACAAATCCGGTGAGCCCCTGATAACTATTATCTCCTGTAGTGAAGATTTCATGTCTAATTTTTATGACAATTAATGGTCAGTGCTCATTTTTCCAAATGGCTGCAGCGATGTTGAAAGATTAATAGCTGCCCAGTGTTTGGGCCACTTGTAAAATCTCCCTTTACTTTAAAAAAATCTTTGCCAATAGACCAGCTGTTGGTCTGTGGCCATGCTGAAGTTCTTGTCTCTCTCTGTCCCTATCTTTTTAATGGTCTCATTTCTCTTTAAATGTGTGGCATGTGAAAAATGTTGGCTTTTTGTCTTCACTTTTTTTAGTAATTTTACAGTCTAAACTTGGTCCCTAGTTCTACTTGCTCCAATTCTCTACATAATAGTGTTATTAATAAATACAGCATGATACAGCATTTATGGAGCAATTGCTTCATCTCTGATCCCATTGGAGATAATGGAGAGAAGGAAAAAAAAATACTAGCAATGAAATCTCCACCTGGACTCATGAGGGCTAATTAGTCTGAGGGCTAATTCTCAATACTGCTGTCATCTTTCTCCTCTCTTCACCTCACCCTTCATCCCCAGTTGCCTTTACCAAGAAAGGTACCATCTTGATTCCTTCCCTGGTTCCCATAGCTCACAACACCTTCTTGATCTCAACACTTAGGGGAAATGAAAAGTAACTTATCATCTTTTTAAAAGACATTTTTAGTTATAAATGGATGCAGTATCTTTATTCTGTGTATCCATTTATATGTGGTGCTGAGGATTGAACCCAATGCCTCACATGTGTGAGGCAAGCACTCTATCACTGAGCCACAACCCCAACCCATAGCTTATCATCTTGAAGAGGGCTCTGTCCCTGTTGTTTGATATAATTGGATACAGTGCATTAGTTTCCTGTCTCTTATTAACTGGTCCCTAATAGACATCTACGCTCTTTTCTCTCCATTCCTAAAAACTTGGAATTTTATTCTTGCATCTATTGACACACATAGCTGAGGGCTCTTTTAGATGCGCCTTCTCAATAGCCTTTGTTATATTTCTTGTTTTCCAAAATTTCATTTGTTAGTGTTCTTTGAGTCTTCATTTGACAGCTTTGGGAACTGAGATACTCAAAGAGCCAGCTCACACATTCTTGGTGTCTGTTTCCTTCCAAATTTTCACACAAACCCATGCACCTAGGAAACTTTAAACCAGGATGAAGTCAGTGTTGGTGGGGGTAGGTAGGGTGTAGAGTATGATAGGGTTTTATCTTATAGCTCCTGGAGAACCTTTAGAGAACTTTAAGGCATTTGGATGGATTAGAATTGTTTGTTGAACTTTTCCAGTACACACCCTTGAAGACCTGGACCTTGGATTGAGGGTGACCAAACAATGACAACCTTTGGGTTATGGTGGATTTCAAGGAGAGCTGCAGCTAATACATATAATAGGTATGGGAGTGAGGGGCCTGAGCTTTCTCATGGGAATAATGCGCTTTCAGAAATTCAGACTTTCATACAAGAATATGGGGATTTGTTGGCTCATGTAAATACAATTCCAAAAAGTCCTCTGTAGACCTAACTGGTAGCAGAGTGTGAAACTCTCTCATGGGGGGCTCTGTCTCCATGCCTTTGCCATACTTCATATTTCATCTTGGTCCTTTCCCTCCTGTGTTGAATACTTCCTCTTACAAAGTCTCCACCATGTCCACCATTCCTACTTATCCACCACCACCTTGTCTATCGTTTCCATCACAAACATGTACCAAACACCAACTTGGTATTGTGTATTTACTGGGCTGAGAGAACAGAATTAAACAAAGATGACGGAACTATCTGCCTTCAGATATCACACGGATTTAGGTGGATCAGAGCAAGTACTTTAAATGGTGGTATGTGTATTGCTTTGGCACTACTATTTGGTTTTACATTATCCTTCATCTTTATTGATTCCCAGCTTTCTCTACTACCCTGACTCTGGCCATATTTCCCCATAGCTCTCATTGCTCTGAGAATTTCCACTGGCACAAGACAATGAACAGCTGAGCCTGCAGCCTCCATTGTCACAATGCCTTCCCCAGCAGAACAGGAGGAAACTATACCTGACAGGACTCCTTCCAGAGGACTCAGCATCAATTCCGTCCTAGCATCCTCTCAAAACCAGAGGACCAAGCCCTGGACTACAACAACTTAACTCTCTTAGTACTGGATACAAGAGGATTCCTGTAGGAATAGAAAGCAATGACCTTATTAGCAAAAAAAAAAAAAAAAAAAAAGAAGAAGAAGAAGAAGCGGGGTGGGGGCGGGGGGAGAGCGGCGGGGGGATGTGTTTCAGGGCATGCTGGATTTATTACATAAGTGAATAAGCTATAAAATTTAACAATTTGCACTTCCTTGTATAATCCAGTATCTGAAAGGGAAAAAAAAATGACGTAAAAATGTTCATAAGTCTTTAGATTTTTGTCACATAATTAATTGGTGTCCTTTGCTCATGGAGATGATTGGGTACTTAATTTAGCTATATAGTTTAATGACAAGTGGCATAGTAATAATGTATGTATTTAGAGTTGGGAGGTTGCCTTAGGAAGCACTGGATCCAAGTCTCTCATTTTACAGAGGAGTAAACTGAGGTAGGGGAGGAGAAGTGGTGACAGAGCTTGGGAAGAAGTTAACTCCTAGACCAATATTTACCCATTAATGTAATGAGGTAGTCTGAGCAGGCTCAGCCCAATACGACCTTCAGAACCCATTCTGGGTTGCCTGGACAACAAGCTAGCTGGGATCAGTGGCCCCTATTGTCTCTGCAGGATAGGGCTCTTGCCCCCAGCAGGGGAAGTAAAATACTGTGCTACCTGAGTTCTCCATGTGTGCAGAGCCAGCATCCCCATGACAACTGTAAAGTGTGGGTGCCTTGGAGCCAGACTGCTAGAAAGAAGCAGCATGGCTTACCCCCAACATGGCTCCTCTTATTTTTGCCCTATAAAAAGAGATTCACACTGGGGTGGGTACACTGGAATACTGAGGCCCATTGCAGACCCTGCAGTCTCTATAGAGGAGACTTAGAAAATCAAGTGGGCACTTTCCTTTTCTCCTGCCAATCTTGACCAAGGTCATTGCTCCCCAGCTTTCTGTATACTTTGCCCACTTTGTGTGATGTTGTGGAACATGACCCCCACCCCCCACCAGTCCTGTCAGGTGAAAGTTCAGCTACTACCTACCTGGCAAGACACACACTTAACCTCTGATCTTTAATTTTCTAATTGCAGACTAGAATTAGATTTCCTTCTAACTACTTAATAGGTCTCTAGAGAAAAACATGATGAAATCGACGTGTGCTTTACTTATGGGTGAGGTCCTTTAAATGAAAGCATTTTATAATTTGGAGTGTTTGGGTTTTGCTCTTTCATATAAGAAGCTCACTTGGCGGAAAAAGTACCACCTCATTCTCTTGCTAATTCTGGGCTTATCGCACATTCAGTGTTCCATAAAGGTTGACTTGAAAGCTTTCATTTAAAACCCAATTCATATAAATTAGTGTACTACTCAAAATGTCAGGCTGCTAATAGGACATACATAGCAACTGGAAATTGAAATAAGTGCATTTTAATAGAGCTCAGAATTAGGATTTCCTCTATCTGTTTGACGTAGTATCACAATTATAATTGAGGGTAAATTTTTTTTCTGTTGGCATTTAATGATCCTCTCTCCAGAAGTATCAATCATACTGAATTTGCTTATGCACTTTTTCAGACATAAAACAGTAAAAAAAGAAAGAAATCCGAAGCTCATTAATTATGGTACTAATTCTGAATATCATGTCTCCTAGTACTGATAGAGGAAAGGAAATGGTAGATCTAAGATTATTCTGTTGATATCTAAGTTTATTGTATTGATATTTCTCCTAACAAGTACCTAATAAGGACCCACTTAAGTATGGCATTATCTAACAGTTATTTTCATTATGTTTTAGTTTCATCTGAAAAAAAAATTTTAGTTGCCTTTTCCTTTTAAATCTTTAAAATATGATCTGATTAATTCCTGAACTTCTATTTTTTGAGGTTTGGATAAATCCAAGTCCCTTTTCCAAACAAAATGCAACAACAACAATGTAATAAAAATAACTGGCTCACTACAATATAACCTTTTCAAAAGTTGCTGAAATATCAGAATAATTCTTGTTCCTCACGTTGGCTGACATTAGGGTCTGATATAAAGGTCCCATACGTAAAGTAAAATAGTTTGAAATTTTAAAATGGTATTAAAAATAAAAAAATAGCAAACGAAGAAGCATTTCGTTCTGAGCTATGGGAAAATTATTTAATTGGTTATTAAAGTCATCAGGAGATATTAGTAGAAAAGTGAAGATTTCTTTATTATTTTAGATTTCCTATACCTAAGTTTGTGATTTGAAATAATGAAATAATCAAGAAATGTCTTGAAAGTCCCTAAATTCTTTTGGATTGTTAACATTTCTCTTCACAACCAGAAGAGGGCAGTAAGGTTCCATGATTCAAAGGTATTGCTGTTGCCCCAGAAAGTAAGATTTTCAATAAATCTCAGTGATTGGAATTAAGTTTTCCTTTAATGGTATTAAAGGGCATTTAGAATTACCTGAAGATTTTTTTCTCCTTTTATTAAAAACCTTACAACCTTTGTGAGATGGACATTTTCCACCAAAGGAGATGACGGTATGTATTTATTCAGACATTTCACTCTGGCACACAGTATTTCTATTCCTATCGTCCTCTTTCAATATTTGGCTAGCACGAGGAGGGAACAAGTCTGATGTCCTTCTTTATAACTTTGTGACACTGTGTACCTAAAAATAAATGTGTAGTAGGAGGCAAAGGACACTGGTCGACACTTCAGCCTCAAGTCAGAGAAAGAAAGAACGAGAAAATAAGTGGATTCACAGCAACTGAAAGAATGTCTGCCAGAAGAACTTAAAATCCAACACTCTTCTAGCCACACTCACTTGCTGTGCAAAAACAAGTGTACCTTTAAAGTAGAATGTTAAATACCACACTAATAGAAGGATGTGATTTCCCCCGGCATCCAAGTGAAAAATAAGCAAAGAACTGAATGCAAAATATGACAACAAATATTTCTTCTACCTTTTCCTTATCAGCAATAAACCCAGAGAGTAGAAAGCCTTTAATTTTACTAAAGATAGAAAACTAGATGCATTTGGATGGAAGCCTGAGCATTTAAGCATATGTATATTTGGGGGGAGAAATTATTTTTAAACAACAAGACTTCATTCAAATATACAAGAAAGAGTTAACTTAAGGGACCTAGTTTCAATAAAAAATATAGTCACAAGAGTCAACTACAATTCAGGCCACTTATTTTTGTGTTTTAAATGTTCCCTTTGTATTAATAGTCTGTGTAATGCCACTTTTAGATACTTATACCTAGCCCCAGTGTTCTGCATTATGCACAAACGACATGTGCGTATGTGTATGTATGATATATATGTATAAATGGGATGTATATGTATTTATCAGATGTATATATGCATGCATGTATATGATATAATGATGTATGTGCATATCTCTGTGTATGTATGAACTATATATATATATATATATATATATATATATATATGTATATTTATATCATATTGCTTTATAAGTTTCCATCAGGTACTCCCCACAAAACAGCTTTCTCAGTGGTTGTAAAATCCACTAGTCCTTCACAGGCTCCTCTCGAGGCCATGGATTAACAAGGAATCCAGGTGATTTTCTACCTGATCCCTGTCTTCACCCCTTGCCCACCACTCTGCGCGAAGCTGGCTTCAGAAACAGCCGCCTCTGAAAGTGACCTTGCTCAGCAAAGGCCTGCTGGCTTATGTGGGATGCCTTTCCCAGAAGTGGCGCTGCACGTTGCCAAGCTGTGCTGCCGCAGAGATGGGTACAGGATCATCTGGGGGTGGGAAAGACAAGAGAGAGAAGAGGCATGCGGCTTGCCAAGTTGCTGAGGCTACTTATAAACAAACTTGGGCATTGTTTCTCCAGCCCTTTATGGTGGAAGGGGGAGGCTGGACGCGCTGTATCCTGGACTCCATTTATGTTCTGTGGAAACCTCAGGGAGAGCTGCTTTTAAGAGACTGATTTGGTGGGGAAGATGATTTCCATCAGCTACTTTTAAAAGATACGTGCTATTTCAGCACAAAGCTGAAGCCCCCTTAGAGCTGCACTAGGGATTAAGAAAAGGCATGTATTTTAATGCCTTATGAATAGGAGTAGCTGATAAAAGAGGCTCTTGTTACCCCTGCTACATTTAAATGTGAAAAGCAGCTGCTTCTTAGTGGGGCGGGCCGCAGGGGAGTGCAGAAGAGATACATTATTTTCATAGGGATTTAATCTTCAGACTACATTGAGACCATAGAATACCATTGGCCATTCTCTTATCGGCGGCTCTCTAATCGCGCCGAGATCTGTAAGATTGTGGAGAGGGAAGAAGGAGAGGGACTGGGAGGCAGAGAAAGGGATTGTGTGTAGCGATGAGGCTGGCCATTTTCATCTGCATGTAGGTTTTGAACCTCAGATCAAAATGCAGGCTTGGTAGAGTATTTTCTCCTTCCCTTGGAAACATTAACCCTGTAAACTTTTAAAATGCCAGCCAATTAAAGAGTTTGATGCAACTAACTACTCTGTCTGCAGACAAGGCGATAGCAATGGGCCCCAGGAGTAATACAACTACGGAGACCTCATTAGAGAATATGGACCATGGATGTGTGTGTGTGTGGGGGGGCAGGGTAGGGGAGGTGGGGAGCATCAAAGTGGCTTTCTTCCCACGTTTCAGGGACAGCAGAGTTCAGGTAGGATCTAACAGATAATCATGAATCCGACAGAGAAAAGCTCTGCAAGCTTTAAACTGCCTTCAGAAGATGATGACATAAACGAGCCCCATGATTATTAACCAAGCAGATCTTTGACAAATGCAATGTGGATTTGGAGAAAGATGACTAAAGGACAAAAGTTCTGGAATAAATCTTCTGGGTGCCATCTTTTTTTTTTCCTCCAGGTTATGATTTTGTAAGCTGGTTTTGTTTATTCTGATGTTGGACTTGTGGAAATTGATCACTAATGAATTTTCTCTGTATGTTTGACCCCTGATCTGCCCTCAAGGTTTCCGAGGTACTTCTTTAAAAACCTAAGATTTCACTTCAGGATATTGTGAGCATATCTTTCTGATAAGAGTTAGTTGTATTCGTCACATCCACAATTAATTTTCCTTTTGTGATTTTCCTCACTCTCAAGAAGTTGAAAGATTAAAAACAAGTCTGATAGTGATAAATCGGTAGTTCTTGCCTAATTTATAATTAAGGATAATTCACATGTAGAGGAAAGTTTGACAGCTCTAAGCCCACATGCTTAGAAACTTGCATCAAAATGAAACCAGTGAATCATCTGAAGCCAAAGTACAGCCCTGGCTGTCCTTGCTCATGGTGTACAGTCGGATGACTGCAAGATGGTTCCTCTGTGGACTAAGAGAGAGAACATGAAAGTGGAGAGGGGCAAATTTCCAGCAGCCCTGCAATGTATCAGAAAGCCAGAAATGGGCAACAAGATGCACCACGGAGCCTACTTCCCACCACCACACTGTATGCCTCTCTCACCTGCCCAACCTGGGCTTTGAGTCAGACAGGAGGCATCCTGGTCTGGGTATCCTACAGGCTGGTCTCTGAGTGGTCACATTCCTGGCAGCCTCACAGAGCTCCCTGGGTTGCTGGAGAAAGCCACTTTGGCATATGAATCACAGCCAATGAATGTGGCCCGCCGGTTCTTTCAAGGGGCACATTGCTCTAATGGACTCGTGCTACTGCTATCGGGTTCAATCAATATTTTTATTTCCTGACCCAACTTCCCTGCACATAAAAAAACAGAAAAAGAAAAAAAAAAAAGAGAAAAAGAAAAAGGCAACAATCCAGCCACACCAGGCACGGGGGCAAAGCCAGCAAAAGAAGAAGGCAGCGAGGTGGAGCCAGAGCCAGCACCACAGGGCCAGTGCGAGTCAGAGGAAAGGGCTTGGCAGCCAATTGTGAGCTGGGAGAAAGTTGCCGGCTCAGGGTGGCCCGTGGCTGCCCTTTCTCCCTTCCCTGCTGCAGTGGCCGCCTCTGCCGCTCCAGCCTCCGACATCTCTGCTTGCTTCTGAGATCTATTGCTTGCCTTCTTCCTTGTTCCCCTTCTCCTTTCTTCTTCTTTTTTCTTCTTTTAAATTTGGCTACGGAACATTAGGTTTGATGAAGGGAAAGCGATTTAACATCTTTTAACTGAGGGAGGTTGATTTTCATTTGAGACCAAATGGCTCATTTTTACCTTTTTAGCTCCTGGAAGAGTAAAAAGTGAGAGGTCAGCCCTGCATCACCATGGCAACCCAGACAGCTCAGGCCTGGAGCAGATGAAGGGAGGTGATAATGGCAGAGAAGTTTCACCCCCTCCCTTGGCATCATCCTCCCCTCCCCTCCCTAATTCAGGGCTGTGCCTGGCTGTATGAAAACAATTATTATTTTTTTTTTTGGAGAAAAATTAGTTTTTAAATATGGTTGCTAATTTGTCCAGTTCAGGGCTCTGACCCAGGGCTAATCGGTGTGGGTTTCATTTATGTTTGAAATCATCCCAGCCCTCACCAGTGTCCACAGGATCTTGAATTACCTGGTCAAGATTATGCATGCTCCACCCTGACCAAATCTCTTTCAATGTGATGTAAGAGTTCACTCACCTGCATTCTAGAAACCTGAAATTCTAATCAAGAGAGAATTGGGCCCTTGCTGGCACAAATCTATGGCAGAGGGCCCCAACTTCAGCACATAGAATCTTATCAAAGTTTATCTGAAAAGAAGGCCTTGATGCCACATCAGTTCAGGGACTTGAAAGCAAAAAAGAGAAATCAAAATGATAAATGTGCTAGAAAAGCCACATATGACCTTGCAGGGGGAGCCTGGGCCAGGGCAGAAAGGAATTTATATGACCTGGAATCCAAGGCCCAACACATTCAGCACCCATTGGCATAGGCAAGAGACAAACAATAGTTCTTAGCACCGTGGGTGCTAGGCACTGTTAGGTGTTATATTATCTACTGCCTCTGAGTCTCACAATAGTCTTGTGAAGCAGGTGGCTTAATCTTTGTTTTCCACGATAAGGAAAAGAAGCTCATACATTCCCAGGGTCACAGATTCTGATGAGGGCTCTGTCCATGCTCCAATCAGACTCTCTCCAGACCCGTTAATATCATCCAGATGCATGCATAATAACTTCATGTCGGAAGTCAGGAGTCTGTGCTTCTGCTCATTAGCTTATTCATTTAGTTGCAATGAAACGATCAACTGCCTGCTATGTTTCCAGTGCAATTCCAGGTGCTTGTGAGATGATCAGGAGACGCTGACGCTGCTCTCTGAGAACTGGGCCTGAACGACTTTAATCGCAGTGGTGTGAGCTTGGACAAGACATTCAGCCAGACTGATCTCCTGCTTTCTCATTTGTGAGCATAAAAGAAAATTTCCAAGCACCTAAACAGTTGCCAGGTTCACTCAAGTAGATGCTCCATAAGTATCTACTCTGATCCCCTCTACTTTCTTTAACTTCTGTCCTTACATCCTCCTCCAAGCCTGGTGTCAGACTGGATGCCTGCCTTACTCTCATGGAAGCTGTTCTCTTCTCAGCTTCCTGTGCCTGGCTTCTAGGTAGTCTGACTGGTCCTATTAAAGCTTGAGTTTTCTGCTCAGGATCCGGGAAGCATAGCTGAGTTTCAGAGCAGGCGCAGAGAGAAGCACAGACTCCTGACTCCTGACTTTAAATTGTATAGTCCAGAAGGAGCCCGTTTAAGAGGCTTGCCTCACCCCTGTTGTATTTTCTGTCTCCACTTCCACGGCTCTGGGTGTCAGGTGAGAGTTCATGGATAGTCTTCTCATGGTTTACCTGAGCTCTGAGGACCTGGCATAGCTTCACTTCATTTCCTAGCTCTGATCTAACTGGGCTTTATAAATCCAAATCAGAGCTGGCCCTGAGGACTTGATGAGGTTGTCTCAGCTGAATAGCAAAAAGGACAACGGATCACTAGGCATTTCTTTCATTTTAATATGGTGTGAGTTACAGAAACACAAGAAGAATGCACCAGCCATCAGCCCAATCCAATTTTTAGATCGTGCAAAGGGTGACGGACATCAATAAAATGACGCATTGCACTGCCAATAAAATCCTTGGTGAGTTTTACAACAGTCTGCTTAGCCAAATGCCAACTTAGTATTGTAAGTTCCGAGTTGAATTCTGTCAGAAGCACCCTAACCTGTGACTCTATCCCCTCTTCACGCCATTCCACTTCTCTTTCTGCCCTCCTCTAACCCTCAACCCTGATCCACCTGCTTCTACTGCCTTCCAGTAATACAGAGAGGTCTGCAGTACCTATGTCCTGTGACTCACAGGAATCAGCCCTTTGCTAAGAGGAAAGATAAAAGTGGCACCTGAATGGGATAAAAAGAACAGATAAGACATGGTGAAGGAAAACTCAAAATCAAGTCTAGTGATAGTTTGCTTTCAGATTCCAGCTAATTCTTCTAAGAGATGTCTTCTTTAACCTCTCTCTGTGTCATGGCTTTGTATCTCTCGTGACACTGTTGCTGTGCCTGTGTTTGTGTCATTGTTTACTGTCTTGGTCTCACTAGGATGCAAGTGTCCAGAAGACAGGCACTGCGTCTCTCATGTTTTCCATAATATCACTGCAGGATTTCCACAGGGAGGGAAGGGAAACCACAAGAGCAACAGCCAGTGGAAATTCCCTGCATGGGAAGGATGGAGCGTCCTGTGTCAGGGAGATGAAGTAGCATGAAGGGGGATGCTCGGGTTGGCACCAGGGAGTGCATCCCGGGGCCAGTCACTGAAGTAGTATGTGTTTTGGAAGACAAGGGAATTGCAGAGATTAGACTGGGATGAGGATTGGCACCAGAAGAACAACATGGTGAGATTATGTCAATGTTTTTGAAACGGGATGAATGTATTGAGGAGATGAATGTTTTAAAACTGAAGCCTAGCTAAAACAATTTGTCATGGAATATTATTCATCCATTTAGCAAATGCTGATTGAGTGCCAGCCAGATGTCAGTCACCACTCAAGGCTGGGAAGATGCACCAGTTGACAGACACAGGCAGGAGACGGAGCTTATGATCAGCTAGAGAAAAACAGAAAATGAGAAATAAAGTGACACACGGTCAGATCAGTTCCTGTAAGGAACAAGGGAGAGCTTCAGGACGTGGGTCAAATGATAGTCAGGCACATAAAATGGAAGGAGGAGCTCACAAGCCATGATGAAGGATTCATATTTGATCCCAAATTCAAATGGAGGTGGTCAGAGCTGTTAAATGGAGAAGGGACAGGATGCGGTTTGCAAAAAGAGCCAATGGCTTGCTCTATGGGTTGGGAGGGCTCTTGAGGACATAGGGGTGATGCAACAAAGTCAGGGCAGAGCTGACAGCAGGTGTAGGATGAGTTATAGACACAGATCACAGGACTTCCATGTCACTGAGGATATAAGGAAAGACAAGAATGTTGGGCAACAACTCAATTGGAGTCAGAGCCATCCACTGGACCGTAGTGCCAGTTTATTAGTTTGGGAGACTGCATGGTTTTTGTAGGGAAACGCAAAGCTTGGGTGTGAATGTGGCTATTAGATGTGTACTTACAAAGACTCTAGAATACAATATTTGAAGTTTTGTTATAATATAAAAAATGTAGAAAATAAAATTATATATGTATATATGTGAAGAAAACATAAAATTTCACTAATACTTATTTTTGTGGTTGAAAATTATTAATACATCTTCATTGTACTTTTTGTATTTTCCACAACAAACACTATTTTTTTTTTTTTTGCATGAGCTAAAATAATTATGTCATCACAGAAGAACATGATGTTGCCTCCTCCTTCTGGCTCTTAGTTGGTTTAATCACACTTTGAATCATTTTCTAGAAAATTTATAGAAAAAAAAACACCTAAAAGTTAAGAATAAAGAAGGAATAGAAACATTGAAGTAGATAATGGATGAGCCCCATGTTAGATTAATACTCTGAAAGATACTGAGGCCACAGGTCTGAAGTCATTATATTGCTCCAGAGAAAAATAAGATGGCAGAGGCCAGTGGAGGCCTAAGTTCTTCTTTCTCATCATTGTCTGTAAACATGCCTCCTAATGGCAATGATTAGAACTTCCTGAGATGAAGATGCTGATGCAACTTCTGGTTGTCACCATCCTAATTTGATGCAGAACTTTTGATGCTAAACCCAGAATTTGGCATTGAGATTCAGGCAGCCATTGGCAAATAACGGTGAGGTAGAACACATCAACCATGTATGAAGCTAAGGAATCTCCATTCCTGCTACCAAACTTTGGTCTTGCTGCATTTTAGGTGTTGGAGTCACAAGATTAAGATCTTCTTCCCCATCTCTATGTTTCTTTTGGGAGCTAAGTTAGCCTGTTCTGCCACCTCTACCTTGGTTTCCCAACAGAATGGGAAAACTAAAGAATAGTGTGGTGCAAATGACCTGAGATGACAGCAGAAGAGCATGAGAGGCCAATTTTTGGCTAATTAAACATGGCATTTTAAATTTTTTTACGTGATAAAATAATTTCAGAGAAGCTTTTGCCATTATATTTTTTTGCAGGCAATTATTCATTCATTGCACAAATACAGCTGAAGAACTTTTCAAAATTCTACAGGAAACAGCAGAGTTGAAAGAACTTGAAGACCATTATTAGAAAACTGGTTTCTTCTTTCTATTGGCCGGAGGAGCTTGGAAGGAAAATCTTGCTGAACTTCAGCATCTGTGAAATGAGCTTACTGCAGCCATTACCTGGGCATTTTATCTTATAGTGTTGTTAATATAATCAAATAAAACAGCATGTAGTAAAGGACTTTATAAGCCCTAAGTATATATACAAATATAACGTGGCATGTGGTCAGAGGTTTAGAAAACAGTGGCTATTATTAGAAATCTCCAAAATGGCAGTAAAGACAGTTGGCAGACTTTTAAAGAATTAATCTTTTGAGAAATTGTTTATTTTCCTTCTTATGTTCCCCTCTCCCTCCTTATCCTTCTTTCTTGTTTTTGCTTTCCTATTTAAATTGTGGGATACTGCTAATTTTTACATTGCATTAAGGCATTTTGTAAACTTATTAGTAAGAAATATTTAACCTTACATCTAGGGCAGAGAATCCAGTGATCCTTAAATTCTACCTTATTCTTTGAGCTCCTCCTAATTGTCCTAGAAAATGTAATTTTCTGACTGCTTTGAATTTCTGAAGTGATTTTTTAGTATCTGTACTTTCTGTGCTCTTAATTTAGTTTCTTCTCACATTTCTTCCCATTAAATTTTTTGGTTCTTTAGAGAGAGGGACAAAATCTAGTTCTTTTACCTTCAGCAACAAACACCCAATGACACTAAACATAAAATTGCTCAAGTGACTTCATTTTCAAAAACATTTGTCAGGAGTCTACTCTATGCTCAGCTCTGTGCATGTAGTATAGAAATAAGTGACCTGTCTGAGGCTACATATAAATGTTTCCGTGAACAGAGAATGAATAAGAAGGAATTTGAGAGTTTCCTAGGATCCCATGTAACTGAGGTTTAGTTTTCAAAATGTAAAATGAATGTCTATGGATCAAATACTTATTTAAATAAGCAGCAGCACCCAGTCAACTGTTAGGCAAAAAGTGCCACCTTTTACTTCTTCCAAGCCCACCAGGCTCAGAGTGGTCTTCCAGGAGATTGTAATGTGTGACCTGCCACTCCCTGCTGTTCTCTTCTGGGGCACTTTGAGGACAGTATCACTCTTCCCTTTGGAGATTGGCTTTTCTATATATTTTTTTTTTCTCAGAGCTCTTACTAACTTGGGATCCATGATTTGTCTGCTTTGAGGACAGGAAGCATCACTAAGAGAAACAGAGACTGTCCTAAAATGATCTATCAAGAAAAGCAAAGTAACTCTCAAACTAGTCATCTTCTCCTAATTCTTCCCCCTAATTCCCAGGCTTCTGAGAGACTAGCCCATCTTCTCCATCAGCAGACATACATCTTTGCATGTCCAAAGTCACCCATCGCCCGCTTTTCCCCCCAACACCCAGGCTGATTGAAGGGCTGTTTCTCTGTGTGTCCTCAAAGTACACCACCCATCCTCTATCACGACCCTTGCCCCACGGACATGACAACGGTCCATCTTAGCTCTTAGTCTTGAGATCTGGAAAACTGGGAAGAAGTCTAATTCATCTTCATCTCTAAGGTCTTAGTGCACCATGCATGCATACACTAGGCACTCAATACATGTTTGTTGAATAAATCAATCATAACTAGCAATAAGTAATCCCTTCCTCCTCTCCTACATTAATGCTTCCTTGTTATGCTTCTCCCTTGAACCTTGAACTTTAAAAATGACATGAGATTTGTGTCTTCATGATAGCAAAGTCCTGCCATACACACCCCCACCCCCGGAGAAAGTTGCTTGAACATAGTTTCCAGGTCTGTTTAATTTTTAACCTTTACAAAACTTGATCTTTTTCTTAACCAATCCCAATGGAGCTTTCTCCACATGTGATAAATATACAGAAGCTTGAGACAGTGTCAGATAAGATGGACACAGTATTCCTACCCTCAAGGATTGTAAAATCTATTAGAGGAGACAAGCCCCTAAACCACAGTGTGAAGGTCCTGGGAGAGGCACTCAAGCAGGATTGTGTGGTGCCTGAGTGTTGCATTCTGTCCTTCATGTTTCCACGGGGCCTGAATAGTGCCAAGCATGGTGTCAGCAGCATTAGAAAAAGGGTGGCATGGTCTCTGCCTCCAGTGTTTGAAAAAGAGTAGAGCAATGCAGAGTGGCACCTACACAGATGACCAAGACTTTAAAATCATCCCAGTGTGAGATGCAGGTCCCAACTATTACAGAACACCAAAGAAGGACTGAGGGGGAGATATTTGAGTTTATGCTTTTATAGGAAAAGAATGGAATTGCCAGGGGGAACTGATGGGACACATCAGGAATGCTGGTAAGTCTTGTTAAAGGGTTTAAGACATTATCCTTTGAGCAGTGAGGAGGCACTGATGGTTTTTAAGAAGAGAAGTGACATGATCAGATTTGTGTTTTAGATAGATGGTTCTGGTCGCAGAGTAAGATGGATGGGTTGAGAGGAAAGAAGCTCACAGCAGTGACAGCCGTTCCAAGGTACAGTTGACCAGGCTCCCATTAAGGTTTGTTTTTAAAGAGACAAATATCAAAGGACTCCACTGGACTGGAGGCCCCTGAGGGAGGATTCGCATCTGTTGGGGTGTCACATGTGAAATGGGAGAGAGATAGCTTTGCCCCAGCTGCCCCACTGTGCCTAGTGTCCCCTGGAGGAATCCCTGAAGGGCTGGCAAGCTCCATGCCTAGAAAGGACTTTATTGCTGTCCCTTTCCAAATATAAAATGTACTCCAACATTCCAAGATGATTAGATCCATTTATAAATGTAATCCAAACATGTTTTTCCTTGGTTTCCAGGATGGAATCAGGAAAAATAATGTTTAAAGAGAGAGAAAAAAAAAGTCATCTGTTATTATTTCTGCCTCCATTTTTTAAATGGTTCCAGGCCAAACAGCTTAGAATCAGAGACTCTTAGCACAAGATGATGCAAGCATTTTTCATTCCTACACACGTTGGACCATGGCAACAAGGCGCACATCGAACTACACTGGCTTCTAAGTAGGATGTCAGTCGTTGAAATTGGGGGTAATTTTCTTCCAAACTCAGATCTGGAGAAAATCCCAGAGGATACTGGACAGCTTGGATATCTTGAGAATTGTTTTACTCGACCAAGATGTGTGCTGCTATGAAGTTGGCTCTGTGCTATTAAAGCCATTCCAAGCCCATTCTCATGCAGATCTGAGTCCTGAGTATGACATAGAATCGTGCTCTTGTACCTGAATGGTTTCCTGAACTGTGGGCTCCTTAACACTAGAAGATCAAGAGGTCCTGGGACTGATAATAATTGACACCTGGAGGTTGAGACATTTACATTGAATAAACTCATTCCTTTTGAGAAGCTGGCATGAGTTGCCAAAAATGATGAAAGCAAAACAAGGAAACCACCAACAACGAAAAAGTCATGCCGATGACAGCAACTCTGCCCGGTACATTTTATGGATAATTGTACTGGTCTTTCACAACATCTTGTGGGTGCCATCCTCCCCCTTTTTATAGAAAAGGTACTACTGAGGGTTAGAAAGAGACTTGATCTTCTGGCTGATTAATAGCCAGTCATTTATCAGAGGAGCCAAAAGAGAACACAGGAGCTCTGATCCCACCAAGAGCCAGGCTGTAGAGTTACCATTCAGCATTCAGGGAGCAGGGATGGTGTTTGGGTTTTTGCTAGTGGAACTTGTGTCAAGAGATGAGACTTACAGAGATAGGAGCAAACCAAGGAATGTGACTATTAGAGAAGTAATTCTTGCTCTTCAGGAAGCAGTAACGCATGAACAAATGGATGCAAAGAAAAGCACTGGGAGTGACTTCAAAAATCAGTGCTGTATGCGGCCACAGAACCTAAAGACTTCATAAGAGTATCCAACGCAACCCTGATGACCAGAGTATTTCCCCAGCATCAGTGAAGCACCCTTTTGCAAACCTTTCTGGAATTGAAAAGCAAAATCACTGAAGAAGCTGCAGAACCCAGTGAAATTAAGGCACCCCTTTGACCTTGGGGGAGTCTCTCCACAGGGATGAACAATTACATCCCATGTCTAAGAAGCTCCCTAGCTTGTGTTTCAGAAACAATGTACAAACATGGGATATCAGTGTTTATTTTTAAGTTCCAGGGTGCAAGTCAGCAACCTTTTCTATCAGTGACAAGATAATGAGTATTTTAGGGTTTTCAGATCCTGGGGACTGCTCATCTCTGTTCACTGTTGTGGCAGAGAGCATAGATACATATATACCTAAAAAAACTGATTGGGCATGACTGTATTTCATGATACTTTATTTTCACAAAGAGGTCGTGGTTTGGATTGGCTCTGCAGGTTGTGGATAGGTATGGACTTGGCTCCAGAACTTCATTAGGTTGGGATCATAAAAAGAAGCCCATCATCCATTCAATGACTATTGATTAAATGTTCATGCATTCACTGACTACTGCAGGAGTTTCATATATAAAGATCTAATTATAATCAATAAAAATATTGAGAGAAGTCCAAGCACTTCAGGAACATGAAGGAGTGATCTCATAACTCCTTCTGAGGGAGGTTGCAGAAGGTTTCATGAAGGAGTAACACTTTAATCAGATCTTCATCAGAACTTCTCCTTCACTTTTGGAAGATATTGCTAATCTACACTGTTTTGGTTTCAACTACGGAAACCATGTCAGAAACCTACTGAACACAGAAGTCAAGGGCTGGCACGGTGCTCACAGAATAGGAGGATTTCTTAAAGAAAGGAACAAGTTGCTCAGAGCAGAGAGTTAGAGGTAAAAATGGACTTGGAAACTGCACTCAGGGTCACCAAAGGCATCCTAAATATTCTTTAAATTTCAACCAGGTAGAGTTTTGGTCCCTTGAATATTTTAGAAAACTCCTTCTGGCCGTACGTAATAGGAAAGCTGGGGAAAGGAAGGGGGAGAGAAATGGAGAGAAAGTGGGGAACTGTTGGGATGTTCTACTTACCTGTAAAAATAACAGAGACCCCTCCTAAGTCACTATGGTGGGCAAGCAGAAGAGAACATAGCTTTAAAGAAAACACTAAAAGCACAGAATTTATGGTTCTTGGCTATTGAATTGGATGTGGAATTGAGAGGAAGGGAGCAGGATCCTGATCCAAACTTAAGTCATGGTGTCTGTCTCCCGCCCTCCAATGACTAGATAGACACAAGGAAAGGAAGGTCATCGAGCCAGCACCTGAAAACCTGATGTGAAGGAAACCTTGAAAAATCTGTGCAAAGCAGAAGAACTTGGGAGAGAAAGGAAACATCAGCCATGAAAACTGGGGAAAACCTCAGCTGATTTTAATTTTTAATTCCCCTGCTTTATACAGCAGCCACAGAATCCAGTAAGACATCGCATCCCTCTCGTTTGCTCATTAGCAATAAAGGATCTGATCTTTAAGAAAAAAAAATTGGGAAATTTCGCCACAGATGGGGATGCCTTGATTGCATGGGAGCCTGGGACTGCACAGTCAGCAACAGGTGCTGCTGTCTTTGTACAGCCCTGGGCTTCAAAGACAAGCTGAGCCTCCGAAACGGTTGGCGGATAACAATTTGCACTGATTGCGAATCCCTGATCTTGTTTTTTTTCATATTTCCCTCTAATATTGAGCAAGTGGAGGTACTGTTTCCCACTCCAGCCGTTTTAAACATGTACTCATGATTTTCTTTTTCTTTCAAATAGTCCCTTATCCATCCACGCCTTGACTCCCCTTCCGTCTCATCCACCTCCCCAATAACACATAGATCACCTTACGACCAGGAAGAAAGGTGACTCTTCCCAAGAATCACTAGCAAACTGAGATGGTTATTTTTGATAATCTGCAAGTGCTTTAGCTCTCATTTTTGGTAAAAAGAAAGTGGGAAGAAAACTCAATTTTTAACCTGTGGGAAGTTAATGACAAATTCGGAGTGCATAAACAAATGCGGTGACAAGATGTAGGTGGATGTGTGTATTATAAGGGCATTTGGAACTTTAAAAGCATGAATGAAGTTAGTAGTTCCGTGAATGGCATACAGAAGATGCGACGTCATTGTGGCATAGAGCAGAGGCACTGTAGGTCATAGATCATAGGTGCAGCTGCCTGAGTGATATTGTTCCTCTTCCTTGAAGAACACACATGAGACAAAGAAGCCCCCATGAGTGACCATCACCTTTATATTTGTAGAGAAAGGATAATTCATTTGTAATGCAGTTTTGAAGGTCTTATCCAATGTGTGCCAAGATGCTCCTTAAAGGTTAAACTTACTTCATATATTCATTTTTGGAATAGCATTTTTAAGAGCTAAATGGCCATATTACTTTATCTCTGAAAGTCTATATTGTACAAAAAGTTTTCCCCCTCCTAAAAAAAAGATCAATTTAAAAATAGACCAAGGTACTTGGTTAAATCCTCCAACAATGTTGTAGTTTTATAATTCTTTTAATCAGTATTTATGAGTTAGATGAATTTATAGAAGTTACTTAATCTCTCCCTAACTCAATTACCTCATCTATAAATTGAAGATGGCTTTGACACCTGAATTTCAAGATTGTTAGAAGTAGAGAAAATCATTTAAAAAGTGGCACACAATTCTTGGTAGATGGTAAGCAAATTATAAATAATGGCTGCGATGATGCTTGTGGAGATTATGATTTAAAGGACAATGGCATTTGTGGTCTCTGCAGACCTTCCCCAGCCTGGAGCATCTTTTCAGTTTACTGCTACCCCCTGGAAGCACATATGTTTTTGAATATAGAGCTAAATGGTCAATGGCCACTTTTTTTTAAAAGTATGATGCTCTTGTTCTGTGCCACTGACCTTTCCTTCAATGACCTCTTTACCTCCCCACTTCCACTTAGACCCATTAGCAGGATGTGCTGCAATATGCTGCTTGTCATCTGTTTCCAAGACACAGTGACAGGATGCAGGTACACCAGATGGATAAACCTAGTGTGACTAATTATTGTGTATTTGCCTTTAATTATTATCATTTATTACCAGAGGAAAGACAATAGAGCTTCTTTGACTTAGAAGAAACTGTTGGCAGCAGGGAAGTTTTTCTTGTTACATTGTTGAGTGTAGCTAAAGTTTTTATTGTTAGTAACAAGAAAGGAACAGTATATGTGTTTGATAGGAAGATGGATAGATAGATGGTAGATAGGTGGGTAAACAGATGACATTTAGATTGCTGTAACATTTAAATCTAATTAGTTTTGATAAATATCTAACAGTAGTTTTTAAAGATTTTTCTGGAGAATGTTAAATATTAACCCACAGAATCTTTTCTAGTCTTTCATAGAACAGTTTGTGGAAATAATTAGCCAACAAGTGTGTGGTAGTGATTGAGGTTTCAGAAGAGGAATGCGAATCAAGAAAATAATCCCCAGATTGTTCAAAACAGGTATTTGCTTGAAAGTCTCATTTCTGTTTTGATTTTCCTTTCATTTTCAAATAGTATTTTAAAATTTTTTACTTGTTATTGACTTCACTTACGATAGAAATAATTTTAAAGGTATGGAAGTAAGGATTTTAACCATAATGTTAAAGAACTGAGACATTTTATGAGAAACTTCTAGGAGGAAAATTTGTACTTAAATAAACTTATTTAGATAAGCATACACATTATAATGGTTCTTAAAATCAGTATAAGTGGTTTCATATATTTATACGTTAGAACTATAAAATAGGTACAATTTCTCTGCCCATGCAATAATGAATTGGAAGAAATCTAAATGAGAAAAAAATATGCTCTGTAGTAATATGAAACTTGCATTTTAAGAAGACAATTTTTTTTTTATTTCATAAAGAAGTTTCTTTTAGCAAAACATCTGTGTTGTAGAGTTTTATTTGGTGAAATAAGAAAAGAAATGGTAATGATGAAATCTCCTCCAACAATAAATTTTAGTTAAAGTTAATCCTTCAAAAGACCTTGAATCTGTATTTTTTCCCCTTTTCTGAAGTCTAAAACCAGAACTATAAAAAGAGGCATTTGGGTGTTTGCTGTGGGGAAGAGAATTAGATGGTGAAACTAGAGAAGTTGTTTTGAAATGAAATTATAGGAGTGGACCCAGAAGATGACATGAAGTACAGTCAGCCAGAAATTAATCCAGTGGATCTGCAGGGTTGGAGGGACAGAAGCCCAGTTCTAATCAGGGCAGGTATGAGCCCATGGATGCACAAATAACTACTTTTTTTTCTGAGCCATGTGTGGTGAGCATTTGTTGTTCTTTTGACTTTCCAATACATGTCCCACGTCTTAAGTTCTTTATTTCCCCCTTCTTCCTGTTGGAAACAGTCTTGTCTAAGCCAAGAAAAATCATTAGAAAACCCAGAAGTCCTCACCCTAGAATTTGAATCTTTGTAAAGAGGAATAAAGCAAACCCTCGGGTGTTATCACACTTTGCCTTGACCACTTTGTTAAGTGCTTCCAAAATTACCTTGTGTTGCAACTGTGTATGTCTTGTAATAGCAGACACACCTCAGGTCTTCTTGCCTCTCCAGGTTTTGCCAGAGTCCCAGATTTAAATAAATTTCCTTCTCTCAGTTAGAATCAACCACTCTTCCTTGCAGCCGTAGCAATCTTACTGATAACATTACTTAACATGAAGATATATTTTACAAGCCATCTATTACACTTTTTCTATTGCCAGCATCCAAGTTACACTGTTTTCCTGGGACCCAAGAGTTGGTGTCAAGAAAGACTTTGAAGTTGATTTGAACATCAGCTGTGGCTATTGCAATAAAACACACATGTAACTCCATAGTTGCCATGCCTAAACTTTGCTTCAAGTCCACTTTCATATTTTAATATGATAGCATGAATCTGTGACATGATTTACTCTAAAACAGTATTTGAATATAAAATTAAAAGTAAGTACCTAAGTACTCCATCAGTGACTGTGGCAGAGGCATCTACCATTATTTTCTCCTCTTCTTACAGAATTAAAGTTGCCCATCTGCTTGTCCATTGCTCTGCTTTGACCAAAGGCATGTGTGGGAAGAGATATATATCATTTCTGTGTAAAAGTATCTGATTGCTGGTGTTTAACACGCTGACTCCCTTTTTCTTCTTCCCCTTTCCTTTTCACATTTGGAGATTTCCAAGGATGAATCTTCTCAATACAAACCCTTGAGTTAGGATTTTGTAGGGAAAAGCCCCTCACTCAAACACAAAGATGAACATGTAATATATGTGAGAAATAAATAATGACTTTAAGCCACTGGGATATTTGGCTATTATTGGAGCAAAACTTATTCTCCCCCGCCTAACACAGTATGGCATGATTCAGGGAATGTGAGATGGGTAAAAAGGAGAACTGAGTTTATTTCCTCTTCTACTATGAATTAATTAAGTGCCCTTGAAAAAGTCATTTAAGTCCACTTGAATCATTCATCTACTCTTGAAATTTGTTGGTGAAGGAGCAAAGGAGACAGAACATCACATTGTCTGAGTGGAACAATGACTATGGTTCTTGGTGCCCACTGAAGGAGTATGCTTGGTGGATGGACAGGCTCCCAGGACTGCCTGGAGAAGCCCAGGGGTCAGTACTATAGGACCTTCACTCTGCTTACTTCAAAGCAACTTCACTTTATTTGTTTTAGATGATATGATAGTACATTCAAAATTTAAAATTTATTATAATGTTTTCTTAGTAAATAAAATAATTGCAAACCACAGGGTTTCGTCATTTCTAAATTCCTAAGTTCTCCTGCTATTTAATAATTGTAAAAATGAACAGCCTTATCTTCCAGTTCATCTATCAGAATCTGTGTGATTTCCTTCTTCCAAGGGAAAGATGGTGAAATAAACCTGTGCAAACATTCTTGGGTGTGTTCTCATCCTTAACCCACTCGCCAACCTCCCTGAGCTCTAACTTATTTCCTCTAGTAATGGAGGAAATGAAGCTCAGCCGAGTGAAGTTCCTTGTCTTGGAAGAAAGAGAACCAGGAATTCAAACCAGCCCTGTCTGCTCTCAGGACCATGCTGCTTTGATTATAGCACACCTCCATGCTGTATCTTGTGAATCAGGATACTGCTATCAAATAATGGAAAGTTTTTAGTAAATTTAAATAAAATGTACGTCTGTCATTACTTTTCCCTCTGTGGGTGATTCTGAATATTCTTCATTACAAACAAAGATTTGCTTTGAATAGTGATTCCATGGTATGATATGTTTTTTTTTCCACAGCCTCTTTGCTGTTAACAAAAATTTAGAACCATGGTGCTGGCTTTCTGTTCTCAAAAAACAATAGTTTGAGCTGAAAGCAGAACTGTGACCAAAGGAGTGAGTTCATGTACAGACTCCTTTGATGGGCTGGGGCCACAACTTAGCCATTATCCTTTGATGATGTCTTCCCTGCCATATCTGCAAGCATTTTCTTAAAGGTCTGTGAATAAAAATCACTAGAAAGAATCAGATGAAGTCTTTGTAATGTCTCAGCCCACATCTAACCCTAGAACATAAAATAGACTTGGGTGGAAAGATTCAAAGAATGATAGTAAGGTAGCAAGACCTTTCAGACAAAGGTGGAAATAGGAAATCACAAATTAACTGAAAAACCAAGTACATACAGAACAGTTATTTGCTGATTGAGGACCTACTATGTAACAAGCACTGTTTTGAGTCCTAGACCAAATAAGATTTTTCTCCTTGATCTCTAGGGATCATCCAGTAGGTACAAAATAGTAGAGTTCAAAAGCTATCCAAATTCCTGAAAGAGGTTCCCATCAAATTAATCTATAGGACTTTACATCTTCAGACAACTAGGAGAAATCCCTACAGACCTTCCATTCCCAAGGGTCTTCAAGGTGCTTGGACACTAGGTACCATTAATGATGTTGAAGTTGTATATCTCATGACTTACTGAACAAACATTTATTGAGCATGTGCTATATATTAACACTCAGAGTTCCATAAGCATAACCCCAACTAATGTAGTTCCTGTATCCATTGGGTATATATTTCAGGAGAGTCAACAATAAAGAAGTAAAATAATTTAAAAATATTTTAACAATTTAATCAATACTATGATGTTATAAGTTTCAGTGGCCTATAATGTCTATTTATGGAAGATACTTGATTGAAGGAATAAGCCTTGACATAATTCCTTACTAGCTTAGACAATTCATCTACAGATTAATTAGTGAATGCACTCAGTTACCCCCTAAAGACTCATCAATGTCCTACTATGCAATGAACATTATGTTAGGAATTGGCTCCTCGAATAAGATTCTGCCCCTGGTCATATGGTCAGTCACATTCTGATGGAAGAGATGAACTTACAAAAAAAATTGCATATTCATATTAGAAGGGTATTTGGAGTCCCATGGACAAAGTGCTTTGAAAGCACAGAGGGAGGGAAACTATCTTTGCAGGAGGAACAGGGAGGATCCTCTGAGTCATCGACCTTCCAATTGGCCTTGATATGTATTAAACATAAAGTTGTAATTTGATCATTTTATTTCTCAAATGAGTAGAAGAACTGGCCAAGGAGGAAGAAGAAAAATGAACTCGTTTCTTTGCCAAATCCCTGATCTCAGGGCTAGCATGGAGGCAACACCCAGGGCAGTGTTCTGAGTCCTTTTCTTTTCCTAGGAAACTCATCATTTCCGATTGGACACACATGGACCCTTCATGATCTTTGAGAACACTAATGGTTACAAATATGTGAACAAAACCATAAGGATGAATGAGAAATGGCCCCAAGATCCATTTTTATCCTAGAATGAAGTCATCTGTAACCTCCTGAGCTCCTGGAATGGGTGGACTGGAGTACAACAATGCAGAGATAGAGCTGACCTGTGCAGCTACAGGTCTACCAGGTGGTCTACCACGGAGAGTTGTTCCATGCCCACCCCTGAGCTGCTGCAGTGATGGTAATAGTGTGTGGGTCACATTTTCCTTTTTCATTTAACCATATATTCCATTGCCATTAAGCACTTGGGTTCCAGGAGACCTCCTTATCTTATATTCTGTAGAATAGTTCTTCCTAGCTAGAGGAACACAGTCTTAGTGAGAAACACAGAAGCTAGTTGGAGAAAAATACCACTAAAGAACTTGTCCTTATTGCTCAGGGGAGAAAATATTACTGTGGGGAGATGCTTTCTAATCTTGACATCCACAAAAGCTGTGTGTTCTTGAACAGTTAAAGCTGGGGGCCTAGAAGCACAGGATCCCCAAGGACAAGCAAAATCAATTTTTTTTTGCGTAGACTGGGCTCATACCCAGCACTATATGACAGGGATCTTCACCCTGTAGAATTTCTTAAAAGGCAGTACTGAATGCCTTCCTCTGTGATTCTGGTCAAAATCAAAACTTTAGCTTCAGAATTAAATCCCAGAACCACAATCAACTTATTTGTGAGATGCAAAGAATGCAAGAAGTCAAGGGTATCTAGCACACAGCCTCCACTGGCTTTTTGTGCTTTCTTTAGCAATGATAGAATCACATCCTGAATCTCAGAATTCACAGATCAGATGAGGGATAACTCAAAGTATGTCTTATATTTTGGAGAAACATTCTTTTTTCCTGTCAAGGAAAAGTTTTTAAAAAATTATCTTCTGTCTTTCAGTGGCACCAAGCTGATGGCGGACATGGAAGTTGATGACGGCTTATTGTGTGCATTAATATGTTTAAATTTTTTGAAATGTTTATGTGAATATACATTTCTTCTCAAAGTAGGTTGTGCTAGTGATATCTGGTCCAGGCTCCACAATCAAATAGACCTTTCAAGGTTTCTCTCTGTTGTTTCCAACCTATGTCAAGCAGAGCAAGCTACCCCAACTATAAAATGGATGTGGTGAGTAGACCTGGTTCTTGACAAATGCCATCAAGATGAAGAGAGAAAGGAAAGGAAATTGTGTGACACAGTGTTCAGCCTTCAGTCAGTGTCCATATATGTTCATGAATGTTTTTATGTTCATGAAAGTCAGTGAAGAGGTACAACAGAAGGACTACCTCTTGTTGTAGAAGAGAAAAGAACATTAGAGAAAGACTGAAGAGGTCACTTAAGGTCAGGGTGACTGTCAAGGCCAAGGATAAAACTAAAATCTAGATTCTCTGCTTTTAAGTTAGTACAAGCCCATTTTCTGTAATGATTATTGTTTTCTTTTCAGGGAAACCACTTTAAATGAACTATTACTTATTAAGAGTCATACATGTAGAAAGTATGTGAGTGTGTGTGTGTGTGTGTGTGGGGGGGGTTGATTGTGTTGATACAGCTACATAAAGGATGCTGATCCATAAATGAGATGGGGGCAGAGCATAGGAAGAATGGAGGAACTTTACATAGGGCAAAGGGAAGGGAGGGAAAAGAAGGGGGGCAGGGAGGTAGAAAGGACAGCAAAATGAAATGGACATCATTATCCCAACTACATGTATAAAGACACGAATGGTGTGACTCTACATTAAGTACAAACAGAGACATGAAAAAATGTGCTCCATATGTGTACTATTAATTGAAATGCATTCTGCTGTCATATAACAAATTAAAATAAACAAAATAAAACTTTTAAAAAGAATACCTTTTAGGGCTTTATTAAAAATTGATAAAGAAAATCTATATGGTAAAAGTGGAAAATTTTCATTTTTAAGATTGTTAAATTTCAAATAATATATAATGTACACACACATATAAATATATGTATAATTAAGTTTTATCATAAGTTAATATAACTAAAATAAGGTACATATTTGGGAAGAGAAAATACTTTGTGTCTTAATTTTACTTATTTTACCTTCTTAAAACTTTTAAAGTCAACTTGACAAACTTATTCATATTCTACTGTGGCTTTTTGCACGAACAAATACCTAGGTGTGTAAACAGATAGGATATGTATATGTATGCATATGGCATGCACACATATATACATATTACATATTTTATGCACACATATTAAGTGTGTGTGCATAAAATACACACAGACACAATTTTTCTTTTTTTCTTATCCTCCATATGGATTCTTACTTAAATTTTCAACAATGGTTAGGCACTCTATATGAAAAAGGATTCCTCAGCTGTTTCTTCAATCAAAATAAGCTTGTGATTTTTCTTGATTCAACTTCGATAGAATTTCTTTTGTCTAAATGGGATGGTCATTTTCCACCATCATCTCAAGACTTTATAAAATCAGCATATAGAATCGAACAAATAAACCAAGATGAGTTTCCTATTTCCAATGAAAAGGAAAAAAAAAACTACTTTTTTTTAATACTCAGGAAGATGTGCATTATTTGCTTGTTTACTTGTATTGAAGCTTTTCCTTTGAGGGTGACTGCATCTTTCCAAACATTTTCATCTCAGTGGCAAGCCTCTTTGGAATCTGAATAGAAGCTTCCTGAAAATATTATTTTTGGAAAACTATCACTAATTGAAAGTCAACACTAATAATGTAAGACTGTCATCAGTGGTGCAAAGCGATAGGAATGAGCTGAGTTTATGAAGTTGAGCCAAAGCATCTGGAACCCTTCTCTTTGTACAGGGACCATCCTTTCCATTAGAGAGCCAGCACTGGAGCCTTGTAAGACACTCTGGAATCATCTGTGCCCAGTCATCCTTTCAACTGTATTGTTCATCATCTTGTGTATGAATTACCTTCTTTATTATTCATTCAGGAAGAGACATCCCTCTCTATCTTGATGTTATGGCTTTAAAAAAATAAACCTTGAATCTTTATTGAATGTTTTACCAGGGATTAAAACTATGGCATTCATTCTAGCATGATTTTCAGCCATGCCATGTCCTGCACAACTTTAATTTGATTTAAGGTATAGGCCAGAGTAGCTTTGATTTGATGTGTTATGATCCAAGCAAAATGACAGTATGGAAAGAAAGGAAGCAAAGATGACTAATTAGACTGAAGCTCATATCTTTCTGCTAACTAGTATAACCAGTACCCAGTACTACACTTAGAATAGAGTAGATGTTCAATCAATGTTGTGGAAGAGAGGGAAAGCAAATGGGATTTGTGCAATCAAATCTTAAGAAGGCCATGACATCTGGAGGTTCTTTAAGGATAACTTGAATTTCTCAGGGTAGGTGGAGAGCAGAAGGGAAAAGTCTTTCTAGCAAGAACACCAGTATGAAGAAATATGAATTAAACATACTAGCAAAGGTAAATGAAGGAGTTCCCTATACCAAGAGGACACCATTGGTAATGGGTACTGGTAGAAGTTGAGGTTGTAAAAACTAAAGAATGAAGGCTTTTATGAACAATATTGAAAACTCAGGGTGTTAACACAGAGGAAATAAAAACCAATACCACGTGGTGGACTTGGAGCCTGGAGAGCCAGTTGGAAGGCTATTCCAAATGGCTTTCTTCTCTGCCAGAGGTGACTCTTTTACTTGCCAGTCTGAGTTCCCATCATCCAAAGAGAGGAAAGTTTTATGGGGCTCAAGATTTAAGTGGGTAGAATTTGGACTGGCCATAGATTTAGTTAGAAATCTTAAAACACATGAGGAAGGACTGGAGCTAAGAATAGGTTCCAGGGGAAAAAAAAGTACAAGACAAAAAAATAAAACTTTCTTTTAAAAGTGGATGATCTTCACTCAGAGTGGATGATGTTTAAGTCATGACCCTGTGAAAGCTGCTAGTGGTGAAGTCCCTGGCTCCTCCCCTTTTAAACAATGCATACACATGTCAGTAACACCCTGCTTCTAACTTGTTTTATGGCTGCTCCTTGGAGTAATTTGAAATTGGAATGTGATTGCAAATGTATAATTTAAAAACACTCTAGTAGCAATTACCCTAGTCATTAGCTGAAGAAAGAATGCCCTTCTAAGACAACTGACTTTCCTGAAAGATTGGATCTGTGATTCCAGATAAAAGATGCTAAGAAGACTTTAGGGAAGGGAATGCATATGGATAGGAATTATGAGGTAGAATGTACTGTTTTTGAATCAACAATATTTAGGAGGCTGGAAAAGAAATGACATATATGAAATAAGAAAGGCTCTCCTATGGATGCAAAGGAACTCGGAATGTTGTTGGTTACATACCACAGTGTTTTATAGGTAACGTTTGAACCTGTGACTTTCAAAGAGAGAAAGGAAGCAGTGTAAGAATTATGGTAGACACCTCTTGGCTTAGTTGCTAACTTGAAATCATAGCAGCTTCTTTGATAGCAATGATGAACAGGAGGGCTAGTGGTCATGTTTGCATTATGGTCATCTGAGTTCATACCATGTGGCCACTGGTGTAGCTGTGTTATTGAGTGCAGACTCTGTCTGGATTTAAATTATTTCCCCATCTGTAGGAGCTACGAAAGCAACATTCCTTTAGCCAAAGGGTGCAATGTGTTTGTTGACTGATTAAGAACTAGTTCTGCCTGTTTGGCCAACTTATTTGCATCTACTTCCTGTCTTCTGCTGAAGATTTATGGATATTAAAAAAATAAAAACGTTTCTGTTCTGCTGTTACCTGGCACACATAATTCAGTGTGAGCCTTGATGAATCCACCTTCAATAAATCAATAAAGGACTGTCAGTAAGCTTTATATATCTTCAAGGCTGGTCCAAGGAAAAGCATGGAGGAGCTACTCAGGAAACAAGTTTGGGACATCAACTAATGTGACAGCAGTGGAAGACTGCCTTCTCCTTCACCTGGAAAAGTGGCTGCCGCTACCTTACCGTAATCTCTTCCTTTCTACAAAGAAGAATGGAGGTAGTTGGATGAGGAAATTCCTAGACTTGTGGCTGCTGAAGGTTTTTTCCTGTGCAACTCAAAGAGTGCCACCTTTCCTGTCACCTCACAGAGTTATAATAACCGTCCAAGATCATCAGACTCTCAGGCTCCCCTTTGATCCCTTCCAGAGGTATTGATTAAATGCATGATTCAGTTTCCTTTGGCTTCTGGAATTTCCTGTAGTGTTGTTTTGGGGAGTTCAAGAAGTTGCAACATTGGAATTGTTTTACTGTGGAATGAATTGGTTGTGGGTTCAGAGTAGGGTTTGATGTTTAGTCGAGGTGCCACCCAGAGGTCAACATCACTGACAAGGCCCTGTGGGTGAAAAGCACTGGACCAGGAACCCAGACCACTAGATTCTAACCGCAGTTTGATGTGAACCTGAGCCACAGAAAGCCTCGCCTGATTTCATTCTCTCTAACATTAAGAGAGAGAGACCTGTCTCTTTTTGCTCTGGTGCCTGTGCTCAATAGTGGCTTCCAGAGGGGATGCCTTTAATCAATGGATGCAGGCACCATGCCATTGCACAGAACTCTGGGAAGCTTGCCTTGTTTTCAGAGTTTTCCCTCTATTTTCTTTCCAATTAGTTTTATGTGTCTATTTATTTTCCTCAACAAGTTCATAATTTCATTTTTTTTCTGTTTATGTTCCCTTTCTGTTTCCACCCAAACCCTGCAGTGCTCCACACTCTGAAAAATCTGCTTGCTTTTTAAATCCATCTGCATTGAATTATTTATAGTTTTGATAAAGTCCTGTTTTGTCTGATGTTTATTTTCTTTAATAACAAGAAACCTGGGTGAACTTTTCCAAAAGACCAAAAAAGGATTCTAGTTTTCAAAGATGCTAGGCAACCTTGGCCAAAATGCACAAAACAAGCCTTGGGTGCCCTTTCTTTTTGTGATTTGGATTTTTTTCCCTCTTCTATTAAACATTCTTTCATCTAAGTGTGTTGGGGAAGAGAAAAAGTAAATAAATCCTTGGGGCATGGACTCTTTCCAGAACAAAGTTAGGTGCCTTGACTAGCCAATTGCTTCTTTTGCATCAATTGCGCATCAAAGATGATACTCAAACTTTCTGGGGAGTTCTGGATATGACTGGCAGGTATGGTCACATGGTATAGATACTCAGCCAGTTATCCTATGAACTCTTTTACACTTTGTCCTCCATGGAAACAACTTAACTCTTAATGTGATTTTAATTTACATCTGTGCATTTCCCATTGCTATCTCTGTAGCTAACTTCTATGTCACTTGTGTCATTGATGAGTTTGAACCTTTGCAGCTAAAAACAATTTTCAAACTCTTGCTTCCTCTCTCTACCCTTCTTCCTGCTCCATTGCCTCAGACCCTCTTATCAAACATTTCCTGCTTTGAATTGATTAGCTGAGGCATTAGGAATGTGTCAGTAGGGGTTGGGCAAGAGAGAGCTTTTCGGACTTTGGTGTGAGACAAATACAGACCACACACACCCACACTTGCACACACAAAGTATGCCTGCACACAGGTTGCTCCAACAAGAAGGACGGCCAGTGCTGGAAAATGACCAAAACTGAGGAGGAAAAAACCAAACAGAACAAATATAAAAATCAAAGGACATACGTTAGCTACAGTAATGGAGTAATTTAAAATAATGAATACAGGAAAAACGAAAGCAAGTCTCATATCCTGGACAGGTATAAGGATATTTTTATATTCAGTTACATGAAAAATAATAAAAAAGTTTTATTTCTTACCTTGCCATTTATTTTCCCTTTTCCTCTTCTTGCATATGTGTGTATGTGTGTGTGTGTGTGTGTGTGCATGCGCCCCCCACACCCACCCCTTTCCAATCCTTCCTTTAAGGTTTAATTTAACAATAACATTTGCGATCGGGGTCCTGCGCATCTCAAGGGCATTGCGCTTGAAATTGCACACACTCTGCACCATTTATCATAAGCTGACATGTGTCATGTTCCAGACTGCGGCTCCAAGAGGTTACAGCTCACGACTGCTCCTTTGTTGATCAGCTGCTGAGACAACTGAGGCACCTTTTCTTCCTTTCTCCTTTCATTTCCCCCCTTCTTATTATTAAATCTGCCTCATCCCCCTTTAAAAGGCCTAACTCAGCCTTTCCCAGAAGAAACACAAAAGAATTTATACTGTGTGGGATGCTATGTCACTCATTTCCTGAAATTTCTAATGGGGGCCACTCAACATTTAATAAGATTGGAATGTTCCACTAATCAACTTTAATCTTGGTAGAGAAAAACGGAAGAGGCCATTAAAGTCAGCACTGTCCAGGCTGTGCTTCCAAGCAGCCTGCAACCTGCGTAGGAGGAGGACAGGGGGAAGGCTGACCGAATCCAGGTCACACTGACAGACCTGCCCCCTGTCCTCTTTCCAGAGCATGTACTTAGGGAGACCTGTCCCTGATTCATGATATCTTCCCAACCAGCTGGGCTTTGAACTTAACCCTGAAAGTTACTTTCATGCAAACTCAAGTTCTGAAGCAAAAGGGACAGGATGACTAGTTACCAGCACAAAGCTTCAATGGGGCCTCATCCACCAAATACTCTACTGTAAACTTGAGTTGAAAAGATTGCTTAGAAAAGTTTTAAGTGGCTGCTACCTAAATAATACATACTTACATGTGGCCAGTTTTGTCCTAAAGTATTTTAAATACTGACTTTGTATTCCCAATTGGAGGTTTTCTTCTGCTAGAAAGACAGGCCCAGGTATATCACTATGGTCTTAAATTTGATCTCCCACTTACTCTCACCATGTTCACATGGGACCTTTCTCCTAGCTGCAAAATAGAGATTGCTATTCCCATGGTCTCCTTCCATCCTCAGCACTTGGCTCAAACAATACTTCCTTGGGGAAGCCCAAGGGATGCTTCTCTCACCTCTGCCGTTCATTGCTATTTTTTCCCCCACAAAGCATACCACAGCGCTAGTATTTATTTTTGCATTCTATTACAAAATTGAGACTGTAATCATCTTTCTGTTTTGCCCATTATTGTTCTCTTAGTATTTACCCTGGCGCCTAACACAATTTAGAATCTCAAATTACTTGTTGAATAAGTAAATAAAAGATGTTAGAACCCATCCTTAGGCATTGTGAAAGGGATTTGTCAATATGTAATCTGGAAAGAGTTTTCCTTTCCCCTTAACTAAATTTGGCAGTTAGGGCACAAACTACCCGACTACTGCAACCTCCACCCCACTCAGACTACCACTTGAAGGAACCTCTTACTTCTAAGAAGTGAAGCACCCCCTACAGAGCTAGAATCAGGACTAGAAAACACAAGGCCCTTGCAGAAGGGTGCATGGTGTACACAAACACGTATATTCACATGCCGTCTTTGCTGCAATTTATCCATGAAGGTCATACCTGGGCTTGAGGTTAGAGAAGCATTCAGATAAGTAACACTAAGACTGACCCAATATCAAGCACTGGGCAAAATTTTAGAGACTACAAAGATGATAAAAGCCAATCACTAGAGTCTAGGAGAGGAAATGGTATATTACAACACAAGAGTTTGATCAAGGAGATAGAGTCACACAGAGACCACCTACCCATAGACACAGTGACAGACTACCAGGAGGTCTCATAGACTCACTGAGGCTGAGTGTTTAGGAAAGAAGTGAAGCATTAATCAGGAGGATAAGGGAACACAGCAGAGGATACTGTAGGGATAAAGGCTTGGGGGAGTGTGAGAGCAAGCCACAGGTCATTCTGTGATCCCAAGCATCAAGCTGTTTATAGCCATTTCTATCTTTGGCATCACTTAGACAACACATTGAAATGATTCATTTGTCATCCAGGCATCTTAGTGTCTTCAAAGCTACATCCTAACTGCTATTGAACTTGAGACCAGTACTTTAGCACAATGCTGAGTCAGCGAAAGGAGTTCTGGAAAGACTGAGGAAAGGGTAAGGTATAAAACCTGAAAGTCTAGGTAAACACATACAACTGAGTCTCTTTCTGCCACATGTTTAACCCTTTTCAATAATTTTGAGAGTATAATCATTATTCACACTATCCTAAAAGAGCATAATGTCACATGATTATGAGTAACTTTCACAGACAATGAGGTTATTTCCAATCTTAAGCAAATACCACACAATTATGAAGTCAAAGTTGTCACTATTAATAGATAGTATTTTTGAGGCTGTTGTTATTATTGCCTTTGTGATTTCCATCAGAATCTTAAAAACAAGCTGCAACTACTTAATGTTCTTCTCTTATTAAGAAAGAAACCCAAGTGAGATATCTATCAGCTACCAGGTATTAAGACCAGGGTGAAACAAAGGCTAGAGAGGCCACCTGATTCCTGAAAGGGGAAAGGTGTCACCAAGCCAAACAAGCAAGACCAAAAAAAATAGATAAGACATAATAATAAGCTCAAAACTATTTAAAAGCAATCAAGTTAAGATGTTGAGAATCTTACACAAAAGAATAATGGTGTGTGTACAGTAGGTAAAATATAGATTACAATTTGTAACAGGATACAGGAAGGAGACAGGAATTGTTTATTGGACCTTATGACAGAATTTCAACAAATGTCTTTTAAAAGCTTTCTCTTTGCCTTGGCATTGATTCCTGGGCGACTCTGGCAGCTACATCTAATGAAATAAAATGCCCAGGCTGGCCAGCCTAACAGTGTCTAAGAAACAAAGTTGATCCAAACTCTAGATACGGCTGTGAGAGCTATCATGGGCCCTGTTCTTCCACTAAGTTGGGTGTCTTGTGGCCACTGTGTTCCAGACCATTTACAGAAAGAGGTTTATTCTTTAAAATCAAGTGGTTCCAGTGAACTCTAAGTTGACGTCTTTGATTTCCATCCCTAGGTGATTATTTCCTTCAAGGCATCAGATTAAAGGTATGTGTCTAAATGAAGGTGTAAGAATTGAGCAGTATTCTCAGGAACCATTCTTACTCTATGGCTGGACACGAACTGCATTATAATGAATGGCAACACTGCTATTTTCTATCTACCTTATAAAGTCCTTGTGGGAATTGAATGGATTAATCTATGTAAAGAGCAAAGAAGAGTGCTTGGCACCTGGTGGAGACTGGGAATGATAGCTGTTGTTTTGTCATTGTTATTATCATTAGAATGATGTGGGTGGAGAAACCAGGCTATACACTTCCACTGTGCCTAAATATTCCCCTAGCTTTACCTACCCTACTCCTATTCCCTCTTCCTTTCCAGGTCAATCTTGTTTTGACTTTGAATTTGTTCCATCTATCGATTATAATTACTAACATTTATTTTATAAAATTTGCTGGACACTGAGTTAACTATCATACATGCTTCATCTCTTTTAATCCTCCCCCCCAAAAAACTTGTAAGACAACCACTATTGTTTTTCTCACTTTACTGATGGGGCAACTGATCCTTAACTAATTTGCATAAAATGTCTAAGTCTCTATTTCTAGTGTCTTAGTCTATTTTCTATTGCTAATAACAGAATACCACAGGCTGTGACAGTTATAAACAAAAGAGGTTTATTTTGGCTCACAGTTCCAGTAAGAGCTTCAGGGGGTGCATCTGGTGATGGCATTCTTGCTGGCAGAGTGCCAAGGTGGTACATGACATCTGATAGGAAGAGTCCAGGATCATGGACAGAATTAATCAAACTGGTTTTATTTATTTATTTAGTATTTATTGGTACCAGGGATGCTTAACAATGAGCCACTTCCTCAGCCCCCACCCCTTTTGAGGCAGGGTCTTTCTAAGTTGCTAAGGGCCTCCCTAAATTGTTGAGAATGACTTTGAACTTGTGATCCTCCTGTCACAGGCTCCCAGGTTTTTAAGAGGATCCACTCTCAGGATAACCCACTAATCAATTAATGTCATGAATGGACTAATTCATTCATGAGGTCAGAACCCCATTACCTTTTAAACGTCCCAATTGGTCTCATCTCTTTATATCTCAAAATGAGATTACATTTTAACATGAGTTTGGAAGGGACAAATCATATTCTAACCAAACAACTAGTATGAACTGACCTGGAATTTTATTCCGAGTTGTCCAATGCCAGAGCCAGAATTCTTACTGCCAACTAGCCCTGCTCCCATTCCCTGCCTCATCATCATGGCTACATTTAGTGATTAAATTTTGTACCTAATAGTCACTTGCTCATTCCTTATACACCAAATTTTTCCTTAATATCCCCTCTCCCCCATCATGCTCTAGCTCCTTCCCAAGCTTAGGCCCTTAAGTCAGAACCCTGCTGCACCTGACCTGGCTAGTATCCTAGCTTGAGCATCCATGATAACCTCATTTTGTATTTATTTTATTGAATAACATGTCTCTACAGCTACCTGGAAGTTTTCCCCATCAAAGGAGATTTTCACACTGAAGGAAACAATGGTGAACAATACCTCTCACGAAATTTACATGTAATTAAGAGGATGAATATAATTTTACAACTCTCTTCATTTCCTTACTGACAATCATTTTGCAATGAACTTAGTGTTTGTATCACCCCCCGAAATCGTATGTTAAAAAACCTAATCTTCAGTGTAAAGGTATAGAAAGGGGGAAGGAAAGTAATTCAGAAGAGTGTAACCCTTCTTATGATATTAGTACTCTTATAAAAGTGATCTCAGAGAATGCTCTCTACTCTCTACTGTGTGAGGATCCAGGAGGAGACAGCCATCTATGAATGGGAAAGAGAGCCCTTATTGGACCCCAAACCCCTTGATTTTGGACTTCTAGTTTCTGTGAGAAAGGAATTTCTGTCATTTAAGTCACCCACTCTATAGTAATTTTTATCCCAAATTCAGTACTATATCTTATATAGAGATAAAATGTCAATTAACCAGAATGTTTAGGAAAAGGTACTGTCCAGGAAAATTAAGGGGTCTTGTTGTTGATTGATTATCATGAAAAACTACCTTATATTTTCATTGCCATTATCATAAAACATTAATGGATAAATTCACTTTTGTGCCTCAGCTACTGTAACTGAACTTTATTTATCTTTTTTTGATGATTTAGAACCTTATAGTTCCCCAAGTCTATTCTGTAAATATGAATTTTTGATATTTATTTTGGTAAATATGGACTACGTAGGAGATTAGGCACAAAGAGCTTTCCTAATTTGTTTTCTTATGTGTGTGACTCTATATGGTTTTTCCCCCTTATAAATGACTGTTTCTTTAATGTAAACCAAATAGTAAATAGAAAGTTCACAGATATTGTGCATGCTTTCTCAATCATTTAATTATTTTACTTCAACTCACACATTCCGTTTTGTGTAGAAACAGAATCTTTCACTCCCAGACAGAATTACCCTGCCCTTCCATGTGTTCCTGTGATGCCATGCATAGCATTATAAAAAACTTATCTCCTTGTTCCTTTCCTGCAACCCAGTCCCTTGTTCTCCTTTCCCTCCGGTTCCCTCTTCTGATTCCTTTCCTTCTTAACACCTTTCATCTTCTCCACAGGAACTGATGAGCCCCACCTTGATGTTACTAATGAGGTCTAGAGTGGCCAAGGTGGGTGGAAGGAATGAGGACCTCAGACTTATAAGGCAAAGCCTGCCAGTGGTTGGTGACCTTAAGCAAGAGTAGAATGTTAACGCTGAATATGACTTGAGAGAACTGGAACTTTGTCAGGCTGTACAGGACACCAAAGCCCAGGTAGATCAAGTTTCTCACCCACTATCGCTGCACCATGCCAGAACTTGTGGATTCTCATTTTAGGTCAAGCATTCTATCTTGTCTGTCACAGGAAACCCTCTTTATCCAGGCATAAGTTGACTTGTAGCAGAAAAATTAGACAAGGTTATAGTGGTGCAGGTGCTTTGAAAACTTCAAATGTTAAATATTTTAACACCAATACCTCATAGATACACAACACAAATGGGCCTGAACAGGTACTACTGAGTCAAACCTGTGCCTAGAATCTCAGCAAAGGGTGACCTACTGTAAATGTTTTTGAACATAGCATAGTGTTCACTCTTCAGTCTTCCTTTTCATGCCTTATAGACTACTGAGCCAGAAGAGTGAAGCATTTGTCATATTTCCAAATTACAATCTGGGATACTTTTATTGGCTCTGAGGGAAGATAGAAAGGCAAAAGTTTGTTGATACTAATCTGGGGGCTGGGATTGTGGCTCAGTGGTAGAGCGCTCGCTCGCCTTGCATGGGCGGGACCCAGGTTCGATCCTCAGCAACACATAAAAAAATAAAATAAGGGGCTGGGGACGTAGCTCAAGCAGTAACGTGCTCGCGCTGGATTCGATCCTCAGCACCACATAAAATAAAGATATTGTGTCCACCGAAAACTGAAAAATAAATATTAAAAAATCTCTCTCTCTCTCTCTCTCTCTCCTCTCTCTCTCTCTAATAAAAATAAAATAAAATAAAGGCATTGTGTTGTGTCCATCTGTACTTAAAAAGTAAATATTTAAAAAAAGACTAATCACTTCTTGCTATTACAATATCTGTTAAAAGAATAAAAGATACTAAATCTGGAACAAAATAAACATGAAAAACACAGACTGATACAGAAATTTCATTAAATATATTTGTTAGTTAATTAATCTAAGGGAATCCCAATAGTATTTCAAATAAACATTCAAAAACAAACAAAGCAAATAACCAACTGTTAGCATCAGGTACTCCAGGAAGGTCACCAGTATATTCCAGATGCATGAAAATGAAGATTGAAATTGGAAGTTAGGGTTGGGGATGTATCTCAGTGGGAGAGTGCTCACCTAGAATGTGTAAGGTCCTGGGGTCAATCCCCAGACACTTAATAAAATAAAATAAAGCAGCGAAGGCTAGATCTGACCTGAGTAGTCTACACAGCAAGGAAGGAGTGAGTAGGCAGTGTAAAAATAATGATGCTACAAGTGTAAACAGAATAAGCAAACCTCATCCTCAAATTCTGAGATTAACATAACAGAGCCATGTACACCATGCTGAACATGAAAAGCTAAGATGGGAGGAGGGTTGTTCCCACAAGGAAGACTAAGGTGCCCATTACTTCCTCTTCCTGGACTCTGAGCTTGTGAACTAAGCGAGAGCTAGGTAGATTCAAAATTATAAAATTGCATGTAAATTCCTAATACTTAATTTGTCCAGTCTTCAAAATTAATAAGCTTTAAAGATCCTCCATTTAATCTGTTTTTCTATTGTAATGAGGCTGGATATCTACTTGAACAAAAGAGGGTTATGGAGCTTGCCATGCAGGAGGTTCATGGACTTGCTTCTGGTGATGATCTTCCAAGCAGAATCCTGAGGTGTTGCAAAGCATCACACAACAAGGACAAGGTGCATGTGGATGCACATGTGTGTGTTTCTAGTTCATCCTCCTCTTCTTATAAAGCCACTAGGATTCTATCATGGCAGGTCTACTCTGATGACCTGATCTAATCCTAATCAGCCTCCACCTCTGAACACTATAGTCAGAGGAAGTTTTTACCTGCTTGTTATTTCACAATAGGAATTAAATTTTAACCCATAAATCCTTGGGGAACACACTGAAACCATATCCAAACCTTAGTATTCACAATATCCAAATGAAGTATTTGTATAAACTTAAGATATTAGCTTGTTGCTTTTTATGCTTGCATCTAATTACTATCCAAGAGGAAACAAATAGAAATTCACCCCAGATTCCCTAAGAGAAGAATATTCTTACATAAAAAAAGATGAAAAAAAATCAAATTACATTATTGGACACAAACCAGGTCCTTAATAGGAGTCTTTTGTCATTAGTGAAAAATCAGTTACCTATTAATATTGTCATTTTCTTTGAATAAAATCTGTTCAAATGGACTATGGGAAGATATTCTTAATTTTCTGCCCTGGTTGGTGGCCGCCTGAGGATGGGAAGTGGAACTGCTGGTCCCAGGAAATTAAGAGAGGTGGTGTCAGGGATCTCAGTAGGAAGCTGATTTGAGACTGAAGTAATTGCCAAGATGATTAATTATTCCTCTGAGTCACTTACAAGTGTTCCTCTCTCTCTCTCTTGCTCACTGGAAGAGTAACTCCAGAAGAGGAGGAGCTCTCACTGGCAGACCAGCTGCCCAGGCAAAACCAGTTGCATAGCCCCTTCACACCCTGCAGAGCAATGGCCGAAGGACATGGGACCTTCTCTTTCCTCTAGAGAACAGTCTGCAGTGTCATTTTGTCACAGCTTATAACTCTTTGTCCAATGTGTCCAATGTAATGTGCCCTTCCACATACTTCTCTGATCATTGTGAGAGTACAGATGCTCCTCAATTCATGATGAGGTTACATTCTGGCAAACTCAATGATAAGCTGAAAATGTTGTATATCCAAAATGCATTTAATAACCTAGTCTACTGAAGATTATAACTTAATAATATGGCATACTGTAGAGTTGTGGCTTTTCTTCCTTGTGATTACATGGCTGATTTGGAGTTGTAGCTCAATATCTACTATCCAGCATCTTGAGAAAGAATCATAGGACAAATTACTCAGCTGGAAAAAGATGAAAATCCAAAGTATGGTTTCTACTGACAGCATATCACTTTTGCACCATTATAAAGTTGAAAAATCTCAAGTCAAACTATCATAAGTCAGTAGATCAGGGACCACCTCTATTTGCATCCAGGGAATTTCTTTGTTCTTAGCAAGGAAAAGAAGGAGCATGAGCTTCAAATATACTGCTTGCTTTTAGGTAAGGTTTTTTTTTTTAATGCAATTGCTTGTGACCCACCCCAAAACCCTGTCAAATTAGTAATAGTTTCTTTATTCTACAAGTAAAAGAAATTGAAATCGGCAAGGGAAGGATCTGAGCTTATATAGCTAGAAGAAGCAAGGCTATAATACAAGTCTCACTGAAACAGAATACACCACCTTGCATTTCAGGAAGTCCCATCCCAAGCTGAGCCCCCATTCAAACCAAAAATATCTTATAATGGAACCCACATGCATTGCCTTTTTTTTTCTTTTTTTATTAGTTGTTCAAAACATTACAAAGCTCTTGACATATCATATTTCATACATTTGATTCAAGCAGATTATGAACTCCCATTTTTACCCCGTATACATATTGCAGATTCACATCGGTTACACATCCACTTTTTTACATACTGCCATACTAGTATCTGTTGTATTCTGCTGCCCTTCCTATCCTCTACTATCCCCCCTCCCCTCCCCTCCTCTCTCCTCCCATCTTCTCTCTCTACCCCATCTACTGTAATTCATTTCTCTCTCTTGTCTTCCCACAAAAAAAAAAAAAAAAAAAACAATAGAAAATGAAGGAGATCAAATGATAGAATGGTCTCAAAGGTATGTTTGGAAAATGTTTACCAGTTTGTTGATTGAAGAAACTTGAAGGTACTAATGGCTGTCTTCATCTCATCGTCCAGAAGTGCCAATTTAAGAAGATAGATAAATCAAGATATGCTATGGTACCATAGTTACGAGCCCTGCCCTTGGTACCACCTTGCCTGGGTATATATCCAGGTTTACCAGCTGTTACATGAGTGACCCTGTGTGATAAACTGAAATCCTCTTTGACTCACCGTTTCTAGCCTTGTATTTGTATATATGACCAGGGTAACTCCACATCATATACAACCACAAGTGCCGGGACCTAAATAGAATAAGCTATACACTATGTATGTATCTTCTGCTAAAATACATTCTACTGTAATGTTTAACTAAAATTAATAATGATAAAAAATTGGGCCAAAAGTCAATGGCAAGAAAGAATCAGGCAAAGCCAAATATAGAAGGAAGAAAATAATCCAGTTGCCTTTAGAAATTAAGATAAAGAGGAACTGGAAGTTTGAGCTGGCCATAAGTTAAAGATGAACAAAAGTCTGATGCAATCATTTTAAAAGGCAAGTGAGTGCTATGTAAAGCCACAGGAGTATACACAGAGGGTCCTAAGAGTCTTCTGCCTCCTGTTTTGGCTTATCAATCCTGAGCCAAATGGTTTCATTTCTGAACAAGTGGGAAATCAATAATTCCAATGATGAATGTGTCAAGAAGACAGCAAAAGGAGCGGAGCTCTGTTAGGCACTCCATTGAAGGAACACTTGATGAACACCAGGATGTTAAGTTTAAGTTCATGACTAAGTGAAAAATCCTGATTCACTACTCAAGTGAATGCTTCAACTACTATGGCTGTCCAATGGTGTAATGGGCTACTCTTCTAGCTTCTGCCCTCCCTGTGTCCGAGAGTATATGCTTAAAGAAGTTGAAGAGGAACTTGCTGTGGATTTTGCCAGGAAACGTGTTGATGAAACTCTGAATCACTTAAACTGTTTGAAGTCTTCTTAACCATCTATCTTAATCCATATTCTGCAGCTAAAAGAGAATATTAGAGACTGGGAAATTTATAGACAATTGAAGTTTATTTGGCTCCTGGTTCCAGAGACTGGGATGTCTAAGTTTCTGGCATTTGGTCACCCTGTGGTAGCAGGTATTACATGGGTGAGAGAGCATGCACCATGCAGGAGGAAGCCAAATGACTGCAATAACCAGTCTACTCCTGTGATAATGTAATAATAGCTCTGAAAACTTACACTTATCAACACTGTTCCACTGGGGATTAAATTTCCAACAAATGAGCCTTGAAGGACACATCAAACCATAGCATCATCCCTTATATTTAAGGACTCTGTGCAGAAGGAGACAACCCTTTCCAGGGAGACCTGCCTCTGAGAATTAGCCTCCCCTTTTACAAGAGGCATTGCATACCAAACTAGCACTGGCCATTTCTTGTGATTCCCATGGTGAACAGTTTCCCCATCAGGCAGTACAGTGCTCACTAGGATACCCATGGATTTCTCTTCTTCCCCCCAAACTGGATGCTTTCCAAGAACCAGGTGTATTTGTCCCCGTTTCTATTTAAACTAGTTGCATCTGTTACTGTAATTGCTTACTTTCATTAAACATTATGTAAACTGGTGAAATATTAGTGTTAGAAGAAAGCAAGATGTTGTGTCTATGAAAACTAAGTTGAATGCTTTGGAAGATTTGATGAAGGCGATTTGCTAAAAAGTAATTGCTGTTAAATTAGGTGTGAGTGAGACAAATGGATAAGATTGGGAAAGATCATTAAAATTTAGATGGATTCTCTTCTGAGATTGCTCTGCAAGTCTTTAAGTTCTTGCTCCACTTTGTGGAAACTGAAAATCATGGATGCTGCCTAATGGGTGTGATTTATGCAGAATAACGACACAGAACTCCTACTGCAGGCCCATATGCAGAGAGAAGGCCATGGCCCTCTATCAAATGATTGACAAATTAGAGATCTGTTTTTATATTTTAGAGTTTAAGAAGTTTAAAATGTGGTGTTTCTTTTGTATGAGTCCTTTTTGCAACTTGGATTTTAAAATGTGTCATCAACCATCTACCAGCCATAATTCCACGAGAAAAGGGCTGCTGTTGTTGAAAATGACAGCCAAGTGACTGGAAGGTGGCATCCTCTGTAACTGTGAAAATGACTGGTATTACCAAGAGACTCCAGAATGTCATGTGGGTGTTAGAGTTTAGATATTAGGTGTCCCCCAAAATCTCATGTGTGAGAAAATGCATGAGAGTTTATAATGAAATGATTGGGTTATGAAAGCTTTAACTGGGTTATGAAAGCCTAATCAGTGAATTATACCTGTGATAGGGATTAACTGAGTGGAAACTGAAGGCTGTTGGAGTGTGGCCAAAGGAGGTGGGTCATTGGGGGTGTGACTTTGGGGTAAATATTGTGTATCTGGCAAGCGAGGTCTCTTTCTCTGTTCCCTGGTGTGATATCTTGAGCTGCCTTCCTCTGCCACACTCTTCCACCATGATGCTCAGCTTCCCACTTTGAGCCCTGAAGAATGGAGTTGGCCATCAATAGACAGAGACCTCTGATAAACTCAAATAAACTTTCCCTCCTCTAAATATTTTTGTCAAATCTTTTGGTCACAGCAACAAAAAAAGTTGACTGAAAAACAATGGGCAATGGTATGAAGAGTGGTTATAAAGCTAAAGGCAACCACACAACTAGGGCCTGAGTCAAAGATCACAATTTCAGACTCAATCTATGAAACACTACCTACTATGAGTAGTGGGTAGAAGGCAACACCAAATACTGGATGCTCTTATCACCTGAGAAGTGGCAGTGTCTGAAATGCAGCTGAAGAAAAATAGCCAACCACCAGGATGTGACACAAGCAGGAGAGAAAGAAAAGAGCCACTGAGTGGCTTACCCTAAACCTGGCAGTTGGTTCAAGTCTGGTCTGCCTGCTCCAAATGGCCTCAGAACGTGCTGATATCTCTCTCAGAAGTTGTGTCAAGCACCTGTTGGTAAGATCAGTTCTTTGTTTTGATGGAGAAAGAACATTAGATAAAGAGGCGACCGAACTGTGTGGGCTCCATGGTGGTGGGGCCAAGATGGCAGGCAGACTCCAAGTATCACAGCCTCTTCATGACTCTTAAATTCCACAGCCTCATTTTCCTTATGCCAAGGTCCAGGGACCAAAAAGATAATGTGTGTGTGAAACATGTAAAAACAGTTGAAAATCAGTCAATAAAAATAAATGTTTACTATTGCATGTAAAGATTTGATGCCAGAACTGTTTTGCAATTCACTTTGAATAGGGTTGCCTGCCTGGTGTGCAAAAGGGAAACTGGGGTGGAATCTAAGCTGATAGAACCATTACAATGAGAATATTGCAAATAATTATTTTCTAGAGTATTGATTTTATTGTGAATGGATCCTTACTAGTGGAGAAAAAGTTAAATGTATCCAAACCACATAACTGGGCTTTGTATTGTTTTGTTTTTTCTTTTTCTTTTTTTTATTGGTTGTTCAAAACATTACAAAGTTCATGACATATCATCTTTCATACAGGTGATTCAAGTGAGTTATGAACTCCCATTTTTACCCCAAATACAAATTGCAGAATCACATAATTGGGTTGGGGATATAGCTCAGTTGGTAGAGTGCTTGCCTCACATGCACAAGACCCTGGGTCCAATCCCCAGTACCACCAAAAAAAAAAAAAAGGAATGTCCAGTTTTTTCTTTATTGTTCTTTTGCCATTTCTTTTGATTTAATTAAATTTTTCTCTTTTGTCATATAAGAAACTATAATGTGTGATGTATTTTCAAAGTAAGTGATTGGATGTAAATTTATGGTAGATATGAGATTATAATCTAAGCTTCAACATTGTTAGCTGTGAGACCATGAGCAAGTAATTTTGCTCATGGAACAAAAGAAAAAAAAATACACCCTAGAAGCTATGGTTCTGTCCCTTATAAATGTAACATGAGTTGACTAATATGCTAAATTTAGCATGAAGCAGGCAAAAGAACACTTGACTTTACATGAATGCTTAGGAGAGTAGAAAGAAAAGATTTCTCTATCTTAGTTGTATTTGTAACCTGAGAAGAAATGTTTGCAATATAAATAAGAGAGACAAAGCATGCCAAAGCCTTGAAGTTCTGTCAAGGAGAAGCCTGCACAAAACTTTTCCAGGTGTGTGAAGGTGAATCTTTTTTAGCTGAGCAAAGTCCTTGTTTGACCTAATGATTTCACATCATTGCTAAGGGCTTGGTTCCTAGATACCAAACTTCCTCTAGGTGCTTTATTGGGTTTGGCTCCTGATGACCACTTCTAGCAGAAAAGCTTCCAACATCCTAGAAGCCTCATCATCATCACTCACTTTGAGATTTTTTTAAGAGTCCAGCACAAAGAGAAGAATTTATTCCCCCAACTATTCCTCAGTGTAGCCTGAATGAAAAACTCAAGCAATCCAAGAAAATGAATAAAGAGAAATGCCATGAGCAAGAATTATAAGGAACATGTTATCTAATGTATGATTACTTGAAATCCACATTTGGAGTCTTGAAATAAGAATGCTCAGGTTCTATTCCAGGCTTTAATCACTACTCCTAGCTGGTTAATTACATCACTTATATATAGGTTTCTTGTAAAGTCAGGATAATAATTGTATTTACTTCCACGGTTATCATAAGCATTGAATGAAATGATGCAAGCCAAGTAACTATCACAGTTTGCCCACTCATTCAAGTTTATAAATCAATGTTATTACATAACCACTTGATGAAATAGAGTAAAAAAATCCTGAAGATTTAAAACAAAATATGGCAGAGAATCCAGACTCATTAATCTGGGCTACTACGTTCAATCTGTCCAGATTAAACTCCCTATAGCTTCATGAGGCATCATCCACATAAATTAGGATTTAAATAATGTCCCTTGGAGAGTACATTCTAGTTGCCCACCATTCACTCAGATTAAGAGTGCAGAAAAGTACTTGTACTCATTGAGTTACAGAGAGAACATTACCTATGAGTGTAGGTATAATTGAGGGTGTTGGGGTGACAAAGGAAATATGGGTCTTAATACTTTATCTAGAATCAACAGCTGCGTTAAACTTTTAGTGTGGCTTCTTCCTGAAAGATAAATTATTGTTTTGATTTTATTCTTAGAGAATATTTGGTTATTTGTGGAAAAGAATGTAGGGGAGAAAAAGAAGTGAAGTGGGCATTGTCTTCTAAGGGTGTTGTGAAGGCTGGATCCCTGGGAAAGAGCTTGGTTCATGATAAGTGCTAAGTATTACCCATAAACATTAGGATCAGCATGATTTTGTCCTATTCCAAATGTTATTAAAGAAAATAAATTAGATTGTGATTTTAGTATCAAAACTCAATAGAGTGCTCTTTTGAGTTTAACAAAAATGAGTCTATATTTTCATCTAAATAAAAATTGTATTGCTTGCTCCTCTTCTTTCTGTGCCTTGTTGCTAACCATATTATTCTACTAATGCGAATCCTATCCCAAACATACTACTTTTAACTACAGAGACGGATGATAGATACCAATGTACATATACATGAACAGGTAAAGTTCTTCATGTCTTAGTGATCAGGGGTGTGCACACCAGTGTTAAGCTCTATGTTCTTACTGGTAGGTTATGTGTCAACTGATGTAGTCATTCATTAACATATTACTGATTTGAGAACAATTTTAAGTACCTATATGTCATACTAAGCTCTAAATATGTGATGACAGATAAAGCATTCCTACCCTTAAGATCCTCTATGAGATGAATCAGTTTATATAACTATATTTTTCTGAGCCATCAACACCATTCTAAACAAAAGGTGCAATGTTTCCACATAGAAATATCCTTCTCCCTAAAACAAATAAAACAAATAATAAACAAAAAACAAGAAACTTCTGGCACATTTATGAAAATAGATTATGCATATTTGTACTTTAGTGGTTTATTATAGAAACATAGATCTCACACCTCCCTAATGTCCTCTGATTGGAATTATAAGAACATAAAGTCTGTAGACTCTAGGTAACTCCCTCATACGTCAACTTTCACTTCAGTCTGCCTTACCTGTTATAGAGAGTAGGTTTTTCCTAAAAGATCATTCACTCAAAACCCTCATTTGAAGAAATGCTTATAGAAGGCTAGAATTTTAGGAAATTGAATGTAGTTATTCTTTAACAGCAGAATTGTATAAGTCTTTTCTTAGCACTGTGTTTTTGTTCTAAAGTAGAAGGAACCAACCAACTCAATTTATCGGACATGTATGGCAGCCTATTCTGTGCAAAATTCTCCGTTGTTAACAGCAAAGTGACCAGGAATTTCCCTTCTCTCTTGGGGAATCATGAACTCATGAACATAAAGAGAAATATACCTAGAGTTACTAAGGAAGTTAGGTGTGAGAAAAGAGGAATGATCATGGTTCAATCACCTGGATAATTAGAAAATTTAATATACATATTTTCACTTAGGTAAATATTAGGGAGTATCTCCTGTTTCTCCTTGTTCCATATGCTTTTTCTAAAATAGACTTTATTCCTTATATATTTAATCAAAAGCATAAGAAAGAAGACAGAGATCTTGAAAACACTCGTGTAGCTGCCTAATCTGATAGGACTAGTATCCTTCTTATGGTTTAGGTATAAATTGTCTCCCCAAAGCTCATGTGTAAAACAATCAAGAAAATTTAGAAGTGAAATATTGGTTTATGAGAACCTTAACCTAATCAATGAATTATCCCCTGGTAGGAATTACCTGGGTGGTAATTCTAGGTAGGGAAGGTGTGGCTGGAGGAAGTGTGTCACTGAGATCATGTCTTTAGGATTTATAGTTTGTCTCTGATAAGTGGAGCTCTCTCTGCTTCCCGTTATCCATGTTCTGAGTTGCTGTCTCCACCATGCCCTTCTGCCATGATGTTCTGCCTTACCTTGGGCCCAGAGTTATAGTCAGCCCTCTGTGGAATAAGACCTCTCATACTAGGATCCAAGATAAACTTTTTCCTCCTTTACTTGTTTTTGTAAGTTCTTCTGGTTACAGCCACAAAAAAAGCTGGCTAAAGCCATTCTCATAGAATAGAATCTGGGGAGCTTGCTCTCTCCCTTTCTCTCCACCATGGGAGAACCTAAGACAGCCTTCACGAGGACTGACCATTCAAGCCAGATTGTCCTGTGCTTCTCAGACAGAGGTCCCCAAAGGAAGGCCTTGCATATTGGTTTTCTTCAGGGAGTAGTGTCATCAGGGAGTGGTGTAACCAGCTACCCAACAGTTGTCTTTAAGAACTCTTGGCCAACATTAAAGAATTTTTATACAAACAGTAAACTCTAGCCTTGAAAAAGCCAAGAAAGAAAGAAAGAAAGAAAAAAAGACAGCCCTTACCAGAAACTGAATCAGTAGGCATCTTGGTCTTGGACTTCTCAATCTCCAGAGCTTTGAGAAAACAAATGTGTATTGTTTGTACCACATGGTCAATGACATTTTTAAATAGTAACATCATTGCAAAAATACAAGAGTAGAGAAGTATGGAAATTGACTCCCATATAAATATGTAAAATAGTAACATAAATTGTGCCATTAAACTGAAAAATATCCAGATACGTATCCTGGTTCTCATAACTAAAGTTGTGTAAATTTTGGCAATTTATGAAATGATCAAAGCATCAGTTTTTTTTTTTTCATCTGTGCAAATGCAAATATTATCTCTTTTCTCTAGAGTTGTTTGGGAGAACTAAAGGAAAGTTGTGTTTAGTGCACCTAGCGCAGTACATGGTCCAAATTGGTATTAAGTAGGTAATCACAGCAGTGTACCTAAACTCAATTCTGTTCCATTGCTTTTTGTCTTTTCTTGGAATTGCTAGCCTGAGAAAAGTTGTAGGAACCTTCTTGTTTATCTTAAATACTATTTCCCAGAAAGGATAATGACCAGGCAGGGGTATTACTTTAATCTTTTGATCTCTTTCCTATTCAACTACAAGTTTAAAAATGGCTCCTTTAATTTTGAGCTGAAATCTTCTAGAAACAGTGATATCCACCTATCCTACATCACAGGACAAAAGTAACGTAACTTCATGTATTTTCTCTTCCAGGAAAATATGTGAGATGGTTGATATTTCCTGCAATGTGCAAAGGAGGAAACCAAGGCTAGGAGTAGTTAGGGGGTGTTCTCAAGGTCACGGAAAGCTGGCAAATGCTCTTGTAGGGATGAAGGTTAGAGCCTCCCTGAAGGTGAGGCACCCACATCTCCTGGAGCACTACACTCTGCATTGTAAAACTCAGAGATTGTTTTGAAAATAGTTGGAGAAACAGGGAAATGTTTTCATGAATGGGACCACTGCTGCCCCGCACATTTCAAAGGTGGATGCTCTGCTCTGTGGTTTCCTTCCTTTCATTCAACAGGCGTTGTGAAACAACCACAGCTTAGCCCCAGGAACTTGGCGGAGACTGCATTCTTAGAAAGCTGGCATGGATGTCTTCTCCCTGTCCCACACTACAGTAATTACAAATGAGGGTTACTTCATGTGGCTGCTCCTACTCTATAATTTTGTTTTCAGTTTCCAAGATCAGTAAATTTGAGGTACAATTACTGGGTTGGACTGCAAACCTAGAGTTATTTTTGCTGTAACTTCTCGGAGGTTAGAAGTAAATTTTAAATGCTCATTGTTGCCGTAGATCAGTTATGCCTGCCTCTCTGATGATTCAAACAAAAGTACTGGGATTGAGATTTGCTGGCCTAAATTTGGCCATGGATCTATCTCTCTATCCTTGTGAAAAAACTGCTGTAATCAGCTTAGGTCCCCTGCTCTACTTCTGAATTAGGCGGTGGCATCAACTTCCTTTACAGCTAATGAGATAAAGACATGACCTCTAAAGCAGGGTGCAGTTACTGCTGAAAGGGGAATACCTGTTGGAGGAGAAATGTAATAAATATCTAAATATGTGCCAGGTGTATGTGGAGAGCTATAAGGCTTGAAAGATTTGGGGATCAGCATCTTTCAACCCAAATGTTGTCAAAGATGACTTTAAAGAAGGGCCATATTTGTTTCTGGAAGGTCTTCACCATATAGTAAGGTACAAATTATTTGGTAAGACCTTTGAAAAAGCTTCAAAAATATGAAAAAGGAAGCAAAAAATAACATCTACATCCTAGATATGACTACTAATATTATTTTACATATATGTAAGTATTTTAAATTCTTGGACTTTTCCCCGAAGACCTTAAAAGAGCGTACTACAGGGATACTGCTACATCGATGTTCATAGCAGCACAATTCACAATTGCTAGACTGTGGAACCAACCCAGATGCCCTTCAATAGATGAATGGATAAAAAAAATGTGGCATTTATACACCATGGAGTATTACGCAGCACTAAAAAATGACAAAATCATAGAATTTGCAGGGAAATGGATGGCACTAGAGCAGATTATGCTTAGTGAAGCTAGCCAATCCCTAAAAAACAAATACCAAATGTCTTCTTTGATATAATGAGAGCAACTAAGAACAGAGCAGGGAGGAAGAGCAGGAAGAAAAGATTAACATTAAACAGATAGATGAGGTGGGATGGAAAGGGAGAGAAAAGGGAAATTGCATGGTAATGGAGGGAGACCCTCATTGTTATACAAAATTACATATAAGAGGTTGTGAGGGGAATGGGAAAATAAACAAGGAGAGATACGAATTACAGTGGATGGGGTAGAGAGAGAAGATGGGAGGGGAGGGAGGGGGGATGGTAGAGGATAGGAAAGGTAGCAGAATGCAACAGTCACTAGTATGGCAATATGTAAAAACGTGGGTGTGTAACTGATGTGATTCTGCAATCTGTATTTGGGGTAAAATTGGGAGTTCATAACCAACTTGAATCTAATGTATGAAATATGATATGTCAAGAGCTTTATAATGTTTTTAACAACCAATAAAAAAAAATTTTAGATATGTACATGTTTATATTACATAATTAGCATCATAATTAATATTGTGCCATAATATTGTTTATATTATATCATTACTATATATATAGTGCTCCTTTTTATTTTATATATGCATTTTACTGAATTGTTTATATTTCTAAAATTATTCATTTTTTATATCAAGTTTTGAAAATTTTGTGTATGAAAGGACACCACCATTGGATTGAAAAGGCCACCAACATACAAAATGGGTGAAAATATCTGCAAAACACATATCTGATAGTTAATATTAGCACATATAAAGAATACTTGCAACTCAACAACAAAAAGGTTAACAATCCACAATGAGAAATAACTTCACTCCCACTAGATTACTATAATTGACACAACAGAAAATATCACGTATTTATTAGGATGAGGAGAAATTTTAAATTTCATGTATTGTTGGTAGGAATGCAAGGTCTTCATCTGCTGTGGAAAATAGTTTGATGGTTCTTTAGAAATCTTCAACATAGAATTATCATATGACCAAGGAATAGTACCCTGAGATATATACTCAAAAGAACTGAAAATTTTTATTCAAACAAATACTTGCAATACATTAATGTTCATATTAGCAATTTTTAAAATAGCAAAATGTGAGAACAATTCAATGATATACCCATACCCTGGAATATTATTCTAACCATAAGAAAGGAATGAAGCAGTGGTATATGCTATAAATTGAATAAACCTTGGAAACATTATGATAAATGAAAGATGGACAGATAAAGTCCCCTACTATACGATTTCATATATTTGAAATGTCTAGAAGAGACAAATTCATGGAAGTAGGAACAAGATAAATGGTCTCCAGTGGCTGGGAAAGAGGAGGAGAATAGGAAGTGACTATTTAATGGGTGTAAGTTTACTCTGGGTTGATAAAAATATTTTAAGACTACAAAAAGTGATGATTGCAATTATTGTGAATGTATTAAATGTCACTAATGAATAATATCTTAAAGTGATTAATTCTATATTTCATAAATGTTACTCAATAAAAATGAAAAGACTCAAGCAAAAAGAATACTACATAAGGTGTTAGAAAAAGGGATCTATTTACAAACTAAAATGGCTCCACACTTTAACTTGGGGAAGAAGGAAGGAGGTGGCAAGTGAGAAAAGAGCTCGATCTTACTCCTATAGAATCAAGTACCAGCCTGTGGGATGAGCCCCTGGCCCATAGCCAATGCATATCTCAAACCAAGTAGAATCATTTTGGATTGTTGAATTACATACTCTACAGGACTAATGAAATAAAGAGAAGGAAAAATGCAGGGGGGAGATTAGGACATTTTCACAGAACACTGAATAGATTAGTGGGAGAAGATAGAATTTCAGGAGAGAGAATGAATCCTAAAATTAGGCAAAGTGGTAAAACAGATACTTGAAAACAGGGAGAAGTTTAGGCGTGATAGTTTATAGAAAGAAAACTTTTCAAAGATTTATTGGCCAAGATTATTATGATTTGAGATAAGACAATAGGCTATTCTGTCAAAATTACTCAAGAGATTTATGAGGAAACACCTCAATTTTTAAAAATAGAAAAAGAGGAAATTGTACTCTTGATTTTCCTCTCTTTGCCAGCCATGATGCTAGATGATATATATATATATATATATATATATATATATATATATATATATATATATATTTGAAAATATTAAGCAATACTGTATTGAATCCCCTTGTGCCACATATGGTGTTATCTGAGGTGTAGGATTTAATTTCTCTGAGCTTCAATCTCCTCACCTAAAAAGAGGTATGAAAAAGTTATGTCAGAGAAGTGTTGAGAATTTTGAATGAGATAACATGTTAAACACTTGTCCTAGTATGCATACACAAAAAATGATGCCCATTTATCACCTCAATTTCTTCACAAATGTAGATATAGCATGATCAATAATTCTCAATAATACACAATGGGATTCCTTTGAAGGGCTTAAATGTCACTAGTACTTGAGGCCCTTGACTAGAGATCTGTTAGGAACAGGGTAAGTTTCAAGACCCTCCCAGTGGATTCCAATAAGCATGAAAGATAAGATTCAGAAGCTCTAGACTAGAAGTTTAATGAGAAGTTTCTTCTCTCAAGCAGTTTATATGGGTAATTGTAAAACATAAGGATTAAAATATTGCATAATAAAATATTATGGAATAGTTAAGTTATTCAGAGCCAAAATGGCTTGGCTAAGCTTGATTGTGCATCTCTGTAACTACTAGTGGACCATAACCAATAAGAAAGTTGACAGAAGCTCAATGATGGATGTGCCCCATCTGGAAATGCCACAGAAGGCCAGAGTCTCCATCTTGGGGTTTCATTATTTCATTATTTTCTTTATTTTATTCTCTATCTTGGAGTTTCATTATGTACCTACCTGAGCAGCAATATGATGGAATGCATGCTATGTGGAAGAAGATGCAGAGGAAATATTACCTAATAAGTTAACCAAGAGCAGAATTACATTCAAGTCAAGTGGAGAATGGAATTGGCGTAACCAATGAAATAACTTGAACTCTGGGAGGGTGTCTCCCTGAAGTTTGGCATATGTCATAACCTTGACTAACCACCAATGAGTCTCCCTCTTCGAGATTGTTCCTTCACTGAGGATCCTGTGTGAGTGGTGAAAAAGGAAGGCCAATCATCCACCATCCCCCAATATCATCTTCCAAAAAATGTAGAAAATTCTGGCAACTAAAGAGATGGTACAATCCATTGTTAAGCCCCCTCAGAGTCAAGAGTAGTGAAGCTCAATAAAACTTGTGTATTATTCTTATCTTCTTTCCTGTTCTTATAGTCCTACTTCCTTTTTTGTCCCTCAGTTTCCTCAACTATAACACAAAGGGTGCAGTATATGGCCCTGTGGGTTTCCACTGGCTTTTAAAATATGAGAGGCAAGTATAGGAAAGCAACTTGGGCTCCTTGCAGAGAAGAACCCCTGAATATATGAAATCCTTACAAAGTCATGGTTTATGAGGAATCCTTATCACATGTCTTCTCAGGTCAGTGCCCTCATCCCTCGTCTTATGTAGATTCCTCTGTAAGCCATCCGGGCATTGTGGAACTACAGCCCAGGTGGAAATTCTGGTTCTCTCACTAACAAGCAGTGGGACTTGTAGTAATTTAGTAGATTTCTTGGAGATCCTGTTTTATTCTTGGTGATAGAGGCATTCTAACATCCCCCCAGTCTTTTAGAGGCAAAAGGAAGCTGCATGAGAGAAGATATATTGAATGCCTTGCCCAGTGATGGTAACACAGGGCTGATTGGTGCTGCAGATCCTGTATTTCTCATGTTCTTAAAATCTACCTGATCTGTATATATGTGTGTTTCTAGTTGAACAGTTCGCACCATGGTCACCACTTGTTATCTGCAGCATAATACTGTCTCCTTCTTTGAAGTATTTCTTTCCTATGCCTAGTAAAAAGCTTAACATACAATGAAAGTATATTAATATTGGTCAGAAGTGACAATGTGGCAGAGAACAAGATCTAGGCAGAGTTGTGTAGGAGTTCTGCTCTGCACCCATTGCATGGCATTGAGGAGTCATTTAACTATCTCCGTCTTCCGGAATATCAATGTTACAAATAGGAGTGGCAAGCATTTTAAGGAGCTGTACCAATGAAGAGTGGAACTTGTTACATAGCTAGACATACAGAAGTACAAATTATTATTGCAGTTTATAAAGATTCCCTTAAAAGATGAAACTCTAAGTCTTTCCTTCCTACAAAGTCTTTAAAACTTTTCTGCAGCACTGGGAGTTTTTTCACTTACCGCTAGCACATCCTCAAGGTGATTTGAGAAAGGCATCTTGCAGACTGGGAGGCGGAGAAGTCTGTTTTGCCCCATCAGCCCTGTGAGCTGAGACTACACCCACGCACACACACATGCACACCCCTTCAAGAAAATAAATGAGTGAGCGTGAGGCACACATGTGTCTATGCAGACACCTTTACAGTGACCCCAGATCCTTGGAGCCTCCAAGGCTATTCCAAAAGGAGGAGGAGATGGGCTGTCACAGGCTTCCAGCAGGTGCTGCAGAGGCTCCCACACCCTTTGCATCCCAAGCCCTCACTTCCCTTCCATTTATTTCTGTGGCAATGAAGGCATGTGCAGTGAGCCATGTTGTGGCAGAGATATCCCAGAGAAAGAGGAAACCCGTTGAGCTATTTTTCACCATTACATACTTCGCTTCCTAATAAATGAGATCCAGAGCATGCAAACAGCCAGTCTTGTAGATCATCATCTTAGGGAAAAATCACAGACCTAACACAGTACAAAGAAAAAAAACAAATGAACCCAGAGGAGAGTTATTCCAGTGCAATTTGATGCCATAACTCTCTTCCCATAGCATAGTATAGAAAAGTATCAGGACTCTAATAGCAGTGGCAAAAATGAAGTAAAATAAGTGCTAAGTCTGTCTCTGTCCAATTGTGGCTCCTTTTCATCATGAGAAGGAGACTTATGTAAAAGTAGAGAAGAACTCACTTGAGACCAAAGTCACAATTCAGCAAATTCAACCCCCTGTTATCCCCAATTAGTGAATGGCACAAATTATGAGGGTCTTAACAGCTTTTTCTGCCAAGCAGTGTCTCAGACTGTATTTCGGGACTATAATGGCACTGGGGCAGGTGGATGCACGGTCTGCCAGTCTTCAGGAGCCCAGGATGCTCAGCTTTCTGCATCCTCTTCCAAGTCTCTCCGTTTCTTGTGGTCCTCCTGTGGAAAAGCTCCACATTTGGATGCAACCCCGACTGTTGGGGTCACCAGCACTGCTCGCCGTGTCAACTAAGGGAATCAGCAGACAGTAATACAATCTCCCCACATCCGCCAGGGAATATAATATTTCACACAGAAAATAACAAAATACTCCCACGGCCCCGGGGCAATATCCTGAAGTTGTTTGAGGTGAAAGAAAATAACTGTCTTTTGGGCAAAAGAACTTAGACCCTTTAGCAGTAAACTTTTGTTTCCTTTTGTCTTACGCCATCTGAATATTTATTCAGGCCCACTCCAGGTGGGTAAAGGGATAGCTTTCTCATACCAGCTCATCTTCGGTTGATCTTAAAGCCATCTTAGATGATAAATTAGGTCATTCTTGACAAAAATCCTGGGATTTCCTAGGACATTTTAAAACTTAAACTGGTGTATCTGTAAGACTGGATATCTCATGAGGTTCTTTCCCTCAAGTGTGGCTAGTTCTGAGGGCAAAGGGAAGAGAGCAAGGCATTTGTTGATGTCTCTGTGTCACTTTCCTGAGAATTCTGTGTTGAGAAATGGAAAAATGGAAAAAATTACTCTTCTAAAATGGAAACATCAGAGAAGCTTCCTCCACCCTCAACAAGGAGTCTACACGTCCACAGTTCCCTTCTGTGGGTGATGGTCTGTCCTTGCTAATAGGCAGGCATCGTCTACTCTTTTATACCACACACGTGCCAGAAGGAGAAGTAAGCTGAGGTCCTTGAATCATATTAGAATGAAGGGACCTCTTCATCTCTTTCCTCTGCGGCTGAAAAGACCCAGGGCAATTGAGAGTGTTTAGAGAGTGAAAGGGAAGCTCAGACAATCCCCCACAACATTTACCACGACACCATTTCTCTCTAGTGTCCTTTTGATACTGGTGGTGAGAAGCTGAGGACTAAAGAAGGAAATCCAAAGAATTCAAAAACCCGGGGTCAAGTCTTTATGATTTCAAAGAAGTCTTTAAACTTTTCTGGGTTCACTAGTATACATAAAAATGGGTAAATGATATTTACTCTCAGTAGGTCTTTGGGTTTGCCAGGAGGAATATTTGGGCAGAGACTGTTTTGCTGCTCCTGGGCTCAGCAGCATGATATATCTGAGACTTGCCTTGGTTTCCCCCGGGTCACATGACTTCTGGCCAATGGAACATAAGTGGAAGCACTGGGCCGCAAGACCCTCCTGAGACTGGACTGAGCACTGAGAGAAGTGGTGTGGACCTAGTAGCCAAGATGGGCAGGCCAGTGCCTGATAGGGAAGCCAGAAAACCACCCACCTTCAAATGGACCCTGATGTGTGAACACAGAGAACCAGTCACTGCTGAGGTGGTCCACAGACCAGAGGCCCTCGTGCCAACCCCACTGCCCTGGTCCTTGTGCACCTGTGTAGAAATAAAGCAACCTTAAATAAGATTAAAGGCTTTAGTCTTGTCCTCTGGAGAGATAAAGCTCAAATAAAATTTACAGGGTAAATTTTATTTATAAAAATATAAACAAACAAACCAATAAAACCTCCCATGAGTGACTGTCCATGATAGTGTTTCCATAAATACTGGTCAAATGCAGAGGTTTCCAAAGCCCAAACAGATGGAAATAGAAGCAAAGGTCAACAGTCCAGGTCTTTGACTTTGCTGCCGAAAGTAGTGTGCCAACTAAGCCTGCATTGGATGTCTCTGAGAATAAAATTAATGTGTTTTTGTATGTTAAATCACTGAAGTTTTAGGGTTTGATACAGCAGTTAAAAATATGGAACTAGAAATATTACACCAATAGTGTACAGATTTAAGGTTTTTATCAGCTTGGTTTTTAGGAAGTGTCAGAAGACAATAGCATTATATAAAAAGATGTACTATCAGCTGATACTTACTCCATATTGAATACAGAATACCAACCCTTTACAACTCATGCAATGTGTTCTTCCTGGCCATCTTAAAGTAGATGTCTTTGTTTGTTTGTTTGCCATGTTTACAACTAAAGAAACTGAACTTTCCAGAAATTAGGTCACTTGCCTAAAATCATACAACTTCTCATGGCTGAATGCTCTCCTTTTTTTTCAAAATCTTCTTTCAAACTCTATTATGGCATTGAACATTTTAAATCTTTCTCTAGAGAAAGGCCAGTTCTTCCTCCATCTCAGAAGAGAAGCAAGTTGTATTTATAGGGAACACTGTGTTCATTCTAACAGTCCTTAAAATTCTGATGTGAGGGATGACATTCTTTGAAGTCATTTTCCACTTCGGAGCAGCTATTTTTCACTCAAAACTATGCAGTTCAGGTAATGGAGTTCATTGCATCAAAATTATCCCAGGACAGCTGAAGACTTGGGTATATTAAGAGGCTTCCTCCCCTCTGTTTTTCTCAAAATTTAAAAGTACACTTGCCCAAACAGTGTGATATGAGCTGCTCTTTAAATATTTTTACCAGGTGAGGAATTGCTAGCATATTCCATTTTGTCTGTAATGATTTTACATTTGTCACTCTTAGCAGGTAGAACGTCCATGGACTTATGTACCGTTTTCACATTCATTTTGGATACTATTTGGGGTATTATTTTCATTCAAGGGCAGGCGTTGGAACTGAGCAGATTATTTATTTCATACACTTTGAAACTATTTGGAGCTGTAATGGATGTTAGCCTTGACCTGGAACATTTCAGATGCAAAGCCGTCTCCATCAAAACTCTTTTTCTTTATATCACTAAACAGTAAGAAGATTTGACCATTTTCCTGTGGTTCAAAGACCCGCTTCCCATCCCTCTGTCCACAGGTAGTTGTGGATGCCTTCCTTAGTCTTGAGAATTCTGGTTTGGTTAAACTTTCTGCTGTTCAGATAAAAAACAGCTGCAATTTTCTGCTTGAATTTCTCTGTGACTAAATCCATTGATCATCCTTTCTCTCTGTGAGTGAGAAGTGTGTTTTCTCCTTAATAACTCCTATCCTTCTCCCTGGGTTTTGTGTTATTTTTTTTTCTCCCTTCGCTTGTTTGTGTTGTGTTGGTCAGTCCAACGCACAATTCCTCTGAGAGACAGAGAGAGCGCAAAATTGAAGTTATTTTATGCTTGGGCTCCTTCGGTCCCAATTTTCAAATCTTCATGTCAATTTTCACACATCAGTGTCATGTGGTGAATGTTATGGAAATTTCAGTGGGGTCCTTGGGAGGCAATTTATACATGAATCCCTCCCCCCACCCACCACCCTGCTGCAATTCCTGTCTTTTCTAAGAATAAGTGGATCTATAATTAATGTGGATTTTAAAATATAGCGGCATTCAGCATTCTCATAGCAGGTTTTCCATGCCATGTCTTCTTTGCAGTATAAACACAAAAGCATAAATGCTTGCTAGCACTCTCTTCTAATAAATGGGCTTGTGTAAAAGGAATAAAAATTACAGTTTGTTGGCGGTAAAGAGCAACTAATTACTCAGGAAGAAGCATGTTTTTATTTTTCAAAACTGCACTGAAAATGGTTTATCATGCAATAAATTTGCTAATCACCAGTTAGGAAACACAGTGCCATCTCCACCTACCCACAGCGGCTTCCTTTGAAAGTTGGTATGTTACAGTTTAGATAGGAAATTATATCCTTTTGAAAATGAACATGACAGAAGACGTTCATTGAATAGCTTACAACTCCTCAGCAGTCAGAATTCCAACTGCATAAACAAGAGTGTGCTTAATGGTGCCCAAGATGACAACCCCTGACCTGGGCTTTGCTTGGTGAGCTGACCCTACTGACCCCTTCTCATGAAGATAATTATTCATATCCTTTTGCCCATCCCCTTTTCACAGTGAATGTGTAAGATTTTTAAATGTAGAATATAAAGCCAGTGTCTATTTTTTTTCTGTCTTCCCAAATTCCCTTTTCCCAAGACTTTTGCCATCTATACATATTGATTTCAAATAGATTTGAGTTGATTTTTTTTTTCCAGAAAGAACCTAGAGAATCACTTTCTGACTCCAAAATTGCAGGAGTGAGGTGAAACTCTGCACAGGAAAGGCACATCTAGCCCTTCTTTGCTGCTGGTAGCTCTCTTGGTTCCCAGGTACCTGGCAACCTCCTTCCCATTGTTCTCAGATAGGGTCTTCTCATCATCCTCATCCCTGATGTTTGTTGTATTCTCCTACCTCCAGCCATTATTCTCTATTATGCTCTCCTAGTTTCTTCTTAGACTTCTTAACACAAAAATTATCTCATTTATTTGTGTGCTGTTGATCTGTGATATGGTTCTCTGTTAGAAGCTAGGTTTTATGAGAAGAAAAAAATCTTACCATTTTGATGACCTCTGCATCACCAGCACCTGCAGGGCCATCTGGCAACATCTAGTTTTCCGTAAGTATCCAGAGAATCAACAATGAATGAATGAATGTTTTGGTTTTTCATCCTTACCACACAAAACAAACCATCCATAGACTCCAACTTAGCTCTTTTCCCACATGTCAAACTTTTGAATGTCCTCCTAAAGCCCACGTGTTAAAGGATTGGTCCCAGCCTATCTGGTGGGAGATGGTGGAACTTAGAGGAGGTGAGGACTAGTGGGAGGGAGGAAGTTAGGTCATTGGACATATGCTCTTGAAGGGGATGCTGTGACTCTGGCCCCTTCCTTTTTCCCTCTTTACTTTCTGGATGCCATGTAAGCTGCTCTCTCTCTACCCAGTTCCACCATAATGTGCTGACTTGCAACAGGCCCAAAGTCATGGGACCAAAGGAACATGAAAAGAAACCCCTGAAGCTATGAACCACAATAAATCTTGGCTCCTATTAAATTGTTTGCTTCAGATATTTTTCACAAAAGCAGAAAACTGACTAATGAAAATATGGGTCTCTGGAGGTAACAGCTTTTGGTGTGAGAGCCAGGAGGAGGCATTGGCTTAAGTTTTCCCTTTGGCCAAAAGCAGCAGTAACTTCTTTGTCATCAATAGCTGGTGCTGTGCTGCACATGTGTATTCTCAGTGGCTTGCAAAGCTGAGGCAGGGAGATAGCAAATTTGAAAGTAGGCTGGGTAATTTAGCAAGACCCTTGCAACTTGTTGACACTGTCTCAAAATGAAACAACAACAACAACAAAGAAAACATAAATCTATAATTAATGTGGATTTTAAAATATAGCGGCATTCAGCATTCTCATAGCAGGTTTTCCATGCCATGTCTTCTTTGCAGTATAAACACAAAAGCATAAATGCTTGCTAGCACTCTCTTCCAATAAATGCACTTGTGTAAAGGGCCTGCTGGAGATGTAACTCATTGGTAAAGCACCCTTAGATTTAATCTCTAGTACCAAAAATATTTTTTTCATCATCACCTTTCCTTTATTTAGAAAGTATACACCATGTGGGACATCTTCAATTGGATCTATTGCAGAAGAACCAACCCCGGTTTCCGATGTGCCTGTTTTGAGGATTTCCAAGAAGATGCTGGCTGGTACACTGGGGACCCGGACAAGATCTTTCCTTATCAGCTGTACAGCTTGGAGCAATACACTCAATGCCCAACATAATTTACCTCTGTGTGTGTTATTGGTTTTGACAAATGTATGGTTCTCAGTGGCCTCTAGTGAAAACTAGCCTTTATGATTCTTAGCCTCCTTAGCTCAACTTATTGGAATGATGTAGAAATAGTAGAGCTCCATTTTTACCATCTTAACATGATGTGAAAAAGACAATTCATTTTGGAGATAACTTTTAAAGAAAATTCTGAAGTTTCTTTCCCTCAGGACCTATCTGGGTCTTCAACAGTTTTTTTAAATATTAGTTTAATATTAATTTTGTACACTAAAGATGATCTTTACATTTTGAAAAGTACTTCACATGAACTACTTGTCTATGAAGAGTGTGTGGTGTTCCCTAAAAATATACTACAATAAGTAACACGTGTTTTTCTGGGATATTGGGGTGGAGCCCTGCTTTATAGAATGGAGTCTGCAGACATTGCTCTGGGCAACTTGTTACACAAACTATAATGGCTATTCTGTATACAGCAAATGAAATTACACTGTATTTTATTTTGTTCTTTTTAACTAAATTTGTCATTATCAGGCTTTAGGTCATTTAACTCTTTGTTTCACCAAGTCACCATGAAAAGTTTCTCAGTGGCAAAAGAAGTAGAACAGTGACATAGTCACGTCTCGGAGTCATAGCAGGCATATTCATCCAGCTGAAATTCCTCTGGAACATTTCTCTTTCCTGTTCCCAGGTGTACCCAGTACCATATTCATTAGTCCCCTGATTGAAACCTTGTTAGAATGTGACAGTCTTCTGATTTTGTGGAATCAAAGAGGTTGTCTACCTTTCACAGGAAACATTCTTCATGAAGTCTATTTTCAAATTTAAGATCCCAGGGGAATGAATTTGCTCAACGTCTGTCATTTAGAGGCATTTAAGCAGCATTACATTATGTCAAGTTTCATCTTCTCTTTGCTTCCATTTTGATTCTCCTCCTACAAAATTATTGCTTTGAAAACAAGGAGCTGGCCTTTTCCTTCTTTCTTGTTTCAGTGCAAGAAGATGGAATTAATCTTTACATGAAATTACAACTGTAAGCTCAAAGACCCTAATCCAAGATGTCCCTGCCAGATAGCTGCTCACTTGTTTCTTGTGGCAGCTTCTTCATTTGTAAAATGGCATTAATGCTTCTTACTTTCAATATGGGCAACGTTAAAATAAATGAACAGATATGTCCCTTAATTTATAGTTTCCTGTATGTATTCTGCCAAATCAGTGAAGGGTTCCATTGGATGCCTTACTGATACCAGTATTCAGTAAAAATAACAGGGCAGGGAATAATATGGGGTTCAAGAGGGGTGAATGCTAGAGTCTGATTGTATGTCTCCACTGTGCCCCCCAGGGAGGATTTTACACATGCATTAATGTCCCCGTGCCTCAGTTTCCCTATTTATAGAATGAACTTGTCATCATAGTTTTTAATTCTCAAGGTTATTGTAAGGATTGAAGATGTTATGTGCATTTATTATTACATGGATTAGTAATACTAATTAGAAATGCTGAAGTACTCAATAATATTACCCATTTCCATAATTATTTTGATTGGTAAGTTTTGCCCATTCGTTTTACTAGAGACTTATGAAAGAAAATGTAAAAATATGTATGTAACCCCTAGAGCACATGAGTATATGTTATTGTTAAACAGAGACCATATATGCATAAATAGAAGCTGGTACTTTGCTCTCACCTAGATTTCTGTTGACTTCATGAATGAATTCATTAATTCTGCTTCTAATTTTGGAATCTATGTGAGCATGTGAACTTTCATGTAACTATACCCTATTTATTTTTCCTTCTTCCTTCCTCCCTTTTTCTCCTTCTCTCTCTGCCCCTCTTCCTTTCTTTCTTTCTTATGAGGGTCAATAAATCAGGAAAAACATAGTAGGTGTCCAAAATAATTTACCTCCATGTGTGTAACTGGTTTAGACAAATGTATGAGAAACATGCCTCTTTATCCACATGGAGAGACCACTACCCAAGTCCTATTTCTTCCCAGCTGGAAGGGCTCACAAACTGCTAGTTTTGCTGGCTCAGCTTAACATCCCACTTCCAGACCAGCTAGTAATCACTGACCATAAATCTAATGAGAGGGAGCCATGGAGTGTGGAGGAAGGGGCCAGTGCACATGGTGAGAAGGAGGAGACAGACTAAGGGAAGTAAAGAGAATAATTAGCCTTATTACCTCTGACATTGAAGCACCTGCAAAAGGCACAGGGCCCAATATAACCTATGGCTCTTTTTTGGATGCAGGTTATCACCCTCCTTGTAGGACTCTAAGTAGCCTCCAGCTACTGGATAAACCCAGGAGTCTGAGGTGTGCCTCTAGGGCTCTGTAGGATTCTATATATCACAGAGCATCATAAGGCAGGATTTCATTCTAAATCAATCTACTGGGGAAGTTAAACATCTCTGATCATGTAAAAGGGGTATCTCTATATTTACTTCCTGAGTGGGCAAGAGTGGCTACGTGTGTAAGAACAGAGAAAGTTTTAGGTGTAGATAGAACTGTAGGTACAAAGGTTTAGCTATAGATGTAAGTGTAGCATCTAGCCATCTAGGTATCACCTACATTCTGTCAATCATCCATCCATCATGTATTCTCCCATTTCTTTGTGCCACTGTTAAGCTGAGTTCTTTGGTGTCTGCAGTGAAGGACTCGGGTGTAGCTCATCATACCAGCCACCATGCCCACCCATTCAAGCTGAACCCTTGCTGTAATCCTTATCCTGGTGCTTTTCTTCTTTTCTTTCCAGGCAGCTTTGGATCTTTAAGAACAAGAGTGTTTTCTGGGATTTGCTTTTTGCCTGTTCAGTGAATGCTGGTGAAAGGGCTGGCATGACAATCCCTGGAGGCTGAGTCCTGTTGATTAGGGGATGGATTTTGAGCAAGCAGCTGTACTTGCATGCCCCCCTCAGTGACCCTTGCCAGTCTCCCTCACCCATGACCTAGAGGGACTGTCTCCTGGGGAAGCAGGGTCAGGCTGGGTGTCCATCAGACTGTGCTTCTACTAGCTGGGTGATGGAGCATTCTCTGATGTTGACACCCATGCAGGGCAAGCTGGATGGAGGCTCCTTTCTTGTTTCACATTGAGCTGTCATCCAAAAAGGCCTGCTGCTTATCCCGGCCTCCACAGTCCTTCCAAGCCACATTGACATTCTCAGCCTGCTGCTCTGGCTGCTGCCATAACTTATGAACTTGGGGCATTTTTGTTCAGACTAACGTCTGGAATATTTTCTGAAGTAAAATAAAGGTACGTGACTATTTTTTTTCCTAATGTATAATTTTCCTAAAGAGTATTCCTGCTATAACGTGTATTTCTTTCCCTGCCCCTTGTGTTCATTTTGACGTTAAAATAAAAACATCATAATTAAACATACTAGAATACTTTATATGTTTTGATTGACAGGCACAATGACTGTGTTTACAGAAGCAACTGGGAAAACTTTATTTTATCTTTAGATTATATTCAACTGGCTTAGCCAAGCAGCCCCAAATGTATGCATTTCTACAATGGCAAATTGTCTAGGTAATTCTATTCCAAGAAAAATGGCACCATAGGATATGGACATACCCTTTGCCATTTGAAGCTCAATGTGTTTATGGTCTTTTGTTTAAATATATATTTTTCAAATACTGGTTCTCTTACAGGAATCTTCCGTAACATAAAACACTTTTAAGATAATGTATTCTAAATTAATCTAGTTAGAAGTCACTCAAGTATTGGAATTCCAAGTTACCTCCATGGTTTATGGGACCGTTAGGATTTTTCTAAGAACTCCATGTAATATAGTGAATTTTTTGTTGCAAGGCATTAATATGAAACAACTTCATATTTTTTTAAATACAAAATAACTACAAATAGGGCAAACAGGGATTTAGCATATAATTAACTATATTAGGTAGATTAATTATATGCTTATAGACTATGTACAAAATCCTGTCAGATCAGCTAAGAAGTAAAATCTAATAGAATTTTCCTTAGTTCCATAAGGCTCTGCTCAGCAACCTGAGACCAACTGCATTCTTTCCTTCCCTGATCTCTGCATGGCTTTCAAGGACAGGGGCCTTTCTTGCCCAGTGGGCCAATGTTGTCCTTATTCCAGTTTCCACTAAATCAGCCTCCCCACCTTGTAACAGGTGGATCCTGGCTTCTGTACCCCTGTGTTCTCTGTGAATCTCATGGAGTAATTGTGATCTTCATTGTCCTCTCTATTTACTCCTTTCTATTGGCTTCAGATCCAATCAGGACCCCTTTCAACTACTATTCCCATCTTCACAAGAGGATCTCTATCCCATAATTACTTGTTTTCATACCAACTTACCATAGGTGGCCCAGGCAACTTTACAAGGGTAGCCTACTCACTGCCCAAGGTCTTACTGACAAGCTGGGAAGTAGAAATGTATCTGACTTGAGCTTCCCTGCAATACACCCCACCCTGCTACATATTGTAGGGATTCAGATTTTACAGGATTCACATCAGTTATTTTGATTTATTAATTAAAAATTTTATTACTTTTGACAACTATGCAGAAACACACTTTTTCACATGGACTTGAAATTGATGATTCCATGAAATATATCATACAACTATGATTATCACTGTTTTGCAAATGACAGATGACGAAACTGAAGCAGACAGAAAGAAGTGACTTTTTCTATATCTTGTTGAAAGTTTTTGCCTGAGTCTGAGTCAGAGCCCATGAACAAGGATCTATGTCTTTATTAAGAGTTGAAAAATAATAACAGAACAGCAGATCAGCTTAGCAATATCTGAATATTGTCTATGGTAAGTAGGAGATATGCCAAAAGCAAATAATTAAGTGACATTTTCTTCATGGAGGTAGTAACAAAATAGAACAAAAGCACATTCATTGCTGTACTATAAGTTTATACTCTAGTATTGTCTTTATAAGTACAAAACTATTTTCCTATAATTTAGGAATTCTTCCAGCAAGTTCAGAGAGTTGCAAAAGTTCCTACAAGTAGTAAGTAGTAAATAGAGCTGAAATTTTCAGTTAGCCTACCTTTTTTCTGTACTCTAGCTAGAACATACAGAGGTGCATAGCTCTAAGTTTAGTTCAGTAGAACATGTGTGAATTAACCTCACCCACTGTTCTGTCCTAATATTACTATAGCACCTCATTATTCACAATAAGCTATTCCAATATGTGAAAGGGCCATTCATCACAAGGCACACAGGATTAGGGTGTTGGTGTTTAAGTCAGCTACACCCTTAGAAATAACACATCTAAGACTGTGCAATAGGTATCAGCTACTACCTTATGTTATAACTTTAGATTTCATTTGCTATATTGTTAAACTTGTGCATCTTTTAAAAAGTATCAATAGTTACTAATAAGTGAAGAATTAACATGTTTAAACTATTACCCAGTCTCTTCTCAAACCATGGAAGTTCCCTTTCTAGAAGAAACCAATGCCACCAGATCCTTGTGGGTTATTCCGGAGATACATGCAAACCTCCACATGAGAATCCTTTGCTGCATGCCAGGGCCAGCCTCCTCTGAGGTTGCTCAGAACCAATGCACAACTAATCTGTCTCATTCATTATAGCATGCTTTGCAGGACACTGTTTCCCTGCACCCTCACTTATTGAACCAGATCCTCTTTGATAGGCATTTGTTTCAAATAATTTACTATATCAAACTATGCTGCAGAGAATGTTCTCCACATACTTCTTTTTACACACTTGTCAGCACATCTGCTTGATAAATTTCTACAAAGGAAACTGCTGGGTCACACAACCTGTAGATTTACATTTTTAATAGGTTTTGGTAAAACTACCAGTCCTTATCCCCAACAGGGAGCTATGGGAGATATTTTGACCTTGATTAGCTGAAAGGTGGAAAGCAATGTCTCATTACGATTTTAGTTTGTACTTTATGTAAGTAACAACAAACATTTTTAAAAATATTATGTGTTTAAGGCCTTTAAGTATTTCTTTTTCTGTGAACTCTCTCAGTACATTCTTTGTCCATTCTTCTACAGACTTTCTAGTTTTTTTCTTATTGACTTGTGGAAATATTTTATTTATTAATGAAATTATTGCTTTACCAAATTGTCTCAAGCACTTTTCCTGGTGCTTAAATAGAATTTGCTTTTGCTGTTCATGCCATGTGTCAGATCTTTAAATACACAACCACTAATCCTCAGAAGGTATGTTTTATCATTCGAATGTACAGTTGGGAAAACTAGAGATCAGAAAGAAGGAAAGGCTTTCTCAATATTACCCAGCTAGTAAGTGGGAGCCAGAAAGGGCTGAGTACAGATTTGTTTGACTCAAATCCAGGGTTTCTTTCATCATCACCTCTCTGGGGGACAATATCCTTCTCACCATGTCACGCATCTGAGCAAATCCTCTCTGTCCATATGTACTTAGCTGGTGGGAATCGTGTGATTTAGCAGTCCTTACTGATTAAGTGAATCACAGATTTCCATTTCATTTGCCAGGCAGGGGTACACGGAGAGCCATGAGTGTATTCACTCCACCACTTCTCCAAATGAATTCTCATTTCTGGGCCCTTGCACTGCTTATTCCTTTTCCCCTGTCCTCCTCATCCTCACTGCTCTTCTGTCAAGTTCTCTTCCTCTGGAGATCTGCCCTCACTGTACTGGAAGAAGCCAGTCTATGTTCGACTTCCATTACAGCCCTGGCTGTGCTAAGCTATCCTGCCCAAGTGGGCCTTTTCATCCCTCCATCCTGGAGACAGTAGAGGCAGTGCCTCTGTCATGGGCATCACAGTCTCCCCATCACTGGATCAAAGCCTGGCAGATCACATATATTCAGTGCATCCTTGGAAAATGAGCAAATAGATCAATAAATCACATAAGGACCAAGAGCTGTGTTCCAGAGAAGAAGACCTGGGTTTGAATCCAGTTTGTCCGTTCCCTGGGGGAGTGACTTTAGATCACTTCATTAAAGTTCATATTATTCATTGATAACATGATTTTACAAAGTCATATTAGTGGATGGGGTTGCAGCTCAATGGTATAAATAACACAGGCTCAGCATGTGTGAGGCCCTGGGTTTAATCCCTTGCTCTGAAAGATATAAGTAAATAATACCTCCATCATAGGCTAAGTATGAGGGATTCATCAGATAATCCTTGCTGAAGATCTGTTGTTATTTTAAATAGAGTGGTTATTTCATTAGCCTGAAAGATCATAGAGAGTCAGAAGATCAAAGTTTTAATCATAAGTTTGCCTCAAATTGGCTTTATAAATTCACTTACCTGAGCCCTCCTCTGCAACATGGGGATGTTGAAATTTCTGGCAAAAATTTTCTGGTCTGAACTAACAGCAATGTGGCTTGACATATGCAAGCTCATTCTGTTCTGCTTCACTAGTGGGTAGTTTCTAAATGGCCGGAACATATCATGGCCTGACATAGTACAAGTTCACTATGTGGTAATAATATTAAGTGAAAAGATACATATGCATATATATGTATATGCATACATTATTACTAACTTACTGATATCATTAAACCAATAATTTTAAAATAAGAGATTATTATACCCTATTAATATATGTAATGTCCTATTAATAGCCATAATCATATCCATAAATTTAGTGAGAATATGTCAAATATGCAGATTTCTAGGCCCTCCTTGGAGTCTAATGACTCTGCTCATCTCCGGTGTCAGTTCATGAATCTGCATTTTAAATCAAGCTCTCAACTCCAGCTCAAATCTAGGTGAAGTTTGAGAATCTTTGCTTTAATTAGCATGTTTTCTCATGTTTTTAATGCATACATAATTCCCTCCCATATTTAGGAATTATATAGAGAATATAATGCTTTTGACTAACCAGGGTATTTTTTTTTTTTTTTTTTGCATTCCAAGGGAAGAGCCAGCAGGAAATTTCGACATTTTTCATGATCTGTTACCTCTACAGACCTAGGATGAAAGGTGTACCTGATGGGATGGGGTGGGTGAGCCGGGAAGAGTTCCTCTCCTTCCAATCTGAACCGTCAGGACATGTCAAACGAAGCTAATATAAATGTCAGCATGCAGCTTTCCGTGGTGAAATCTGAGTTCGTTGTAATGCAGTTCATTTTCCTTCTTCCAGCTCTGTGGATGCTATCAGCTCATGTGTCTGACAAGCATTTCCTATGCCAAAATAAAAGCCATCTCAGCAGATTTCCTGAGTGAGACGCCCTGCGTGTGCGCACGTGTGCCTATGGAATTCACGTCACAGTCTTCTTGCGGCTGCCATGAGCTAGTCTCTGTGGGCTCCCAACCACTGTGCTGGAAGCCCTGGAGCTGTCTCCAGGAGCCATCACACCGGTTCATAATGACCGCTGGAGTATGGAGTTATATAGACATCCAATGGAGGAATTAATTATGGGGAACATGAAGTCCCTCTGGGAATAGACTGAAGATTTAACACCTCCCAGATGAATACCATGCCATTTGAGTGAGAAGATAGCTCTGTTGGCTCAATATAGCATGGGGCCTATTCTACATAACAATGGTCCGCAAGGTACACCTGATTAAACCCCTCAGCTCTGGGAATGCCCTTGTCAGGGATGGGTTATCATTCACTGGAGAGGTGCCAGATTGCAAGGCAGGCCAGCCTCTAATTTTTTTTTTGTCCCTTGTTATATTATTTATCTATTGTGTACCTTTAACCTTCTTTTGGTGGATTCCCAAAGAAATTAGGCACCTAAACCCAGAGCAATGGTGAATTGTAGTCATTCCCCCAGATATTTTTCATGGGAGTCAGAGTATCTCATGAACTTGACCTGTCAAATCCCCATCTAAATATTTTCAATCAGTGCTAACTAGGAGTGATTTAAAATAACATTGCTTAAATGTTTTATGTTGCTGTTATTTCTAACATAGCTGTTTTTATCCAAATGGAAGTTTTATCCATTCTTTGGGAAGTGAGAGCAATTCTGCTGGCTTTCCTTGAAATCTGGGTCAACCTATTAATATGCTTTATGAACTCATATTATGAACATTGCCCTTTAAATGTATATTATTATTCTCTCTTCCCACTGATAGACACGTGAGGATGCTAGGTAAGTGGAGGATATATAACTCTAATGAAAATAGAAAAAGAAAAGAAGGGAGGGAAAAAAGGAAAGAAGACAAACTAACAGAAATACAACAATAAATTTTCAGTATTTATGATACTTGCAAAGGTTAAAAAATTTCCTGAGTTGCACATGTTGATAAAAATACTAAAAATAGGGCTGGGGATACAGCTCAGTTGGTAGAATGCTTGCCTCACATGCACAGGGCCCTAGGTTCGAACACCAGCACCACAAAAACAAAAACAAACAAACAAACAAACAAACAACAACAACAAAAAAAACTACAAATAGTATCTTGTAAAGAAAAGCTTCCTGGTGCCAACGTGGCTAAATTGAAGGTTGCTTAGGATCAAAATCTTGGTAAATCTAACTCTAAACTTCATCTTCCCAGTCATTCTGTTCAGAAGGCAAAGGCAGTTTTGCATATGAGACCTGCAGGGAAATTAATCACAAATGGGGGTGAACACCACATGCACGCGCATACACACACACACACACACACACACTCCCCTGTGCTGGAGGTGTGTTTCCAGCTTTCCACTTGCCAACATGACCCTTCAGCACCTCCCCACAAATCAAATCCCACAGATTGAAAAGTGATGACAGTCAGGTAAGGGTGGAAGCCACATATCTTATTGATGGTTTCTGTCAAACACCCAAAGGTATGGGGAGAGCACCTCTCTTTCATTGTTCACTGTGGTCTTTCTAAAGTAGCAAAACATCCCAACTGATAAGCATTGGCACACAACAGATTCTTGTGACCTTGTACTTAAGACAGAAATAAGCACAAGGCATTTTAGTCTTGATCAGAGTGGAGACGGTGTGTGGTGTTTTTGTGTCTCTGTTTGTATGTGCACGTGGTTTCCGTGCAGCAGCTGGAGAAGAATCCCACTCTGTTTTGCACGCTCACGCTGAAGTTCTGCTCCAAGTTTTCGACTGCCCCTGCTATTCTACCCGCTGGCTTCTCTCTCTGCTCTAAATCTACCAATTATTTCCTTTAAGTGTCAGCAGTACACCAGACACAACGAGATATAACCTTTCCTCGAGTTGATGCTGTTAAACCATTACTTGAAACTGAAGTCACAGTTGTCAACTGCGACTTCAGTCACTAATAACTACTTCAGAAGTGCGAGTGGAGTCTGGGCTCTTAATGCTGTGGCCCAGGGCTCCAGGAATGTCTTTACAGGTCATTTAGAACCATCCATCTGATCTGTGGCAAGATCAGTCAATCTTTCAGCCGAGTGCTTCTCTCTCTCTTCCCCTCACTGCCAGGGCCTTTATTTGTTCTCTCAGGGCCATATTGGGGGATGATCTTAGGCAGCCATATCGACCACTTAGCTTGTAAAGACTTTGAGCCTAGGGCATCACTACATGCTTGGATCCTGAATTCTGTCACTTGCCTGGAAGGATTTTTTTTTCCCTCTCGGTCTTTTTCTCTTCTGCTGTTTCACTGGGCTCTTCTTTAAAAAGCCTTTTAACCAGCCGTGCATGCATGACATAACAACAACAACAACAAAAAAGGACCCAGCTGTCAGTTGATACAAACAACATAGATGGTCCTGGTTTGGAAACATTTATGGTCTCATTGGGACTGTGGTTTTAGAGAGCCCTCATCTTGTGTCTGTTGACTTTAGTTTTTTTGTTGTTGTTGTTGTTTACCATGAAATAGGCTTTGGAATTTAGCTTAATCTTGATTCTTGTTTTACGGCACAACACAGAATAATACCAGCTAACATGTGTTGAAAGTTAATTTGCAATTAATGCATGCACATAGATACACCGATGCATGTTCTATCACTTGTCCATTTTACAGATGGCATAGTGGAGTATTTAAGGAATATGCCCAATATTACTTGGTTAGGAACTGGAAAAATAACATTTTGAATCCAGATGCTCGACATGGGAACCCACCCTCAATCATGACCCCATTACTTCTCTTCCTTGCAAAAAAAAATCTGTATTAATACCATACGAACTGGAATGTTGTCATAATTATATGTGGAGATGTTATTTCAGAGTTATTGCAATTCTGCAACACACAGAAGCCTCATCTTGAGGGCGTTTACAAGCACCATCCAATGTAAATGCAGAAATAATATATTAGAATCACCAGATGAATTTTTAATGTGATACGGGTGCCTGCCAAAAAGTAAGTGGATTGGAGAAGCAGAGAGGCCAAGAGTGCTGATACAGAAAGGTGCCCTATGTCTGTCTAATTTCCTCTTTCTGCCTTCTCACCTTCTTGAAAGTCTCCCCGCCTCCACTGCCCTCAGTAGAATTGTTGGAATCTGAGGGCAAATCTCTGATTATATTTAGGAAAAAAATCCTTTTCCTCTTAATGTAAGAGTAATGATGTTAGTGCCAGTACTCAGGCTCTGTTCCAAGGCAGGTAATTATGCACTGCCTCCTGCAATTCCCTCTGCAGCTTCTATTGAATTTTTTTTCTTCTTTTTCTTCTTCTTCTTCTTCTTTTTTTTTTTTTTTACTTCCTGTCCTAAACAGTTGTGCCACATTGCTGGGCTGCTGTTCAACATCTGCTTCCCCAAAGAAGTATACTTTAAGTGTGAGCAAATGAGTTCTTTCTCATGCCCTCCTTTGCTGAGAGTAACCCGATGGACACAGGTGCTGGGGTACTCCTTTGATTTGGGTCAGGGGATGCCTTGCATTTTGCAGGGATCACTTGAGTTTCTTGCCAGAATAAAAGTACACAGAAATTCTTGTAAAGATGATGAGGCTCTCTCCTGGACAACAGGATGGACTTGACCACCTACTGGCCCAAGTCCAGGCAGGCACTGACCTCCTCAGCTGATAAACTTGTTCTAAGTGCCTTTAAGCTGGCATGTCACACCCTTCTTAGAGAGTCCATCCACGCCCACTGGGAGCCAGGCATGCTCCATTCTCACTGACCTCCAGTACCTCAGGCTTTGACCTGCTGACTTTGTTGCCAAAGTCTTGCTCTCATTTGATCTCTCATTTCTTGGAACACACACACACACACACACACACACACACACACACGGTTTTTTTTTTTTATGTCATCTCATTTCATTATGTTATTTACAATTCCTTTTATATAATTTTTTCTTCCTATTCCCTTGAAGTACATTGCTTCCAGAATGACAGCATGCCCAGAACTTTTAAAACATTTTTAGCCAATTTTCTCATTCCAAGAAACCCTGAACAGGGTCAACCTCCCTCCTGCATTATCAGTACTTCTTTTTATCCACATCTCCTTCCCAAACTCTGCAGCATTTCTATAAGGTTGGTTTTTGTTGATGCTGTTGTTTTGTTTTCATTTTTTAAATTTTTCTTGATATATTTATTTCCAACTCACTTATATGAAAACTGAAAAAAAATGCCACTGATAATATTTTTTTTCCCTGTAGTGCTAAAGATGAACCCAGGGCCTTATACATGCTAGGCAAGTTCTCTACCACTGAACTACATTACCAGCCCCCGGTCCTAACTTTAACTATATTGTGACTAGTTAAAATGATCCCAAACGAATGCCTTGGACTAAAAAATAGATGATTTATGCAGGAAAATTCATTACATACTGTTTTGAAGAGGGGATACCCAATAGTGGGGGGGGGAAGAAAGGACAAACTTTAATAGGATATGCAAATATCCAGCAAATATGCAATTGTTTATTTTTGTAGGTAAACAAAAGAGTCCAATGGCAGCATTGATAAATTTTCAACATCCTCATCAAAATTTTTATCAACATAGGAGCAGAAGTGACTAGGAAATAGTAATTTGTAATAGTTTCAATTATTTTTCAAAATCTGTACACATTTGCCTTTCAGATGTGTCATCTGTCAAAAACAAAGCAAAACTAAAACATGTCACAGGAAAGCCTCTGCTGATGAGAGTAGAAAACAATTTGATCAATGGAATAATACTCTTCTGTACGAGTAATTTTTCCAGCAGATATTCTGCAATCACAAGTAGCTCACTCAAAATGGAAAACAATGACTTTAAAATACATTAATAAGTAAAGATAACTCAGCTACAAGCTTTGTGTCACATTAGTTACCACAAGAACTTTGCAACCCTTGTGTAGAGAAAGTCATGACTTCGTTCATTCAAGCTGCTATGATAGAAATACTATAGAGTAGGTGACTCACAAATAAAACAGCAGAACTGTACAGAAATGTATTTTTCACAGTTCTAAAGGCTTGGCTGTCCAAACAAAGGCACCTGCAGAGATCTTCGGAAGACCCTTGCAGAGATCCCACTTCTTAATTCATAAATAGCTGTGTTCTCACTGTGTAGTATATGGGGGGAAGCTCTCCAGGGTCACTCTTATTAGATATTAATAAGATATTAATCCCATGGATCAGGGCCGCACTCCCACCTTCATGTACTAATCATAATTTATAGGACCACTCCTCCTAATAATATCACTGAGTGAAGTTAGGATGGTTTTTTTTTTTTTTTTTTTTTGGTACCAGGGATGGAACTCAGGGGTGTTTAACCACTAAGCCACATCCCTAGCCCATTCTTGTATTTTATTTAAAGACACAGTCTCACTAAGTTGCTTAGTGCCTCATTAAATTGCTGAGGCTGGCTTTGAACTTGTGATCCTCCTGCCTTGGCATCCCTAGTTACTGGGATTACAAGTATGCACCCACCACACCCAGCCAAGAATTTCAACCTATAAATTTTGTGGGAACACACATATTCAGTCTATAGCAGAGTATAGAGCAACTGCCACGAAGAGAACATACCAGCCACTTCTGTGGATCTGTGATCAAGAAAAAAAAATGTATTATCCCTGTAATTTAAGTCATAGCAGTTTTGACATGATGCTTCTTAAAATGGGTGATGAGATGAATCTATGCATTCTTTTCAAGCATGCACTGAGAAACTGAAAGCTCTTCCCCTTAAACTACTTTAGCCATTTAATGCTTTAAAGTTGTTTTTACATGAATTAGAGGGTTTAGTAGATGCAATGTCAGTTACAGAACCACACTCTTGTCTCCATCTAATTTTGTCTTAGCAGCTCTTTCAAACTGCTAAATCTAGTTTTAAAGTATGAGGATTTTGTTTTCTGATGGTGTTAAACAGCTGCCGCTTTTTCTGATGAGAAGCCCATTTTCCATTTTATATCTGCAAGATGTTGGCTACATCAGGCCCAGTGAAGTAGGCAGCTGAGAAGTCTCATGCTGCAGAAAGCAGTAAAGAAAGGGCAAGAGGCCTTTCTCAAAGGCAGCTGTGTCCTAAAAGGGAGAATGGAGAAGAGATCAGAGCCAAACAGCACTCAGCCCATGCTGTCAGGCAGTTGAATTTGTCTTTACCATTAAGAACAGCATGCTGACTCCAGAGAAGATGAATCTCTCAGGAGTATCACGCCATGATTGGACCATTGGTTCCTGAATAGAGAGGAAAGAGAATCTATCTGGGAAAAAAATCTACCTTCAGCTCATCCTGGAAAAGCAAACTTTGATGATCCTTTATAGTGTGAAGCTGCAAACCGATCCTAGCAATGTGGCCCTGTACCAGGTTCCAAATGAGAAGCTGAGTTTCTGGCTTCATTTTGAAAACCAGGGGAGACACTTGGGCCTCCAAGCCTTGAGGCTGGAGCTGAGTAGAGACTGTGTTCTGGGTGAAGACAGATTTCTGGTCACCGCTGTCCTCACTGGACCTGTCTCATTCCTGGACAACCCTGGCATGGCTTCTAGAGGAGGCTGGCTGTGTCACCGTGGAAGTAGAGAAATCAACCTCAGACAGGCTTCTCCTGTGCACTGCCTTGCCTCTAGCCCAGGACCCTAACCTGGAGTTGAAGAGCAATGGGACTTCCTCCTACCACCCACAAACTGTTAGTGTAGGGGCTAAGGATGGAGAATAAATGTGTGGTGGGCTCACTCATAGCTCAGCAGTGCTGCTCCTCTGATCAAAAAATGTTGGATGCCGTTTCTTCTAGCTGACAAATACTTGCAACTCTAAACTCTGGGAATCCCTCCCCTATCTCTAATCACAGCAGAAGCCCTGGTCCTGGTCCTGGGGACAATCTCCAGAACCTGTTCCATTACCATAGCCAGCATCAGTTCTGATTATCTAAAGCCTGTATTATATGTGTTAAAATATTTTTCAATATCCATCCTTAATAAAAGCTAATAAATTAACCTTGTAGCTGGAGTACTGACTCAGTCTGATTGATTCCTTCTGCTTCCTCTCTCTTATCCCTGGAATCCTCATGTCACCTATTCCCTCACCATGTGCCTCACTGGGACGTCTTTCTTTCCAGAAGTTAAAGGCAGTTGAACAGCAGCAGGCTAAGCTGTTATGGAGATCGTAAGCTGCTGGATCCTTACAAGCTCAGATTGATTACATCTGAGCTTACAAATTTAGGAATGAGAGAACATGGCATTTGAACATGGTTAGAAATGTTCACATCTAATGTACATGGGTTACTGTTGGCTGTTTTTATGTTGTTATTGCTTTTTCCTTTTGGCTCCAATAAAATTGGTTGAATCCAATTAACGTAGGCTCCAGTTATTCAGTTATGTTTCATTCCTTTTAGTCCATTAAACAGTGTTGTTGTTGTTTTTTTTTCTTCTATTTTATGAAGCTCTTTTAAGTGGCATGTGTTTTTATCCCACCAATTTTAATTGTATTTTCATGGAGACAAAATAATGCTTTTAAAATGATCTGATAGAAGTGAGCTTACTTGACCCAAGACATATGAATGCTTTCTCTACACACATTGACACCTTTGTTTTTCTCTTTTAATCATCCTGCATGTGATTCACATCCCACTTTCTTCTCAACAGTTTCCATGTTAACCATTGTCTAACTGAGGATATGGGTATGTGCTAGACCAAATAAGGGCCTGCTCTTAAGAGTCAATAGACACTAGATTATTAATCTAGAAATTATCTGTCATTCATTCAACAGAGTAACCTAAGAAAAGACACTTTATTTATGCCTTAAATTGATGACTGATGGACTAACAGGGTTAGATTAAGTGATAACTTCAGCTTCCTGCCAGCAGTAAGTTTCTAGGATTCGATGATGTTATTTTTGTATTCTTGTAGTGGCAATGATTAGCATGTGTAGGAGTGTTTTATACATCATCTCACTTGGACCTTACAGCTGCTCTAACAGGTAGGCAACATGAATAAAAGATCCCCATTAGCTTACAGCTTGAAAAGAAAAACAATTAGAAATTTGTGAATTACCCTTCTGAATCACCCACTCCAATTTCAAAAATTAAATGTTGGTTTATGGAAGTCATTCTTTCTGCTTCCATCGCAGGTGTTAGCATCCAAATGTATTGGCTGAGCTTGGCATCCTGGTGTGAAATGATAGTTATGCATCTAGCTGCTAAACATATGTGTTTGTGTGTAAACATAAATATGTATATAACACAGTGGGAGGTAGCAGGGGGTATAGTCAAGCAGAAGAATAAATAGGAGAAAGAACAGAGTTACCCATTAGCCTCTGGATGGAGTGGAAGACACCTCACATCTATTGACTACCCAATATATATCATTCCTGTCACCTTAATTAATCTTCTCATCAGTACTATATCAAGTGAGTATTATATTTCCCATTCTACATATGCAGAAACCCAAACTCAGAGAAGTTAATTGGATGATTCCAGTTCTCAGAGATTATTGTCAGCATTTACAACCTGGTGTGTTTTCATTGCATTCTTAAAGGGAATCACTATTTCACTCATTCATTCAACAAATTTTTATTGTGCACTTAGTATGTGTTAGGCTCAGGAGTAGGCAATAAACCCACCAGCTGTCCGGGGTATAGAAACCCAACAGTTTTGAAATCTGTGGCTTCCATGGAGATGGATGGTTGGAAGAGTTTGGAGGTGAGGAAATAATATAGACAGAGGTGTCCTGGTAAATGTTTAACAACAGGCACTTGGAGGTTTCAGGGGTGGAGAACTCTGACTTGTTGTATTTTAAAATGTTTGTGTATTAAATACATATGATAGCCTATTTCAATGACTGTAATTACATTACTGAATGCAGAAGGAAAAGATGTGTACATTTTCCTGCACCAGCTGAGCCAGCTTCATTCTATGACTGCGTGGGTAAGAAGAAAGTTCTGTTTGATTACTAGATAAGGGTACTTGATTTTACCCCTGCACAAAATATCTAACATTTGCAGAGGGCTTTATGATTACCAGTGTCTTTTTCTCTGCACATTTATTTATTGTTAACCTTACAAGAACTTCATGAAAAAGGCATTTTGAGGATAAGATAACTGTGCTTCACAGCACCTAGAAATATCTCATATGATATCAGAGTTTATAAGTGACACAACAAAGCTCCAATGGCCATACCTTTCCTATACCATACTGGCTCCAAAACCAAAATTGATTACAAGTCCCTATGTTATAGGTCTAGGTTGATTCTTTTGGTTGGTGCCTAACAATGGAACTAGCACTACATTACTTGACAAGTTTTTGTTACTTGCCATCCAAAGACAATGAATACCCACTATGATCAAGACATGTCATTCATTATGGGCTCCCACACAAAATGATGAAGGAGACTAATGACTAAAGTACAATTCAGCAGACTTCAAGCATGAGTCAACACCATCAGTGCTGTATGAATTCCAAAAGCCAAGCTCTTGTTTTTAATTTACCTCTTGAAAAACAAATGTTGCTACGTTCTTCATAATTCCTTGCTTTTCTACAGTGTTTTGAAGTTTCCAGTCACTTTCTGTTAATCTACCTGATCCATCCTGACATCTTTGTTACATGAGTAGAATCAATAAGTATTAATTTTCCCATTTCACAGAAAATAAACTAGCAATAGGCAAAGTACGGGTTTAATAACTATGTTTTGAGGGTGATTCTATGGCAACACCCATGTTTTAAGATCATGTTTAGCTATTTCCTCTAAGAAACTAGGCCTAGCTTTTATTTTGAGTAATTTGAGTAATCATTACTTTATATAATTCTTATCATACTTTGGAAAATGTATTAGTATTAGAAATTCATTTTTACATTCAAGTAATTGAGATAATGTATTACGTATTTTTATTTATTTTTTGTTATCTAATCCCTTATGATATCTTAAATTGAAAGACTTTCACAACAATAATTAAAGATTAGTGGTAATCCTCAATATGCATTTGACATTATATAAACATATTCTTGTTTAGTGAAAGCAAAAAAAATGCAGAAAAACTAAATAGCATCATTAAATGGATTTCAGAACACTTAATCTCTTGCCTTCTGCTACATATTTAAGTTAATATGGGCATTTGTCAATTGCACCATTTTTAAATAAAATTGGTATCTTGTTTCCCACATGAGAGTTGAATTTCTAGGTCAATAGACCCTTAAATGTTATGAATTGCAATATATGGCTGATGACACTTGTCAAAGCCTTGTTGATCAATTCAGATACAAATCTGACTTAAGGACTAAAAGAATGGGAATCAAATCAATGTGAGAGATGAAGTCCAGTTTTAGCACATTGAAATGGGATCATGCTTCCAGATGGCCACTGAGATTGACATTCGCAGACTCCTCCTTTCTTCTGGAGTCTGCAGGGCCATCAATTCTTTCTTACTAGCACTGTATTCGTTTGGCTAACAATTAAGCAACTGGACAGAGACAAGGAGAAATAATGGAAGGAAGGAAGGAAGGAAGGAAGGAAGGAAGGAAGGAAGGAAGGAAGGAAGGAAAGGGGCAGGAGGGAAGGAGAAAGGAAGGAAGAAAAGAAGGTAGAAAGAGAAAGCAAGAAAAGAAGAGAAAAAGCAGAAGATGCAGCCAACAAAATCTGCTTTCTTTAACTTGCTACAATTTTTGTTTTATGAAATTTTACACAAAAGAAAGTCAAAAATTTAGAAAAACTTCTATAGAAAATGTATTATTTCACTGGGAATATTTATATTTGTATAATATGTACATAACATTTATACACACACACACACACACATACATACAGGTTTCAAAAATTCCCCAGGGAGATTCCAGTGAAGATCAAGCATCTAGAAATCTCCAGAAGTAAATGTGAGGTTCACCTACAAGTAATATGGGTCCTGATACAGACACAGAGAAGTAACTGGGTGAGTTCCCAGTCACTAAGGTCACCTCCACAGCCACCAGCATAGTCTTGAAAGAGGAGTTTGTTGAAAATAGTGTGAGCTCCTGGAATAGAAAGTAATATTTTCAGTGTAATAATGATCTCCATGGAGTATATCCTAGGAGTCACACATTTAAGATTTTACCATCCATTACCTCAAAGAATTCTCACATGGACTTGCTCATTTAGATATTTTTATTGTATCCACTTCATAGATGAGGAAACCAAAGCCCAAATTCACATGATAAGAAAGCTGGTGCTGAACACAGGTCTGAATGATTTCACACTTTTCACCACCTTTTTGTTCATCACTTTGTACTCCATAGTGATGTCTCACTAAGAATCACAGGGTTGATTGAGTGGAAATAAACATAATTGAAGTTTCATCCTGTCACCAGAATTGAACATTACAAGCAGGAGTTCCAAAGCATTCCATATCTTTGATCATGTCTTTCACATTATTAGAACAGAAGAATAACTTTTCAATTCATTCATTTTCTGAGGAACCTAACAAATATATATTAGGCACCTACTCTGTGCTGCATGTGCTTACAATAACAAAATAATGGGAAGTATTGGCCAGGAAAGAAAGAGGACAAAAGGGGGACAAAGTGACTGTTTAGAACACTAGATAAGAAGTAATCAGCTTTGAAGATGGAGAGGTATACAGAGATAAGGAATGTTCTAGAATATCTTCCCAATATAGAGTGTATTTTACAGAGAAGGTATTTGGTAAATGAAGTGTCCATGGGAAATCCTTAACAAAACTGCTGATAACATTATCCTGAAAAACATTTTTGACATTTCCCAGACCCTCTTTTAGTTGGTCATCTGGATTTTAGTTTGTATTTATGCCTCATTTCAGCTCCATTGCAATGGGGTGTGTGTGGGGGGGGGTCCCTACGTTTCGTGCATCATCTTCTTGTTCAATGGGAAAGGGTACTATGAAAGACTACTATTAATTTGATCCCTAAACAAGAATTTCCCTTCATCTTCATGTTTTGTCTGCACAGAGACCATCCAGAGAAGAGGCATCCCACATTGTCAGGAAGTTGAGCCCTAGGAAGACTGAGCGATGCATCTCTGAGTTTTTCCAGGAGGGGCTCAGGTGGGAGGGATTGGGTTTAGGGTGCCTTCTGGAAGACTCTGCAGCAATGTTGGGAAGGTGGATGCAGCTTTAACAGGGTGGGCTGAAGTGGAGGAGGGGGTTCTTCCAATGACAGGTTGCTGAATCCGGAACCCTGACACTTGTGAAGTACTCTGTCAGGAACATTAAGTATCCAAAAGTGATAAAGCTTCAATTTGCTAGTCCATTAGACTAATTACTGCAATAATTAAGTAACTACTTGATTAGAACTAATGGGTACCTAATTATCCAGGAGAAAAGTATCAGGTGGCAATTATCAGGTGGCAATTAATAGACTGGAGTTAATGTCTTAGCACTGTCTTTGTATGAATTCATAAGCAAGGTAAAGAAAACAAACAATAACTTATTAATATTTATTGGTGCCACAGTGTTTTTCAGCTTGTTTCATTTACACAGAACCAATTAGTGAAAAGACTGTTAGACTTGCAGGATATAAAGGGACTGAAGCAGAGTTGGCGTTTTAAAGGTACAGGATCTCATTAGCAGTAACGACTAACATTTAACCAGAATCAACCTGCAATTTTAGCTTTGTTGCTGTAAATCTATTGAAAGGGGATCACAGAGGTGAAAAATCAATAGTCATGATAAAATCTGTGGGAAATTGGTTAATATATTGAAGTCAAGAGCCTTATTAAAGATTTTTCCTGGTCCACTGGAAATCTCTCATCTGTTTCTCCCACTGGTATTTTAAATGGCTGAGCGGAGAGATGAATGGGGAGAAATGTAACTTATTAGGAAAAGAAACTTTTCTTATGAACACATGTTACATAGAGGCCTTGTATTTCTCACAGTATGAAAACTGATCTCTCTAGGCCACTTGGTGTTAAGCACTGACTAAGACTTACCAGAATATTGAAAAATATTTGCTAAACACAGAAGGTGCTACAAGAAGACCTCCATTCCATAGGCATGTTACTCCATGGGGGTGGCCCTGCCTTGCACAAAGCTACTGTAGAAAGCATCCAGCTGAGTTTGAAATACATCACTCAAGTTTAAAGAAGAAAGCAGGTCCACCATTTATTTATTCTTTAATTCAGAAAAACACATGGTTGCAAAGCTCTTGGGAAAATATAAGAACAAGGACTGATCTGCAGAAGTAGAAGAGTGAAAACTACCCTCCCCACAGACCACTCCAAATCCAACATTTCAGCTGCATGCTTATAATCGTCTTTGCCTGGTTCCATAAAGTCTTTGTCAGGACAACTATTTTTAAAAATTAAGGAGAGGTTTGGAGTTTGTTAAATTTATTAACATTTGAAAAGTCACATAATTAACCCCGCAGTAGAGGCAACCCCCATCTACTTTTATTTCCTTGCCAAATATAAATAATTGAAATGGGTTTTAATCATATTTTAGGGGAAAAAAACCACAATCACCTTATATTAGAATGCATACAATGACAAATGGAGATAAATCTAAAATTTATAGAAAAGGAGCATTTGCATAAACTGCAGAATCCAAACTTATAGAGCATTAAGAGTAACAATTGTTGCAAAGGGCATGAAAAATTCAACTTTGGTTTCATGATGGGAGCCCAGATTCCTAAGATGATTAAGATAATACATCACATGGTCCTCTCTTATTAAAGGCATAATTGTTGTTAGAACCAGAAGTGGCATTAACGCTAATCTAGTTTTATATATGTACAAATATGAAAGGAAGTGAACTTGGAGACGCTTGCTTTTGGTGATCCATAGGCATTTTATTAATGTTTGAATAATAACCGCCTAGAGGGCCTGTTATAAATTAAAGGGACGGATTGAGATATAAATTTTTATGAGGACTAGTTATACATTTCCATTATGTGTTTAAAAATGAAGGAATTACTGTGAGCACTGCAGTACTCACATTTATTTGAGGTGATTTGGACGGGAGGGACGGTGGATGAGAGCTGCTACGTGGCAGCAGTAAGAAAGATGTATCTGTCCCTTTGAACAGATACATCATATGTCATGCATGAACTCTGTTCCACCAGACACGTTCCTCCGCTGCGGAATCTGCATGATTATTTCTATGACAATAGCGAGTGATGATATAGCGTGAGTTTCAGGCCACTTAAGGGGTTTCTTATGGTTCAATCCTGGAAGACTCAGCTATTATCTCTCAGCTAATGTAATAACGGAAGCCAGTGATTACTGTGCAGCAATTCTGATTCAACTCCTTGCTCCTGAGGTACTGTCTAGTTTTACAAGTGGTCCAAATGCCTTTGGGGAAATAGATGTCACTCAATGATAATCATTCTTCTTTCTTCATGTCTTCCAATCCATTCTCCCAACATTTTCCTCAGCTTTATAGATGTAACAGGTCTGTGAATTTCCATTGCTTATGAGCTACAATTCCAATGGATTCTGGAGGCGCTGGCAAACATGCTCATGTACCTGGGCACTCTCTCTCACACACAAACACATACACAGGAACACGGGCATGTGGACCTCACCAAACCCTAATACAGACACATATAGTGTTGCTTTTCATATCACCTATAGCTCCACACAGACTTTTAAGTCAGTCAGGTCTGAGGCTACCTCCCAGCCAGAATGCTAGAGATTTAAACAAGCTATATAACTGCTACCTTTTAGTTTTTACATGTGTCTAATGAAAAACCTATAATATTATTGGGAAGACTAAATGCCATTTTTATTCAAGGTACACAGTGTTGTTTTTTTTTTGTTGTTGTTGTTGTTTTGTTTTGTTTTGTTTTGTTTTGTTTGTACTAGGGATTGAACCCATGGGTGCTTTACTACTGACTACACCCCAGGCACTTTTTAAAAAATTTTATTTTGGTACTAGGGATTGAACTCAGGGACACTCAACCACTGAGTCACTTCCCAACCGTATTTTGTACTTTATTTAGAGACAGGGTCTCACTGAGTTGCTTAGTGCCTCGCCATTGCTAAGGCTGGCTTTGAACTCACAATCCTCCTGCCTCAGCCTCCAGAGCTGCTGGGATTACAGGTGTGTGCCACCATGCCCAGCTAGCACTTTTTTCTTTTTCTTTTTTATTTTGAGACAGGGTGTTGCTAAGTTAGTTGCCTAGGGCCTCACTAAGTTGCTGAGGCTGGCCTCAAACTTACAATCCTCCTCAGTCTCCTGAGTCTCTGATTACAGACATGTGCCACTGTACCGGGCCACAATAGTATTGATAAACGATGAATGTACATTAACTTGTTAAGAGATGCTATAACAAAGTAGCACAAACTGGGTGGCTTGAACAACAGAAGTGTATTGTCTCATAGTTCTGGAATCCAGAAGTCTGAAATCTAGGTATGATTGACAGACAGCATTGGTAACTTCTAGGGGTATGAGGTAAGAGTGTTGAGGACCCGCTATTTGTTTTTTAGATGAGGAATCTTCACATCATCCTCTCTCTGGGAGGGTCTCTGGGTTCTAATCCTTTCTTAAAAATACATGAGTCATAATTTGTATGTGTGTGTGTGTGTGTGTGTGTGTGTGTATGTGTGTACTGGGATTTGAACTCAGGATCACTAGGCCATTGAGTCATATCCCTAGCCCTATTTTGTATTTTATTTAGAGACAAGGTCTCAGAGTGGCTTAGCACCTAGCTTTTGCTGATTCTGGCTTGGAACTCATCATCCTTCTGGCTCAGCCTCCCTAGTTGATGGAGTCACAGGCTTTTGTGATGAGTCATGTTTGATCAAGGCCCACTCTAATGACCTCATCTTAACTTGATTATCTCTGTAAAGACCCTGTCTCCAGATGAGATAGGGTTTGAGGTAGTGAGCATAGGAATCTGGCTGGGGGCGGGAGGTAGAGGGGTGGTTGTAAGGACACAATTCACACTTCAACTTACCATAAAAAGTTTGATACTTGAACCAAGAAAATAATGCAATCAGTGATTCTATCATGGTATAAAAAGTGTGCTCTTAAACACATTTTGTTCTTGTCCTTACATCCCTGTACTCAACCTCCTTCACTCATTAGTGGGTAAGATGATCAAGCTGTCCACAGAGGTTATGGTCACCCATGTACATAACATGACAACAACCTTGTGAATATTTTCCTTTTTGCAATTGACAACACACAGGCCCAGGGGAGCTAGGTGATTATGGACCAAGGCACACAGGTGGTGATTAATCCTGTCCCCTGTGCCAGTGTTGACTTCCAGTTTATCTGTAAGAGTACCTAGAGAGAAAGGTCATTGCTTCATCAGTGAGATGCTGGCAGGTAAAGGCTTGAGACACAGAGGAGTGTTCGTTCATTCTGCATTCCCCAGCTGTCCCTCCCAGTGGGGTAATAAGCACCTCCCACCAACCAGGCACACTTTTTCCACCTCAATTTCCTCATCTCTAAGTGGTTCCTGTAGAGAAACATACATGAAGTCCCTTAGACACATTGGTACTTGTGGTTATGATTATTTTAGCATTGTTTTCATATTTAGGGCTGAGAAGAAGTGGGGCCCAAAGTAATGGTTGTCTCTAGAAGCTGCCTTTTTTATTTCATCTCAAACTTCTGGTTTTAAGTTAGAAGCGTGCTGAGTGGCAGCAACTATAAATAGGCTGTAAAATAGAATGATTGCCGAGCCACACAGGACTGTGCCTTTGAAAGCATCAGAGAAAGTGTTTCCTTGAGGGTGGGCAGAGAGGGGGAGAGTTGGTGAGTCAAACGTGCCCCCTACAGCTCTGCATGGCCCACACCTGTAGTTCTTGAGCAATAGGCGCTGGTCACAAAGAGGAAATTGCATCCCATAAGGTTTCACGGGGCAGCATAATCACTAGCAAATGGGGCAGGCACTGCCTGGGCAGAGCCCATTGCTTCTGAATCTATGCTGCTCAATCACCCTCTCTGCACCCTGTGATGATGAAGTGGGGGACAGCCAGGCGCTGGCCAGGTGTGATGGCTGGACGCTCCAAGGCTGTAGATCAGGGGCAGCGCCCATTCACCAGCCATCTGACACTGATTGCTTTAGGATGGTCTCATAAACCAAGGGCTCTGGCACCACAGATAGGAGAGGAAGATGCTGGGGTATTTTATCTGCCAAAGTTTGTGTGTGTTGATGATTGAAGCCCAGAAGATGGGAGGATGGTCGTTTGAATAGGATGACTGAACCTGAGTGGTAATTCAGTGCCTTTAACCTCTTGGTTGCTGGAATTTGCAGGAGTCTCTCTCGCTCGAGTCTCTCTCTCTCTCTCTCTCTCTCTCTCTCTCTCTCTCTCTCTCTCTCTCTCTCTCTGTCTCTGTGTGTGTGTGTGTGTGTGTGTGAGAAAGAGAGAGAGAGAGAGAGAGAGAGGGAGAGAGAGGGAGAGGACATGATCATATCTATATGCACTTAAATATATTTGGGCTTAGGTGGCATCTTCGGTGGCACTAGGTTTTACTTTTTCTTGTCTGGAAATAATGCTAGGAGAGGTCTTGTCATTTCTTCATCTCATATGTTTGAGATTTTCTAGATGTCAAAGAGGGCAAAAATGAATCATGATATGAAAAGAAATGATACAACATTGAGGATTTTTTTTCTTCAAAGAGTTTGATTTACCTCTGGCTCAGGTGAAAGTTCAGTTTGGTTCTTATTTTATCCCACCTTTTGCCCACCCCTCAAGGGAACCCCAGCTCCCTGAGTCCCTCCCTCATTCTGTTCCTGTTCAGTTTGGTCTGCCTTATTCCCATCTAATACAGTTGTATTATGAAGTGGTCTGGATCTGCCTCAGCATCTAAAACATGGCCTGCCTTATATCCTGCACCCCAGAAAAATAAATCCAGTACATCCAATATATTGTCCAAATTTGGAAGTTTGTTATTTTATTCTTACTGTAGCAGAGATGAGAGCTGATTTTTAAAAACTGGATTTCTTTAATTTCAGTGACAATTTTCTCTCCCTTTTCAGCTCAGTCACCCATTATTTTAATCACCAACCTAAGGAGATAAAGGAACTCAGTAGTGAGGTTAGGAAGAGGTTACAGAAAATATAAAACTGAAATAAAAGGTTAATTTCCCTATGGTTTTTCGTATCTTGAATGAATAGTTATAAATTTCACAGAAAATAGGAAGATCACTACGATTAGCCTATAAATAAGGTTTAAAATACCCTAAATTCAGAAATCAAGCTTCCTGTTATCTATGAAATAATACAAAGAAAGAAATTTATTTGACATGTTTGTCCAGTCATGGTGATAAAGGAGCGGATCCCAGTTCTCTTCCCTTCACCTTTGTAAACAGGCCCTTGTACTGATCTGTACCTGAGATAAGAACACCTGTTCCCAGTTTCAGAATTTCCCTGACTTGAGCTCAATGATCCTCCCCAACTAACAGATAGACCCAGCCCAGAATCCCCATGGGAAAAGAGGCAATGAGTCAGGTACTCAGCATAGCCGTTAAGTTTTCAAAAGTCCTGTTGTTGACTTAAAAATCGTCACCACCACTACTCACACTCCAGCACTTAACTTACTGTCCAGGACAAACAGGGTGCTCAGTATTTCCATGATGCCTCTGTGCAGGCTCAAAAGCATTCTTCCCCAAAGAGATCATTTAATGTCCTTGTAAGGCAGCCTCCTCTCTTGTGAGATGGAGGTCATCATGCTAGCATATTTCAAAGGGGTTTTGGGGAAAACTATCTGGTTGGCCATTATAAAGCATTTTACAAATATAAAGTGCTTCATACAGCCTAAGTAATTCTGAAAATCATACATTTTATACAGTCATCAAGTAGTATCATCACGGCTTTCTATTTATCTGAGCATTTTTTTCCTTTTCTTCCTCCTCTTTTCACATTATTCTGTGGAGAAAAATAGTTCCTCTCCTTTCCTATGACTAAGGGCTGAAGAGAGTCTTCAGGGCAGGAGAGGAAAGCTCTTACATTACTTGTCAAGTGCAAAAGTTTTCATCTAGGAAATGGGTTCCAACATGCAACTCTGAATGGCTTGTCTACAAATAGGATATTGAAGTGAGAAGTTACATTGTTTGAAGATCCCAAAACACACTTTTTAGAAAATAAAAGCATACAACTGGGAAAGTCTGTTATCATTAATATATATGGCCAAAACATAAATGTTTATTTATCCATATTTACAATCTGCCAAGGATATGTTATATGTATCATATATATTATTTTTACTCTTGGAAACAACAATGAGGGCTCTGATTTTTTATTTCACAGATGAAGGATCCGACCAAAACTCCAGAGTGACAAGAAGAGATGCCCCAAATTTCATAATACACAACCTGTGCTCTGGCCGAGTACAGTGGTGCACCTCTTTACAGCAGTTCATGGGACTGAGGTAGTAGGATCTCAAGTTCAAAGCCAGCCTCAGAAACTTAGGAAAGCTCTAAGTAAGTAAGTGAGACCCTGTCTCAAAATTCAAAAAACAAAAAGGGTTTGGGATGTATATCAGTGATTAGATATCTCTTTATTCAATCCTCCCCTATGCTCTGTTTCCTATGACATTCTGCCTTCCCATTACCCCTTGATCCATTGAATACTCTGGAATACAGACTAATAAATTATGTATCAAGGGATCAGGTTTCTATTTTGTTATCTTTCACACTGGAGACATGCATCATCACACTGACTTGTTGGACCTCAGTCAGGCATCCATTGCATAAAATCATAAAAATTGAAGGAAGGGACTGGGGATGTTGCTAAGTGGTAGAGCACTTGTCTGGCATGTACAAGGCCCAGGGTCAATATCCCCAATATCAAAAAAAAAAAAAAAAAAAAAAAAGAAGAAGAATAAGAAGAAGAAGGAGGAGGAGGAGGAGGAGGAGGAGGAGGAGGAGGAGGAGGAGGAGGAGGAGAAACTTCTACTTAAAAATCCTACTGAGAACTTTTCAAAGTATGATCCTCCCCCAACACACACACATACCCTGGGCCAAGCCTCTTTACCATTATTAAATGTAGGATTTGTGAAATTTCTTTTAGAAGTTGAGAGAGAGAGAGAGAGAGAGAGAGAGAGAGAGAAATATGAGCTTGCACTTGGAGAATTGACATAGTTCTTATTGAGATAATTACAAGAAGGAATAGAAAGGATTTTATTAGATAAAATCATAAATTTATAACTCAGGTTTGACCCCAGTATGATTGATAGGCTAAAAGAGATATTTATTTTGGGATATTGTGATCTCTAAAAGCATCATATGCCTTTCTACCTGGTAGACTTAATATGAAATCATTGCATAGGAAAAAGAAATGCTGAGAGATTCTGATAAAGAAAGCTATTTAAAAATATCAGTTTTAAAACTACATAATCAGAACATGTATATATGCACAAAAAGGCAAAGGACAATCTAGAGAATTCTCTCCATGAGTCAAATATTTTGTTTATTCCAACTTATTCAAATTTACACTAAATTTCTAGTTATTTGAAGATTGTTTTTGGAAAAATATACAACCAAAGCCTGAGCTTTATTTTTGTGTTAAATATGCAGTATCTAGAATAATTTTCAGATGACTAGAGAAACTTATTTATTAATAAAGATATTTCTTTCCTTTCTTAAAGCATCAAATAATCTTTCAAAATTACTCTCATTTCTTTAATTATAAGTAATAGCAGAATTGGTCCTATGGAGTGTTAGCTGGTCCTGAATGACTTATATGGAAATACAAGATTTTTGAATCTTCCTGTTCCCTAATGGCATTAATCACAGCAGCACAACTTATTTAAAAAGAACAGATTATCAATCTTGACTACAGTAATGTAAATAGAAAACTAATTCACAAAATTAGTGATTACTCCCTCACATACACACACACCCTCATCACTGGGATATTTAGCTCTTTTTTTTTTTTTGAGATTTACCCTGTGCCATGTACATATTATAAGAACAAAAGAGAGTTCTTTATCTTTAAAAATATTCATTCAGTTCAGCTTACAGAACAGGGGAGAAATTGCTATATTTATCAAGGTTGATTTTGTTTTCCAAGTCTCTAATTCGAAACTGAAGAATGCAAGACTACATACATCAGGTGTTTCTAGCAAAATAGCAGCAGCAGCAGCAAATCATAGACATTTGTCATTCCTTAGAGCTGTCTGACAGTTCTGACAATTCATTAGGTTGAGCTGAAAAGAGGTTTAGAAAGCAAAGAAGGGATCTCAGGTAGGAGAGTTGCTTCTGCATGATCCAGTAATGGCTGATTTGTATCATTTTGGGTGATGGATACACTGTTCAGATTAAACTCAGCAGGGGTTTTCCCCCTCTCTCTTTCCTTCATTCCCCCGCCCCAGCTTCCTTCCTCCAGAAGCCCCCAGGATATTGAACATGGGCTGTACTTTCAGCAGCATTTCATCTTCAAAGGTATGTTCACATACATACCAAGGAAATGATCTTCCAAAGAAGCTGCTTTGGGGGCAGAGGGAGTCAGTGGAAAATGATGAAACTATTCCTTGCTTTCCAATCTCTACCTGCCATATGAGTTTCCCTCCCACTCAGCACCATGCCAACAAAGTATCTACAGTCCCACAACCTAGTAGCTTGACACATGAGCTCCAATGCATTAGTAGCCCATCCTATCCCATGATGCCTGCATAAATGGCCCTCAACCACCAGCTCTGTGTTCATTTCTTGGGTTAGGATTGAAAACTTATGCCAGGCAGTGTCTTTGTTGTGACCTTTTACTCACCCAGGTTAAGAAACTCCTTATTTTTAAATTTGAACAAACAGCAATTAGACTGAATAAGATATAATTGCTTATACCTCACCTCCTCTACTTGGGTTGTACATCACAGCATATTAAAAAAAAATATTTCTGAACCTTTGTTCCTGGAGACCACAGTGTGGTTTACCCAACTCAAGAAGGTGAATTCAGTTCATCAAAATTGGTACTTATGGTGAGTTGTATGTGCAATGATTCAGCAGAGATAAGCAAGCTATACCATTAATGCTTATACTTACTCCAAGATTAGAGGTAATCAAAATTTTCTAGCCTCTCCAAACTAAATGAGACAAAATTCCTGCACTTAGTTTCTCACTTTTTTAAACATCCAGGAAGAGTAACTGGATATTATCTTAGTGCAAATGAGTCCAAGTATATGATGTCGTAGAGGATACACACAACATAGACATAGTGCATTGATAAATCAAACTAATTAAAAATAAAGTAAACATTGTGCTTAGTGTGACCAAAGTTATCAAACTATAGAAAATAATAGGAAAAATATTTTCTAAAAAGGTAATATTTGAAACGAGAATGAGAATGAATACCGTAATACCTGCCAGTGAGAATTGCCTTCTAATTCTAATGATGGAAGTCAGTTCTGTTTCGCTGTGGCAAAACACTTGAGATAATTAATGTACAATTCATTACCTTTTTCTTCTGGTGAGCATGCCTGATGGCCATGGCAGGGCATACATGGTGGAGCATGTGCTCGACTCCTAGCTAGAAAACAAAACAGGAAGGGTCCCGTAGTGGCCTTTAAGGGCATGGACCCAGTGATCTAAGGACCTCCCACTAGGCTCTACCACCTCTTAATAGTGCCACCCTGGAGACAAAGCCTTTGTCGCATGGACCTTTGGGGTAGACTTATCTAATCATAACACTCTTGTTTTAGGCAAGAAATAGAGGTGAGTGCTCATGAACAAGGTAATCAAAAGGTGAGAGAAGCAGCTGACTGAATGGCCATGACTTCTCTCCCAGCTGTATTTCCATGTCTAGAAATGTGCACTGCACAGAGTACATTCTCAATGAAGGTTTGTTACTAATAGAATGAATGAAGGCAAGAGTGATGTTAGATGCAGCCTGGGGGGTAAGTGGCAGGAAGAGTGGCAAGGACTTTCTGTTTTTTCTAAATAGGATAAAGACTTTAAGCAGAGGAGTGACAACAATTACACCAGCATTTTTAGAAGATCAACTGACTCACAGGTGAGACCCTGTTTGGATGCACTGCTAACCACTATGTTGTCTCCCAAGGACCACTGTTTTACCTTCTCCACCAAATTTCTATGAGCAGACTACAGGGAAGTTACACAGCCATCCCTGGAGTACAGACAGACTATGGCTGAATGATAACAGGACACAAGCCTAGTCTGCTTGCCTTAATGGTATTACTCTGCAGCATGACTTATAGTTCAGAGACTCCAGAGGCTCAGATCCAGGCAAAACTTTACCTGAGACTGTGTCTTGCCTTGTCCTTTGTCTTTTCCCATCCTGCTTCACTCTCTCATAGTGTTTTTTTTTTTTTTTTTTTTTTTGCTTTGTGTAAAGAGCATCCCATCTATCAATCATGTGTATCCAGATCCCTACCTCAGGCTCTGCATCTAGGGAAGCTGACCTGAGATAACCTGTGTAAGGAAAAAACGGTCACAAGGTACAACATCTGCAGATGCATTTTAGAGCCAAGCAAGAAGCTGCTGATGAAATTCAAGATTAGAATAATGTAAGTATAGTTTAGGCTTAATCAGCAATGTTTTAGTAATAGAACTAAAATAGTATTTTGACTACTAGTCAATAATATGAACCGATAATATTTTTTCTCACAAGAAATATGGTCATTCTTTTACCTATACTGAACATTTTGGAAAGAGGAAAGGAGAAAAAGAAGAAACAAAATGAGGAAGTTAGTGTGTGTGTGTGTGTGTGTGTGTGTGTGTGTGTGTGTTTAGAAGATGAAAACTGTAAGAAAATAATATAGTATTCATGGGGTCAAGGCTTCAGGAAAAATTCTCTTCCAGAAGAGTTTCCCAAGCTAAAATTCGGAAACATTTCTTAGGAATGTTTGCTTTGACTCTGAAAATAAACAGGAGGAAATAAGTTCTCACCAAATAACCAACAATATGGTTCTTAAAGTCACTGTTGTGGTGAGGAAAATATGGCCAGACTGAGTAGGATACCAACTATAGGAATATGTCATCTTGTTATCAATTTAATTGAAGTCACTCTAGCACAAATGACAGTCCATCAGATAGTCTGTCAGTTAGTATGTCATGACATTATATATAATGAGAGATCTCCTAAAACCCAAAGGCAACATCTTGTTTTTAAAAATAAATTTACTTTTTGACTTTAGCATTAACTTGGTCCAAATGTAGAAAGTGTTTAAATTTATTAGGTATGTGAAAAAATAGTAACCTCAGAACTTAAAATGATCATATGTATTTGCCTATGATATTCTATAATATTTTCAAATGTGCAAAATTCAATTCATATATTATCGCCCTTTTCTTCTCCCTGTTTTCATATGTCCCGTCAGGTGTTTGTTCCTTGAGTATTATGTTACAAATTTTTTCTTGATAGGGGAGAAAGCTAATTTAACAAAATATTTCTTAATTTAAAATCCATGAGAGTTTCTGTTGCCAGCTATGATAGCATAGCTTGAGGCCAACTATCACTCTCCTATTAATAACAGTTCATTTATCTATATAAAATTTCAAATATGTTCTACTTCAAGAAATCGGAAAATTTCCAAGGATGTTTTTACTTGAGGGGCCAAGATTTTGGAGAAATACAAAACTCACTATCATTACAATGTTTTTTTGAATTCCAATCTTTCCTCTGGATATTTGTTGACTAATAGATAAAAAGGAAGAAGAAGAAGGAGGAGGAGAAGGAGAAGGAGAAGGAGAAGAAGGAGGAGGAGAAGGAGAAGGAGGAGGAGGAGGAGGAGGAGAGGAGGAGGAGGGGAGGAGGAGGAGGGGAGAAGGAGGAGGAGGGGAGAAGGAGGAGGAGGGGAGGAGGAGGAGGGGAGAAGGAGGAGGAGGGGAGGAGGAGGAGGGGAGGAGGAGGAGGAGGAGGAGGAGAGGAGGAGGAGGAGGAGGGGGAGGAGGGGGAGGAGGAGGAGGAGGAGGAGGAGGAGGAGGAGGAGGAAGAAGAAGTAGTAGTAGTAGTAGTAATAGTAGTAGTAGTAGTTGGAATCCAGGCAGTGGGCCACTCATATAAACAACAACAACAAAATGGCAAAGCTTGCAAGACTCTTATGGAGCTGAAAAAGTCAAGTTCATGCTTGCAAAGATGGCCAAGACTTAAATTCTATAATTCTAGAGAAAGGAAGAAATAGAGAAATAAGACTAATATCTGTGTAACTTTCCCTTTGAGGAATTTGCTAATTCTACAGTTGTACACATCAAGATATTAAGAAGCCAGGCAAAAAGCGGGGGCTGAAAAGATGGAAGAATGGTAAAGATTGGGGTCCAGCACCTACCAAGGAAAAGATGACCCTGAAAAATAAATTCAGACACTCAACTAAGATATCTGAGACCTACGTTCACACAGTATGGGTGGACCAGAAGCATAAGGAGTCTTTAAAATTCTAGAATCTTCATCCCAAATAGCTTGGTCTCTTACCAGAATCAAAATATCTATTACTCCAGGATCTATCTGACACAAAATAGGATATATCTGCACTAAAGAGGAAGTAAACTGCACCCACAGATTCTCTAGTTTCTATGTAAACATGTAATTCAATAAATATTTACATCGTAACAAGAAATAGGGTCAAGAATCAAACCTAACAATAGGAAAAGACACAGGTGAATGAGATATTGGAGTTATTGAGTACAGACTTTTAAAAAATTGAAACCATTATGCCCAATAAGCTAGGTAACACATTGAGGAATTTTTCTAGAGGGTTAGAGTCTATTTAAATAATAAACGGGGGGCTGGAGTTTGTTTCAGTGATAGAAGACTTGGCTAGCATGTGCATTTACCTGGATTCAATATAACCACAACAAGAAAAGAAATGAAAATTCTGGACCTGAAAAAATGCAGGTGTTTTAGAACTTGAGAATTCAATAGATAGATTTAAGAGCAGATTAGACATCATTGAAAAGGAATCACTACTTACATTAATTGAAAATGAGGCATGGAGAAGAGATGAAAAATAGAAGGAAAAGGAGAAATGGCAGAGACTAGTAAGCCATAGGAAAAAATGTCATAATCTACTTGTAATTGAAGTTTCAAAGGAGAAGAGTGAGCAGTAGAGCAGAAAGTGATATCTAAATAAATTTGTTGCCAGTGCTTTTTCTAAATTGATGAAAGACATTAAGCTACAAATATAAAAAATAAAGATATTGCTAGATTTCAGAGGATCAAACTCTAGGAAGAGAAAAGAGTTAAAGATAAAAATCTTAAGAAATCCCAACTCAGTCTCAACCCAACTCATTCTCTGGTTTGATTAAGGTGTCTAATCCCCTTCTCCTTCAGACTAAAAGAGATGAACAATGAACTCTAGTGCTATCATCATGGCTTGAACATGTGTACACATTTCAGAAAATAATTAAGGCTAAAATTCAGTGATTTAACAATATTAAAAACAAATTTAATTCATTAAATGTCAACAATCTAAATATCTATTATAAAAAGTCAACTGTACTGAAATAAGTAAAAGAGAAAAATAATAAGAAAGATAAGAAGTGAAAATCATAAAAGAAATATCAATTGTCAAATATTGGTTATTTGAAAAGATTGATAAAGTAATAAACGCTAGAAAAACTGGTCAAGAACTAAGGAGAGAATGCACAAAGGAAAAATAGAGAACATAATAGGTCCTACAGAATCAAGATAACCAAAAAATCATGTTGAACTTTATGCTAATTAGCTTATAAATAAATTGAAATATACAAGTTAGTGGAAAATTACAACCCCCTTAAATTAACACAATAGAAATTAAAGAAATTGAAGACCTGAATGATTTTATAACTTTATCTATTTTAAATTGTAATTAATAAAACTTCTCCCACAAATCAAGGCTCAGATGACCTCCTTAGTGAATTCTTTTAAACACTTGAAATTTATACAACAAATTTCATAAAATTACAAAAATTTTTGAAGAGAGAATTTATCAACTTGTTTTATTAGACCAGCATAATTTCAATACCAAAATATGACACAAGAATTACAAGAAAAAGTGTAGATGAATCAACCTTTTTAAAACATAAAATTCTAAATGAAATATTATCAAGTTGAATCCATCCACATATTTGAAAAATGATGATCACTCCATGTTGATTTTTTTTTTTAATTTTTTATTGTGGGTTGTTCAAAACATTACAAATTTCTTGACATATCATATTCCACACTTTGATTCAAGTGGGTTATGAACTCCCACCTTCACCCCATACACAGATTGCAGAATCACATCAGTTACACATCCATTGATTTACAAATTGCCATACTAGTGTCTGTTGTGCTCCGCTGCCTTTCCCATCCTCCACCCTCCCCCCTCCCCACCTCTCCCCTCCCCTCCCCTCCTCTCTCTCTACCTCCTCCACTGTATAACCCTGAGGGTCTCCTTCCATTACCATGCAATTTCCCTTCTCTCTCCCTTTCCCTCCCACCTCTCATCCCTGTTAAATGTTAATCTTCTTCTCCTGTTCTTCGTCCCTACACTGTTCTTAGTTACTCTCCTTATATCAAAGAAGACATTTGGCATTTGGTTTTTAGGGATTGGCTAGCTTCACTTAGCATAATCTGCTCTAATGCCATCCATTTCCCTGCAAATTCTATGATTTTGTCATTTTTTAATGCAGAGTAATACTCCATTGTGTATAAATGCCACATTTTTTTTATCCATTCGTCTATTGAAGGGCATCTAGGTTGGTTCCACAGTCTTGCTATTGTGAACTGTGCTGCTATGAACATCGATGTAGCAGTGTCCCTGTAGCATGCTCTTTTTAGGTCTTTAGGGAATAGACCAAGAAGGGGAATAGCTGGGTCAAATGGTGGCTCCATTCCCAGCTTTCCAAGAAATCTCCATACTGCTTTCCAAATTGGCTGCACCAATCTGCAGTCCCACCAGCAATGTACAAGTGTACCCTTTTCCCCACATCCTCGCCAGCACTTGTTGTTGTTTGACTTCCTAATGGCTGACAATCTTACTGGAGTGAGATGGTATCTTAGGGTGGTTTTGATTTGCATTTCTCTGACAGCTAGAGATGTTGAGCATTTTTTCATGTACTTGTTGATTGACTGTGTGTCCTCCTCTGAGAAGTGTCTGTTCAGGTCCTTGGCCCATTTGTTGATTGGGTTGTTTGTTTTCTTATTGTCTAATTTTTTGAGTTCTTTGTATACTCTGGATATTAGGGCTCTATCTGAAGTGTGAGGAGTAAAGATTTGTTCCCAGGGTGTAGGCTCCCTATTTACCTCTCTTATTGTTTCTTTTGCTGAGAAAAAACTTTTTAGTTTGAGTAAGTCCCATTTGTTGATTCTAGTTATTAACTTTTGTGCTATGGGTGTCCTATTGAGGAATTTGGAGCCCGACCCCACCGACTGTAGATCGTAGCCAACTTTTTCTTCTATCAGACGGCGCGTCTCTGATTTGATATCAAGCTCCTTGATCCATTTTGAATTCACTTTTGTGCATGGCGAGAGAAAGGGATTCAGTTTCATTTTGTTGCATATGGATTTCCAGTTTTCCCAGCACCATTTGTTGAAGATGCTATCCTTCCTCCATTGCATGCTTTTAGCCCCTTTATCAAATATAAGATAGTTGTAGTTTTGTGGATTGGTTTCTGTGTCCTCTATTCTGTACCATTGGTCCACCCGCCTGTTTTGGTACCAGTACCATGCTGTTTTTGTTACTATTGCTCTGTAGTATAGTTTGAAGTCTGGTATCGCTATACCGCCTGATTCACACTTCCTGCTTAGCATTGTTTTTGCTATTCTGGGTCTTTTATTTTTCCATATGAATTTCATGATTGCTTTCTCTATTTCTATAAGAAATGCCGATGGGATTTTGATTGGCATTGCATTAAACCTATAGAGAACTTTTGGTAATATCGCCATTTTGATGATGTTAGTTCTGCCTATCCATGAACAGGGTATATTTTTCCATCTTCTAAGATCTTCTTCTATTTCTCTCTTTAGGGTTCTGTAGTTTTCATTGTATAAGTCTTTCACCTCTTTTGTTAGGTTGATTCCCAAGTATTTTATTTTTTTTGAAGATATTTTGAATGGAGTGGTTGTCCTCATTTCCAATTCAGAGGATTTGTCGCTGATATACAGGAATGCCTTTGATTTATGTGTGTTGATTTTATATCCTGCCACTTTGCTGAATTCATTTATTAGCTCTAATAGTTTCTTTGTAGAGCCTTTTGGGTCTGCTAGGTATAGAATCATATCATCTGCAAATAGTGATAATTTAAGTTCTTCTTTTCCTATTTTTATGCCTTTAATTTCTTTCGTCTGTCTAATTGCTCTGGCCAGTGTTTCGAGAACTATGTTGAACAGAAGTGGAGAGAGAGGGCATCCCTGTCTAGTTCCAGATTTTAGAGGGAATGCCTTCAGTTTTTCTCCATTCAGAATGATGCTAGCCTGAGGCTTAGCATAGATTGCTTTTACAATATTGAGGTATGTTCCTGTTATCCCTAGTTTTTCTAGAGTTTTGAACATAAAGGGATGCTGTACTTTGTCAAATGCTTTTTCCGCATCTATCGAGATGATCATATGGTTCTTATTTTTAAGTCTATTGATGTGGTGAATAACATTTATTGATTTCCGTATATTGAACCAGCCTTGCATCCCAGGGATGAATCCTACTTGATCATGGTGTACAATTTTTTTGATATGTTTTTGTATCCGATTCGCCAGAATTTTATTGAGGATTTTTGCATCTAGGTTCATTAGAGATATTGGTCTGTAGTTTTCTTTCTTTGAAGTGTCTTTGTCTGGTTTAGGTATCAGGGTGATGTTGGCCTCATAGAATGAATTTGGAAGTTCTCCCTCCTTTTCTATTTCCTGAAGTAGCTTGAAAAGTATTGGTAGTAGTTCTTCTTTAAAGGTTTTGTAAAATTCTGCTGTATACCCATCTGGACCTGGGCTTTTCTTAGTTGGTAGTCTTTTTATGGTTTCTTCTATTTCCTCAATTGATATTGGTCTGTTTAGGTTTTCTATATCCTCCTGACTCAATCTGGGCAGATCATATGACTTAAGAAATTTATCTATGCCTTCACTATCTTCTAATTTATTGGAGTATAAGGATTCAAAATAGTTTTTGATTATCTTCTGTATTTCTGAAGTGTCTGTTGTGATATTGCCTTTTTCATCCCGTATGCTAGTAATTTGAGTTCTCTCTCTTCTTCTCTTCGCTAGCATCGCTAAGGGTCTGTCGATTTTGTTTATTTTTTCAAAGAACCAAATTTTAGTTTTGTCAATTTTTTCAATTGTTTCTTTTGTTTCGATTTCATTAATTTCAGCTCTGATTTTAATTATTTCTTGCCTTCTACTTCTTTTGCTGTTGTTTTGCTCTTCATTTTCAAGGATTTTGAGATGAAGTATGAGATCATTTATTTGTTGGTTTTTTCTTTTTTTAAGGAATGAACTCCAAGCAATGAATTTTCCTCTTAGAACTGCTTTCAATGTGTCCCATAGATTCTGATATGTTGTGTCTGTGTTTTCATTTATCTCTAAGAATTTTTTGATTTCCTTCTTGATGTCTTCTATAACCCATTGATCGTTCAGTAACCTATTGTTCATTCTCCAAGTGATGTATGCTTTTTCCTTCCTTCTTTTATCGTTGATTTTCAGTTTCATTCCATTATGATCAGATAAGATGCATGGTATTATCTCTACTCCTTTATATTGTCTAAGAGTTGCCCTGTGACATAATATATGATCTATTTTTGAGAAGGATCCATGTGCTGCTGAGAAAAAAGTGTAACTGCTTGATGTTGGGTGGTATATTCTATATATGTCAATTAGGTCTAGGTTATTAATAGTGTTATTGAGTTCTATAGTTTCCTTATTCAACTTTTGTTTGGAAGATCTGTCCAGTGGCGAGAGAGGTGTGTTGAAGTCTCCCATGATTATGGTATGGTGGTCTATTAGACTCTTGAACTTGAGAAGAGTTTGTTTGACTAATATAGCTGCACCATTGTTTGGGGCATAAATATTTATGATTGTTATGTCTTGTTGGTGTATGGTTCCCTTAAGCAGTATGTAGTGTCCCTCTTTATCTCTTTTGATTAACTTTGGCTTGAGTATGGACACTCCTGCTTGTTTCCGAAGTCCATATGAGTGATATGATTTTTCCCAACCTTTCACCTTCAGCCTATGTATGTCCTTTCCTATCAAATGTGTCTCCTGTAGGCAGCATATTGTTGGGTCTTGTTTTGTGATCCATTCTACTAGCCTGTGTCTCTTAATTGGTGAGTTTAAGCCATTAACATTTAGGGTTATTATTGAGATATGGGTTGTTCTTCCAGCCATATTTGTTTATTTCTGTTACTAAACATGGTTTGTTTTCCTCTTTGATTATCCCCCCCCCTTTACTGTCCTACCTCCCACTGTTGGTTTTCATTGTTATTTTCCATTTCCTCTTCCTGTAATGCTTTGGCGAGGATGTTTTGAAGAGATGGTTTTCTAGCTGCGAATTCTTTAAACTTTTGTTTATCGTGGAAGGTTTTAATTTCATCCTCCATCCTGAAGCTTAATTTCGCTGGATACACAATTCTTGGTTGGAACCCATTTTCTTTCAGTGTTTGAAATATGTTATTCCAGGATCTTCTAGCTTTCAGAGTCTGTGTTGACAGATCAGCTGTTATCCTGATTGGCTTACCCCTAAATGTAATCTGCTTCCTTTCTCTTGTAGCTTTTAAAATTCTCTCCTTATTCTGTATGTTGGGCATCTTCATTATAATGTGTCTAGGTGTGGATCTCTTATGATTTTGCACATTCGGCGTCCTGTAGGCTTCTAGGATTTGGGATTCTGTCTCATTCTTCAAGTCTGGGAAGTTTTCTTGTATTATTTCATTGAATAGACTTCTCATTCCTTTGGTTTGGAGCTCTGTACCTTCCTGTATCCCAATGACTCTTAAATTTGGTCTCTTAATGTTATCCCATATTTCTTGGATGTTCTGCTCATGGTTTCTTAACAGTCTTGCTGAGCTATGTTCTTTTCCAGTTGAAATACTTTGTCTTCATTGTCTGATGTTCTATCTTCTAAGTGTTCTACTCTGCTGGTAGTATTCTCCATTGAGTTTTTAAGTTGGTTTATTGCTTCCTGCATTTCTAGGATTTCTGTTTGTTTGTTTTTTATAACCTCTATCTCCCTGTATAGTTGATCCTTTGCTTCCTGGATTTGTTTGCGTAATTCGTTGTCGAAGTGATCTTTCATTGTCTGATTTTGCTGTTTAATGTCTTCCTTGATACTCCAGATCATCTGAAGCATGTATATCCTGAATTCTTTATCTGACATTCCATCTGCTGCAGCTGTTACCTCTTCTAAAGTTGCGTTGACCTGCATTGCTTGTGGTCCTTTCTTTCCTTGTCTTTTCATACTGCTTGCGTATCTTTCCTGCAGGTGCGGGCGGCGGCTCTGCTCTCTTCTTATTCCAATCGGGGTGTCGTGGCTACCACGCCGGCAGGTCACTGGGCCTGTTCTGGGAGCTGGCGGCGGCTCTGTTCTGCCCCTACTCCAATTGGGGTGACGAGTGTACCACGCCGGCAGGCCACTGGGCCTGATCCGCCTGTCGGTTGCAGGTTTGCCTACCCTGCAGGTGCGGGCGGCGGCTCTACTCTGCCCCTACTGCAAATGGGGTGACGTGTCTGTCGTACCGGCAGGCCACTGGGCCTGTCCCGCTGGTCGGTCGCAGATCTGCCCACCTTTCGGGCACGGGTGGAGGCTCTGCTCTGCCCCTACTCCAATTGGGGTGTCGTGACTACCCCGCCTGCAGGACACTGGGCCTGTTCCTGGCACGGGCGGCGACTCTGCTCTGCCACTACTCCAATTAGGGTGGTGTTTGTACCACGCTGGCAGGCTCCTGGGCCTGATCCGCAGGTCTGTTGTAGGTCTGCCTACCTTGGAGGCGCGGGCGGCGGATCTGCCCTGCCCCTCCTACCACGCCTGCGGACCCCTGGGCCTGATCTACAGGTAGATCACTGGTCTGCTCACCCTGCGGGCACGGGTGGCGGTTCTGCTCCGCCCCCGATTGGGGTCACGTGACCACCACACCGGCAGGGCCTGATCCGGGCGTGGGAGAAGGATCTGCTCTGCCCCTACTCCAATTGGGGTGACGTGTGTACCACACTGGCAGGCCACTGGGCCTGACCCGCCAGGCTGTCACAGGTCTGTTTACCTTGCACGCTCATTTGTCACAGCGCGAACCGCGGCTCTGCCCTGTCCCTCCTACCACGCCCATGTACCACTGGGTCGCGGGTCTGCCCACCTTGCGGTTGCGGGTGGCGGCTCCGCTCCGCCCCCTCTCCAATTGGGGTCACGCGGTCACCACGCTGGCGAGCCGCTGGGCCTGCTCCGGGCGCTGGCGGCGGCCCGGCTCCTTCCCTCTGGCTTGACGACAAATTGAGGAGACTCGGGTGACTGTGCCTCACCCCCCCTACCAGGAGACCAACTGCTTATGTCACCACTGGTATTGATGAAGTTCCCTCCTCCGCCGCTTTCTGCAGACATCAGATCTCTGCCATGTTGGTATCCTATGCGAATGGCAGCATTTCGTTCCCCTTGCTGGGCAACCAAAGCACCGGGTGAGTCCTGACCGGCCCTCAGCAGGACCCGGACCGAGAAGCAGTTTCCGCGGGCTCCTAGCCCCGGGCCAGGGAAGTTCCGGGAGCCGGAACTCGGCCACTCCGTGCTCGGTGTAAGCTCCTATAAATGTAAGCTCCAAGAAGCAGTCCCCGCGGGCTCAGTTCCGGGAGCCGTAATTCGGCTGCTTAGTGCTTGTTGTATGCTCTGGTAGGCGCAGGGTCCAAGAAGCAGCCTCTGCGGGCTCAGCAGCCCTGGGCCAGGGCGGTTCCGGGAGCCGGAACTCGGCTGCCCCGCGCTGGGTATTCACTCCGATAAGATCAGGTTCTAAGAAGCACCCAGGCGCTGAGCCCTAGCAATCTGTCTGCAAGCCGCAGGCGAATTGCAGCCTGAAATTACCTGTTCTATGGCTGAATGAGCTGCGGTCAGTCGAAAACAGCGGTGGTGACGTCAGTTTACCAACATGGTGGCTGCTGGCCTCCTCTGTGGTCTGACCGGTGTGGAGAACCGAGATGAACCGCTTCCTTCCCCCGTCTCGAACCCAGAATTCAGCCCTGAGTACGGTGCTTGCGCTGTAACCCTGCGTCTCTATCCCAGCGCACGCTGCAGATTCTAGCCTCGGGCCGATTTGCTGAATAAGCAGTGCGACAAACCTCTCGCGTTTGAGTCCCCGTAGCTGATCCTCGTGCGATGGAAATCCTTCCTCCAGGTTCCGGAGCACCCCACTATTGCTGGAAATTCCTAACAAGATATCCTTTAGCCGTCCTGACTTGTCATACTCCCACACAGTGAAGCAGCACACGGGGGCAATGCACTCCCCTCGCCGCCATCTTTAATCCTCCTTCTCCATGTTGATTTTTATCTAGATATCAAGGTTGTTTTAGCTGTGGAATCAATGTAATTTTCAAAAGTTACATAAGAGGAAAATATGAACATCTTATATTTGATAAAATTTAATATCCACTCCTGAAACTATAATTAAGGTATTAGAAGACAGCATGTAAATTTGAAAGTGAGAATCCATAATGTTTATAGAAAATTTAAACTTAATAATAATATATTGAAAGCTATTTCCCTAAAATCCTAAGATTATAACAAGGATCCCTCCTATGAATTTTTTGGGGAGATTGAACTCAGGGGTAGCAGACTACTGAGCCACAACCCTAACCCTATTTTGTATTTTACTTAGAGATAGGATCTCACTGAATTGCTTCGTGCCTTGCTTTTGCTGAGGCTGGCTTTGAACTCAACCATCCTCCTGTCTCACCCTCCTGCAACATTAGCCTTTAAAAGAACAACTTTGGAGAAGTTGCACTATTAGATATCATAATATAATACATTTTGGTTTTCATGTAATGCAATGAAACAAAAGAAAGCTACAGAATGAGGAATATAGATATAGTGACTTCTTTGGAACAAAATAGTACTTGAGTATACAGTAGAAAGAAGAATGACATTTCTAACAAATAGTGAAAGATCAAATGGATATTCTTATTTAAAAAAGGATTGTAACAGTGGTGATTGAAATTAATATCACACCAACAAGCCTAAAGATGTGTCATCTGTACATCACATAAATAGTTGTGGTCTATGGTACTGAAAGAGGGAATACTATACAGCGATGAGAAAGAATGACTGCTAAAGAGAGCAGCAGAGATAAATTTCCCAAACATAATATCTAATGAAAGAAACCAGAAACCAAGATGACATACAACTGGATTTCACAGATATAAATTCAAAGCAGCAGAACTAGCTCATAACCATAGCAGGCGGACACTGAGAGTTAGCATGGAAGAGACTCTGTTCACTGGTAAAATGGTTGTATACATGTGTTGGCTATGAAAATTCATCCAACTGTAATTTTCTGTCCACTTTTCTCTGCATATTTTTATAATTCAGATCACTTTATAATTTGAGGGCTTTTAAAAAGGGAAACATTTTTACATTTATATCAGTGTTTCCAGAGCAGCTTCTCACAGATGGGAAAACTGTCATGCTCTAGCTAGGCAAGATTTTCTTCTTTCTCTGTGAAATATGAAATTTTTAAACAAGGAGAAAAAATTCAGTTTTGCCTGAGGCAAATATACGAAAATTCTCAGGGCAGAATCACTGAAAGTGAAGAGTATATTTTCTCCACATGAATCACAATGAAAAGGGAGGCATTGCTTCTTCTTAAAACTGCCTCAAATATTAATTTCACTCACTTTATGAGATGGCAACACTGTAACATCATTATTTACTTTGATACAATATCAGAATGGTTTAAAGAGAAAAGATGAGGCTGGGGGTGGAGCTCAGTGGTAGAGCACTTGCTTAAGATGTGCTCAATCCCTAGCACTGCCAAAACTATAAAAAATTAAGAAAAAAAGAACAAAAACTAATCCATCATTCTCTTTCCTTTACCCAGTCTTGAGTACACAAACACATTCTCACACAGGTATCTTACGCAGAGCGTCTTTTCCTTGCCTATCAGATAAAAGTTGTTATTTGATTTGTTTCCAACTTTCTTCTTTCATTCATTTATAGTTTTAACTTTTATAAATGGATACATCTTTACATTTGAAGCCCTGAAGTGTGTGTGAGTTATGCAGCCCCAGTTCTGCAAATATTGATCCGCCTCTTTGAGATACACAGCACTATGGTTTTCTAATAAAGTGAGGATAAGTTAATTTAATTTCTCCATCTCAGTCCACATATGTATAGATATAAGCAAACATATGCATATTATACACATGCTTCAGTAAAACTGGGCAGTTTATCTTGAATAATTCATTGTTTGTGGAACTGGTAATTGGAATTAAATTTAAGCTCCATCTTTGCAGCACTGAACAGTATTTGAAAATAGAAAACTGAACACATCAATCTGTTGTTTCCTCTGCAGGATGTCATCAGGCATATCCATTGGCAAGCTGCATAAGCAATGGTGTCACAGCATAGGACAACCGAAACGCTGACAGGTACTTCCAGGCACAGCACTGATGAGGTCAAATACCCCTAAACCTGCCTTGTTTGCTGATCTTTTAATCGGATTCAACTTGACTGTGGCCATAGCATGAGGCTTTCTGACAGTATGTGACAGCATATGACAGCAAAATATTTTGATTTTTCACCATTTGATGATATTTCAGATCTCTTACAGCCCTTGTAAACGAGCACAGTGTTTTATAGAAAATGGGACAGGCAGCTAATTGCCTTGGATGCTTGTGTTGTCACTTTTAGATTTCAACTGAATCCTAAATTAGTGAATGGATCATCATTTTGAGAATATCAGGGCATATTTTCCATCAGTGAACCCTAGGACCTGGCTTAAGAAGAGAAAATAGATGGATAGATAGATAGATAGATAGATAGATAGATAGATAGATAGATATAAACTCACATGCCCAACACCACGGTTGTCATAGGCTGCAAGAAACCATTGAACATTTCTTTTTACCTTTCTGAGCTTCTTCCCAATAATTACAGAGTACTTCTTGGGTAGAGCAAAAACTACAAGTAAAATAAAATAAAATAACAAAAACAATCCTTTGGTTCAATTTATCAATCTTATATCTGGAATGATTCCAAATTCTTCTCATTCTAACTTCTTCATAAACTCTTGGGGGAATGTGGCTGGCAATGATTTGGGAACGAAAGAGAGAAAAACCAATCCCCTGGAAAACCATTTTTTAATAAGATCACCATAAACCCCTAAGCATTTCAACCAAGTCTTTTCCCTCCACATATTTATAAGATGTGAAGCCTAAACAAAACAAAATTAAAATTACATTAAACTTGCATTATCATTGAAATAATTGTCTAATTATTCATACCCATTTGATGTTGATATTTTTAATTGTTCGGAAATAAAACAGACATATCCTCTGCAGCTTTTCACTGAGCTTAGGTAATGACCCCCAGTCACCCTCTGATGTCCAGTAATGCTTCTCTTCTTGCTCACTCTGGTCCAGCTACACTGACTTCTTTTGCCTTGAACTCTCTTTTCTATTGAAAAGCTCCACACATACCCTTTCCTCTTACATGAAAGTCCTTCCCAACCTCACTTTGACAGCTGTTGACCTTTTGCAACTACCCTGCCCTCCCTAACTACCTGACTGATGCTACTCAGCCCACTCGTTTCCCCAACCTGTCACTCTCAGGAAACCACTTCTTTTTCTGGTGCTCCTCTTTCTTCCATTACCTGATTTCTCCAGTAGGATGTAAACTTCTTGACACCAAACATCTTCTCTGTCTTCATCACCAGAGCACTATCTAGACCTGATCAGTGTTCACCAAGTAAAGCCCTGCAAACTCATTAAGTAATATTGGGATAAAAATGGGGTAAATGGGATTTGTATCGACCCAGACTAAAAGGATCCTGAACTTTGTCTGCAGCTGTGAGGTGAACAGTTTCATTGTCAGCCTTAGGTGAATGTAACAACCACAGAGGTTGTGGCTTAATTCACAGTGCTATTTTCAGCCATATTTCTATAGCAACAGAAGATTGATATCAGATCTTGGTTCACTCATGTACCAAAATAAGGCCATTTTCAAGTATAGAATATAGATAGTTATCACTTAGGAATTTGTTTAATGAACTTACATCACTAAGAACTCAGGAGGAATGTAAGAAGGCAGCACATAATTATCTAGGATAGAAACAGACTATTTAAGTTTATTGCCATGACCTCTATAAAGAGGCCTTAATGGCCTTGGGATCATGACCTCAGTTGTATTTTTCATATTCCATGTGGTCTCCTAATTGGCCTCTGTCCTACCTCCCTGGATGCAATAAGCTTTTTCAAAAGTACTTTCTCTAAATACAAATGTAAAATAGAATTACTGAAATAGAAGCAGTAGAACAGAAAGTGACCCTAAGACCTGATATTTGGAATGCTCAGGACACAGGGCTCAAGAAGAAGGGAAACTGAAGGATCATCACAGGTGAGGATCGGTCCAAGAACTACCATCTCACAAATAAGACACATCCACCCTTCTTCCTCCTCTCTCTCTCTTTCTTGATTTTTTTTTTCTTATACTGAGGATCAAAATTAGGTCCTTGCACACATTAGGCAAGCATTCTATCAATGGGGTCCATCACAGTTCAGCTTCCCTCCCTCCCTCCCTCCCTCCCTCCCTCCTTTCTTTCTTTCTTTCTTTCTTTCTTTCTTTCTTTCTTTCTTTCTTTCTTTCTTCCTTTCTTCCTTTCTTCCTTTCTTCCTTTCTTTCTTTCTTTCCTCATGACCATTCCTTCCTCCTTCTTCTCCTTCCTCTCCATGCTGTTCATTTTCCCCTTCTTCTTTTTCATCTTCACCTTCCTCTGCATCTCTTTCCCTTCCTGTTCTCTCTCTCCCTGATCCTTTCCCCCTTTCTTCTCAGGAATGTTCACTTGTGCAGTGACTGAATAGTCTGCTGTCCTCTCCAACTTCCACCCTGTGTTATACAAGCAAGCAGTGCTGTCATTGGCAACAGTGACATATGTGTAGATTTAGCATGAAATATTCCTCACCACTTAAGGATGTTATGAAATATGAATGTTAAAAAATGTACAAAAACATTCCAGTTGTTGTCAAAGACCTCACCACAGAGGTATTAGAGGTATTTTCCTTTCTGCCAGGGGGACGGAACTAATGCCCCTAGTGAGATGCTCTGGAGGCTTCTTGAATTAGTTAGATTATGGTTCTACCATCTCTTGACTTATGACCTGGACCAGGAACCAAAACTTCTCATGATTCAACTTCTTATTTTGTGAAGTAGGAATCACAGGACCCATTTAGTGTGGTTGGTGTGATTGAAATGTTTAAGGCAATCACCAGTAAAAGCTCTAAGATAAGGGACTAGCATGTTGTAAATATTCAATGAATACTAGCTATTGCTATTTTTTGAGATAAGTTGAAACCACAAGCATCACTTGATCTCATTCCCAATCTGCACCAACTGAGCATTGACAAGGTTAATGTGATTGTGTAAAGTTCTAATATGATTAATAACTCACAGTGTGGTAGAAAGAATATTATTTTCTACCCAGAGAGATCCAAATTCAAGTCCCCATTCAGGTACTAGGTATAGTTTTGTAAACTAGAAAGTTTTTATCCTCTCTCCAACTCTAAGTTTTCTCTACAAAATATACATAAAAATCTTTACTCTATGCTGTGCTTATTTAAAATAACCCGTGAAAGAAGCTAGCTCAGTCTTTGGTACCTAGAAAACACACTATCAAAGTTAGTTATTATTCTCTAAATGCAATTATATGAATATAATTATACTTTCCCTTAATTATCTATTTACATGAAATGAAGTAAGTAATCCATACTTCAAGCAACAGTGTCCAGGTAATTTTATAAATGACCCTTCATAACACTTTGATCTTTTCATAGTGTATTACTTTTTTAAAAAATTGGTGAAAGTATTAATTTTCATTCATCATGTGTTTCTTTAGCAGAGTTTGCACAACACTCCAGTTAATTTGTACTGGGTAATAAGCACAACATACTGTCCTGCTCTTTACCAATATTTAGTAAACACCACACATGTGCTATGCAAAAAAAATTAATATGTAAAAACATAAAAAAATGTTTATACTATATAAGAACTGTTCAACGTTAGGGCAGAAGTAAAAGTGAAGTGTGGAGATGGGAAATAGTGAGGTTTTCAAAGCAGGGCATCCTGTAAGTAAGCTAGGGGGTGCACACTTGGAGGAAACTGCACTAAACTCCAAGCAAGGGGTCTGCATTAGTGGAAAATTTATCTGGAAAACACAGCAAGTGGAAAAAAATAGCATCAACCAAAACAGGAGCTGAGAAAACCCAAGGTATAGTCCCAAGCAAATGAACATCATGATTCAGAACTGATGACAAGGCATGTGAATGCAGGAGTGGAATCGCTTGGGAAAGGACTGTGAATCCTAGGTTAAGATGTGTGGATTTTCAGTTAACAGTGGAATCATTCCAGATTTTGGACATAGAGAGACATGGATGGAATAGCATAAGAAAGAACAAGATGTGTTCAGTTTAAACAAAAAAGAATGGACTGTTGGCAGGAGCAGCTGAATTTTGGATGAATTTCTGATCCATGCTAGTTTTCAAGAAATGATGTCATTAGAGAAAAGTTGAAAAGCATCTAGTTAAAGCTACAATAGAGAAAAATAACCAAGAATTAGAAATGTGTTAGATGAGAGAGAAGTTAGAAAGAAACAAAACCAAAAAAAAAAAAAAAAAAAAAAAACAAGACTAGTGACGAGTGACTTGCAGAACATTGACCTTGTCATAGGAACATGGCTGTTGAAATGCCAGCAGGTCTAGAAGCAAAGACCATTTGTGCTCATTGGTACATTTCCTTCAGTACATTAGCATTCATGTTTACACATTCATTTTCTTCTCCCTGTTCAAACTCTTGAAGGAGTAGAATTTTCCTTCTAGCAAACCCTTCAGAGGACACTCTTGAGATTTAAGTTTTGTTGTTTGTATTTTTTTAATATATAGATTGGAAAACAGGAAGAATAAAGACAGGAAAAAGTAGAGTTTCAAGAAGGAAGGGCTAGTTTCTATGTAAGTGCTACAAACAAAGAAAAACAAAAAATCTAGGATTTCAAACTGGAATTGTAGATGCTAATTAGGAGGGAAGGATGATTTTAAGAAACTTTACATCAATGGTAGAAGTTTAAGGGTATTTGCAAAGTAGTTAGAGAAAGAAACAGGTTATAGTAGATATCTATGACTCATGTAAGGAATATAGTAGTGAAAATAAATTAAAAATAAAGCAGAATTAGAAGATCTTGTGAGATGGATTTGCACATGGACGTTACTAATGGCAGAAATCTAGAGAGAGGAGACTTCTTTAGACAGAAGCTTTGAAGGACAACTTCATACCACAAATAGTTTTAGGAAAGAAGAGGATCATGGATTTCTCTATGATAGAAAAGAATTTTAAAAGACTAGCTCCAGAAAGAAAAAATGTTTAGTGGTTAGAGAAATACAAGATTCATTAATGTAAACTCTAATATGTTCAATAATGAATTATGTGATAACTCTGGTTCATTGGTGCTCATTAAAGTGTTATGGATTAACCTATGTAGAAGTTGCCAATTAATTGTAGTACATGTTGTGCTCATTACTTAGCAGCAATGCCTCTGAAGCTCAACCTAAAAGAATGAAGAACAGCCCTGTGCATTTATCTTGATTGGCTATTGCTCAATAAAACATTGCAAAACCAATAGCTGTCATAACCCTAGATTATAATTTCAATAAAAAATAATGAGAACTTTTGGGAATGAAAGCATTGTAAACTGGACGAATAGCGCTAATAATCAGAAAAACATTATTGACCATGGTTTTGTGTAACCGGTAGTGTGTTAATTAATAATCAAGTCGTATAGTATCTAGTTGTTTGAAAAAAATACAACTTGGAAAAGGTCATTCACCTCAGATTGATTCTGAATATAAATTTTAGGGAAATATCGCTCTTGAACCTGGGTAGTAAGAGGTCATCACATGAAGGGAGGCTGGGAAAGAGGGAGGTTGATTGGTTCCATATGGTCCAAACCCCACAAAGATGGCCACAGGAATGAAGATCAGGAATATAAGAGCTAAACCCAAGAAACTCAACAAAGACAGGGATAGTGGGAAGATGCCATTTGGACAAACGAGGGATAAGAGTATTGAAATCTTGGAATCAGGACCTCAGGTAGGACTCAGAGGTAAGTGTTTAGGACTTTCTTCAAAAGATCTAAAGATTAGAGTCAGACTTTTAAAGCAGGGACCCACAGGTACAAGCATCAGGAGCCTTGCAAAGAACTTCTATCACAGACATAAGACCTGAACCACAGTAATGGCAACAAAAATAGTACCTTATATGAGCACAGTACCTCATGCTTTTAAATGCCTGTCATATATATTATATTATTCCATTCTCTCAAATCAAAGCCAGAGGGTTAGATGACTCACAGTCTCAAAGTAAATTTGGACAGATTAGATCTGGACTTGGGGCTCTCTATTTATTCATTCATTAATTTTGGTCAACCACATACACAGGGCTTGGCAAGCCCCAAGGTTCCTAAATCTGTGTGCTGGCTGAGTTCCTAGATAAGGAGCAAATAGGTACACTTGACCAGTGACAGCCGGGGACATTAGGTTGCAAGGGTTAAGGCGATTTCTACTGTTTGTGGCCCTTCTTTTATTCAGGATTATATCACTTCTATTTCTTAGTAATTCTGAAGATTTGTTAAAACCTATATACAATATATAAAATTTGCATGACTTTAATTTTACAAATATATTGGTAGATCTTTGAGATTTGGAAAATGAAAGGAGTGATTTTTCTCCCACCCCCACCCCCACTGCCACCCCTTTCTATCAAGCCATGCAAAATGGAAAGGACTGTCCACTAATTTCCCGTAAGTTACATAAAATTGTCTGTGTTGTTATAATTCTGTAGGCATCACGCTCCTCTAGTAAAATGATGTATGGAGCAATCGTCTGGTTGGGGCTGATGGGATGTAAATGAAACTAATTAAGGAAATGTCAAACATAATTAATAAAACAGGTTTAAGTTGCAAAAGCCCTGTCAGCGGAATGAATGGGGAAGAGCAGAGCCTGCCCATTGTTGGGTGCAGCTCTTTCCCCTCTTCTTCCTTTTCTCTAGGCTTTATTTAGCACCATTCAATTAGATCCTGGAAAGCTGCTTGAAGCTCACTTTCCTACCTCACCTTCTCTGAGCTTGATCCCACGGAGAGGGAGGAATATAAATTTGCCTGTCGGCCTGCAGCTTGAAAAAAAAAATTAATTGCCAACTCCTCATCTTTTCCAAGTACTGTAGGACATTAACATAACCAATTTGCTTGAACTGCTCACTGGCTGCCTAATAGAGCATCTGACCAGCTGATAAAAACCAGGGTGTTGCTGACGCTACCTTGTTATTATTAGCATTTTCATAATATCCAAATATTACAGCGGAATGATTCACGGGCTCCATTTATTATTGATAAGAACAAAAAAGAAGGAGGGGGGGTGGGAGTTGAAAATAACAAAGCGGGTGAGCGACCTATAATTATGGCAAGCAAATTAGGGTATGCGGTAGAGTCAGTTACATTTGCCTAGGAGTAATGATGCCGGAGACCTTTCCCTTCCCCCGGGATGGGAAAAATAATGGATTCCCTTGCAGCTGCAGATGGGGTAGGAGAATGCTGTCATCGGACGATGTTTACATAAGTTAGGCCGAGCGTGTGGCTGTGAGGCCTGCCTGTAGGGTTTGAGTCAGCCTCAATCATTTCAGCCACTGAAGCATAAGTCACTCCAAAGCCCACCGGTTTCTGCCGGGGGCGGGGAGCAGGAGCCCGAGCCAGGGAGAAGAGCCTTCTTTGAAAGTCAACAACAGCATTTTTGAAGAGTATTTCAAGTCCCTTCAGTTCTCAGACAAGGGTGATAACCTTGAAAAACAGAGGCCAATCAGCTTTTAAGTGAAGAGATAAAGATGAAATGTGGTTTCTGTTAACTTAGAGACCTCCGCCCACTCTACCAGGTTATTTCAATTCAGGCCACGTGGGTGCGCTTGCACGAGGGGCACCACGCAGAGCGGTGCAGGATTTAATGCCACTTGCTTAATATTAATTGAACCTCAATACTTTATGAGGCTCAGTGGGAGGAGGAAGAGGAGAAGACAAAATTCACATGCTTAGGGAACTTAAAGAGTCAATTTTTCATTTCAAACAGTTGAGACAAACATTTTGTTTGTAAGCAGATTTCTCTGGACAAAAACCTTTCTTGATAGATCCATTGAGGTTTGATATGTAGTCACCGAATCAGAAGACAGTTTCAAAAAATAACAATAAATTAACAAAAAAAAAAACCAAAAAAACGGCTATAACATCAAAGGTAGGTTTGCATTCAGTGAAAATGTAGTAGTCCACATTTATTCCACTTGTTATAGGAGGCACAGTAGACAGAAGATATTACCTTATTTAAAAGACTAATAGACCATACTATGATGAATTTTAAAAACTTAAAGTGATGGGGCGTAGGGGGAGAGGGAGAATTCAACAAATATTTTGTATGTAGCTGATACACATTTTTTAGATTTTTTTTTTCAATTTTGCTTGAAATTATCTAAAATCAAAGTTCTGGGAGATAAATTCTTGTTACTTCCTATATAAGATAATTGACCATGTGATTTGGTAGCAATTATATCATAGACTAGTTACATAAAATCCATTTTGATTTTAATTCCATGAATATAAAGGATCCAGTTTTTGATTTTAAGAATTGCAACAAGTATTGTTCCCCAAATTTTCTCTCAAAAAGAAAAAATCCTCATCTTTTTTAAATGTTTAGAAAATTAAAAATAATGCAAATATAAAGAATAATAATATGCACAATTCATGTCAAGAGGTAGAGCAGCAGATTATTACCACTAATTCAGAGCCCCTTGGCATGTCTCTATTCAATTGCACCCTTTCTTGATATCTTCAGAGGTGATCCCTGTTCTGAATTGTGAACTTTTTCATTCCTTTGCCATTTGGTGATTTTTATACACACACACACATGCACACATACACATTTGTGACCTTAACAAGATAGTGTTTTCTCTGGTGTTTTTAAACCTCATATATAAGGTGAATCATATGTGCAATTTGTAGTTGTTGTTTTAATTTCCCCAAAATTATAATTTTACATTGTTCCATATTTTTTATAGATGTGTAACTCATTTGTTTTCCTTGTTGTAGTACTTCATTGTACAACAATTTATCCATTCTTTTTTTTATACACTTTTGTGCTATTTCCAGTTTATTACACATATGTAAAACTTTTCTGGGATATGTATCTAGAGGAGGAAAGAAGAATTATGAAATACAAAGAGTTGACTTTATTTGATGATGGCAAGTTGTTTTTTAAAGGAGATGTATCAGTGAACACTAAAACAAAGAGTTTTTACTGGGTTCTATTTATATAAGTTCTAAGTAAAGCTTGGTTTTAAATTCTTGCTAATGTGATGTGAAAATCATCTTGTTGTAATTGTAATTTGCAATGTCTCAACCCATGAGGTTGAACACTGTTTAATGTGTGTATTGGCCATTCAAAATATCTGTTATGTAAAATTATATTTATCTATTGCAATGTTTATATTTTACAAACTGTTAATTTGAAGGTGTGTGTGTGTTTTATTTTGGGCTTGTGATTTCATTCTATGATATATTTTAATGAACCTATGTTTTTCATTTTAATCATATCAAATTTACAGTTTTTGGGTAATGTTTGAGAAATTTTATTTTACCATGGAACAACAATGTCCCTGTTTTTTTTTAACGTGTATAGTTTTGCTCTTCACTTAAAGACAATCTATAATTGATTGTTGTCTTGTGAGGTAGCAATCTATTTTATTTGAATAACCAGTTCTTCTTGTAGTGTTTCTGGCAAAGTTCATCTTTCCCTAACTAATTTGTCATGGCATGTCTCTTATTCAAATCCTATTCATCTGTGGAACCAATGTAAATGCCCTTCATTAGATGAATGGATTTTAAAAATGCGGCATATATACATAATGGAATATTACTCAGCAATAAAAGAGAATAAAATCTCTGGCATTTGCAGGTAAATGGCTGAAGCTGGAAAAGATAATGCTAAGTAAAGTTAGCCAATCCCCAAAAAACAAATGGCAACTGTTTTCTCTGATATAATGTCGTTGACTCATAGTGGGTTAGGGAGAGGGAGCATGGGAGGAATAGTGGGAGGGGAATGGAGGGGGCAGGGGGTTAGCAGTGATGGTGGAATCTGATTGATATAATTTTCCAAAGTACTTGTAAAAGACATGAATTGGTGTGAACATACTTTATATACAAATAGAGATATGAAAAATGTGATCTATATGTGTAATAAGAATTTTGATACATTCTGCTGTCTTGTATTTAAAAAGTAAAAGCAATTAAAAACAAAACAAAAAAATCCTATTCATCGTATGTGTGTATACATATATATTTAAATGTATGTATTAAGTACATATATGTGTATAAATATATTTTTATATGTTTGTGTATACTAGTATGTAATTAAGTTTTTATTCTGTAAATTTGTTAATTTAATCAGTACTGTGCCAATATAACATTGATCATTATAGTTTAAGGTACTTATCTAATGACTGAAATAAGACAGTTTAGTGGGGGAAATAATATTCTTTTCAAAAATGTTGCTAGAACAACTGGACATCTATAAATTCCCCCCAAACCCAGATAAAGACATAACTTTAAGAACTAAAACTATAAACTATTAGGAAAAAACAAGGTGAAAAATTTCATGATGTTGTATTAATCAGTTTTTAACATCACTCATGAGGTTTCAGGTGAAAAATGAGGACTCTATTGAAACTGAATTAGAGGCCATTCATGTTATATTCTAGCAAAGAATTTGTCTACATTTTGTGCTATGAGACAGTGAGAGGTTGAATTTAAAGGTGATGGACTAATTAATTTGGAGGAGAAAATTTCAAGGCAACCCAGCATTCAGGCAGTTCCATGGGTATTGCTGGCTGCTTTTTGTTAGATTTACTGTGAGAATTTGGATCAAAAAGCAGAGCAGAAAGATAAAAATGCCAGAAAAGAGCATGTTTAAAATTGAGGCCAAGGAAAGAATACTACTGCTAAAGAGATTCACACCATTAAAAAGGAGCCAAATACTTCATACCTGGACAATAGGAAAAATGTCTTAAGGGCATTTTAGGAATTAGTAAAACCATACACTTTACAGCCTAAAGACTTTTGTGCAGTATGAAAGACCAAGGGTGTCCTGCTGCACAGGGCCACCTAGGGGATTATTTTCCATAGATTGGTTTCTATGTGTTTGATATTCAGACACTCTTGAGTCAGCCCCAGAGATGGTTAATGTGGGCTCAGGGGCAGCTCAGGCTGTTAGCACACCTTAGTGTCATCCATGTGATGCTGGTTTTGAAGACGTGCTCCTTTTCTCTCACAGATAGGTTATATACATGTCTGTTTTTCATCGGTCATCTTAGAAAGGTTAATGTACTTATCAAATTATGAATTCATCAATATGTTTAATTATTCACAAAAAATTTATAAATATACAGAAGTTTGCTAAGATCACTCTCCACTAAATTTTATTTTGTTCAGCGAAATTTTTAATCTTCTTTTAAAGTCACAAATCATACATTTTATTTTTGTTTTTAAAGATGTAATATTTTTAGATTATATTCTAGCATTCATAAACATTTTATAATTTGTGGAATCATCATTCTTTTTGTATTTCAAATTTTTAATTGGACATCATTTTTGAGTGTTTGTGTTTTCTTTAGTGAAGAATTTCATAGTTTAGCGTACTCTCCTGGTTACCTGCCTTCTATCATTCATTTGGGGCCTGTGAAGAAGTTATTTGACTGTTTCATTGTGGCTCTTTTCAAATTCATCCCTCTTTTGTAAATGCCTTGAAGATTTTGACTTTACTTTTCATGTTTAGCAGTTTTAGCATGATAGGTCTAAAGTTGGACTTTGTTTTTCATTTATACTACCTTAGATTTTCTGAATTTATAAATTGGTATATTTAACCAGTTCTAGAAAATTGTAAGGCTTGCTTTGGATGACAGTACCTCTCCCCCCTCACAAAGTGTTTCTCTCCTTTCTTTCATATTTTTTCTCTCTTTATTTTCTTTTTTTCTTGTGTCTGTGAGTGTGTGGTGGGAGAGGGGTGGTGTTGGGTTTTGAACACAGAGCCTTGCTTGCACAGGCTGGACAAGCACTCTACCACTGAACTACATCTTCAGCCCCTCTGTTCTTTTTTTTTTTTTTTTTTTTTTTTGAGATGGGGTCTCACTAAGTTGTGCAGGCTGGCCATACACTCATGACCCTCCTGCCTCAGCTCCCCAGATTGCTGAAATTACATGTATATATTGTTGTGCCTGGCTTCCCTCCTTTATTTATGACATTAAATTTGTACATTTATCAGATCCTCTTACTATCTTTTCCATGTACTCAAATATCTTTTATTCTGTGTGTTTCACTCTCCTTATTGCTCTATTCTCCATTCTGGATGGTTTCTTCATCTTTCTCTTCTTTTTATTAATTCTCTCTTTAGTTGTGTTTTGTCTGATATTAAAATCTGTCTTTTCTGTTAATAAGTGTAATTCTCTCTTTAGCTTTGGCTTACATCCTAATCAGTGGATATTTAATTCACTAAATTTTAATTGCTCTTTTTATTTTTAGAAATAATATTCTATTGCTTTTCATATATTCATGATCATTTTATTATTATTTTTGTTTTTATCATAGTTTCAGTCTTTTATTCTTTAAATATATTATACAAATGGTTTTTATAGTGTGTGGCTGATAATTCCAAAACCAGAAGATTTTTCAGTTTAATTCTACTCTTTTGCTCCTGGCTCCTTTGATATGTGTGTGTGTGTGTGTGTGTTTGTGTGTGTGTGTGTTTTCTTGACTGAGAACTCATATTCTTAGAACTTTATCAGTGGGAATCCTATGAGTTCTGGTTTGATGATAAAGTCCAAGGGATAGGTTTTATTGATCTTTGTTTGTTTTGATTTCATTTGATTTGGTTTGATTTTGTTCCTGTAAGTTGTCCAAAGAAAGGATTATAGTCACAAATACATTTTAAAAGATTCTCAATTTCAGATGTCTCAGATCACTTATGTATCATGAATTTAAGCTTTAAGTCCACAAATGAGCCAGTTTATAGTTCAGTGCTAAGATTTGACAAGTAATTTTACTAACTCAGGAATGAGGAGAATTTACATGAAATTTTCTTTCTTGTTATCCTAACAGTGAAATGTAATCTGAGTTTTATGTGTGGGCATCTTTTTTGACCCTTCCTCCTTGGTCTAGGATTTTTGTCTCATTTCCCAGTCCCAGTCAGTCCATTTTCACATACTTTCAAAGTTGAAGACCCAGACAGTAATTCAGTAATATAGTTATTTGAATGTTGGTTAGTTTTTAGCTTCTGAGTGTTACTTGTTTTCTTTTCAGTTCATAAGACCACTTAAATGGATGGGATGAATAACAAATATATAAATATATATGTAATATTTCCTATTTCTTATATTTCATGTTTGTTATATGTGACAAGACAGATTTTATGTATTATATAAAAATATCACATATGACATTCTAATTTTGAAAATCTAGTGATTAAACTGTCTATAATATTATCAGAAATCTCTCCCAAATGGTTTTATTTCAATTTTCTGTGAATTCCTAAAATTGAATAGAAAAGGAAGCCATAATTATTCTAAATAGCTCTTTTTAACACTAGGTAGTTTTTATAATGACCTAGTACAGTACCTGACTGCTATGGTGTTAATATGAGTTGAATGTGTTCTTCAAAGGTTCATGTGTCAAAGACTTGGTCTCCAGTGTGGCAATATTGAAGGGGGATGGAACCTTTTAAGAGGCAGAGCCTATTGGGAGGTCATCAGGTCTTGTCGGGGCTCTGCCCTAAGAATCACTAAGGTTGCTCTCATGGGCCCCTGAGTTAGTAATCATGAGAGGGTTATCATAAAAGAACAAGCCTGGCCACTCTCAGGCTGCTCTTTGGCTTTCTGTCTGGCTAAGTGATCTCTCCCTCTTACACATGTTCCTGCCATTTTGAAGCCATCTACCATGAGGTCCTCACCAGGACCACGCTAATGCCTACACCATGCCCTTGAATTTCTTGGACTATGTGCTAAGTGAACCTCTTTTCTTTATCAAGTTACCCAGCCTGAGCATCTTGTTTTAGTTCCAGATAATGGACTAATACACTAGTAAAGCAAGAAATGAGCTGTCACCATCATAATTGTCATCAACAACTCAGTGCCTTCTCCACATAGCTACTTTCACAAGTTCAAAAAATAAATTTTCTGCATGTTAAAGTTTCAATATCCAGTGTGCATTGGAGAAGCATTCAGAGAGACATATTTTATTTTTCCTTGCTAAACAAGAGAGTGCACCTGATACATTTACAGTAACTCTGTTGAAGAAAAACTTGTCTCTAATGGGGATTGAGAGACCTGGGGTTAACGCTAACTATGTCCTATGTCTTGCTGTCAACATGTACTATTTTTCCAGTGGAGTTTTATGGAGCAGAATTGCAGTTTAATAAGAGGCTCATTTGCAGGTACACTTCCCACCTACTGAATAGCAGCCTTAGTTTTATAATCGTCTGATTGGAGTCCTGCAGAGGTAGTCCTCTGTTAGCAACTCACTGTAATGGAAATGAATTGCATCTATTGCCACCCTCTTACTATGCATTACAGTGTTAGTGTAAGCTAGATAAAGACTTACCTTAACCATTGCAAAAGCCTATTTAGTTTGCTTAGTACTTTAAGCTAATGTATAAATTGTACCATTTGGGGGATTCCTTCCCTCTTTCCCGAGTTATTCATATTGGGGTGGTGCTTGAAGGAACCTCTGAGTTAACCTTTTATCTTGTCTTTGATCTGAAATAAACCTTGAAAAACTTTTTGAAGTATATCTCATTCCTTTTTATCTTTTCTCCCTCTGCTTCATCTCATAAGGATTATGAAATGTAAAATATTTATACAAGGAGAAATTAGTTTTCACTAAATGTTTACTTTGCCTAAAATAAAAAATTGCTTTTAAGAAACAGGCAAGCCTGCTACTTTGGGGCTACTTAAGTAGATTTAGTAACATTGCCTTCAACATAATTCACATGCACACTCAATACTTTGATGTTAGCAGCCTCCAAAATTGGTGAAACAGATATTTAAATAGACAGGTCAGTGCACCAGATAACAAATTTTCAGGAGGTGCTAATAGACTTAATACCCACCCACTCTGTACTTTTTCTTACATCTTGCACTTAATATGCTAGTGCATTAGGTGTTCACAGAAATCCTACTCTCTGTCTCCTCCATTCATCTATCTATCTATCATCCATCTACCTACCAATTTTTCCAGCCTTCCTTCTTTCTATCTGTCTGTCTGTCTACCTGCACATATGCCCATTCTGAATCAGCTGTGACCCAAAGAGGTTGAACTTAGCATAGATCACACATCTAGTGAATGAAAGAACCAAAAATCTAATTAGTATAGTCTTTCTCATATCTGTATCATACAATTTTCCTATGTATACAAAACAGTTGAAACAGTTGTGTTTTGGAATAAAAATGCAAACAATGAAAAAATTGAATTTATAGCAGCGTGTGGAAAGGACTTGAGCAAACCAGGAATTGAGGCCAGCCACTGCTTTGCCTTAGGCCTCTTCCTTGGATTCCTCCACAAATTCTTCCTTCTGCAATGTTTCCCTTCTCTCTTTCCTGTCTTCTACAACAGTTTCACTTGAATTTAACCTGGTATTTGTAACTGCTCTGTCAATATATGCTTTATCTTTAATGGTGGGGTAAAAAGTTATTCTTAGAATTGGGAGCATCTTGTAGAAGATGCTCTAAGAAATAATAAAAAGAAGAAGAAGCTCTAAGAAATAATAAAAAAATAAATCCACAACAATACATGTTTTTTAAAGGGACACAAGAGCCAACTGGAAAAAAAAAAGTATCTAGTCAACAAAGTTGTAACAATTCAAACTCCAAAACAAATATAATATTGTATTATATACAAATATAAAAGGAGAAAATATGAGTTCAAATGTGTATAAATAAATAACTTAATATGTAAATAAATAGGGAGACAAAAAATACCTCATGCAGGATTCCAACAAAGTTACCTGGATACTCCATCCTCAAGGGATGGAGCAGAATTCCTCATCCCTTAAGTTCAGGCTGCATGTAGTGGCTCTCTTCCAGAGCATAGTATGCAAATATGGGAAATAGGAGGCAATGATTTTACACTGGAAAATCCTGAGAAACAAACCTCAGTAGGGAGATCAAGGTCAATACCAACAGTGGTAGCTCATGTTGATCACTTGCACACTTTTTTTTTTATGTGAAAAGATGGCACTTTATCTTATTATCTTCCTCCCCAAAATGTGATCATAAACAATGTGATCTTCAATCTGATCATAAACAACCAGAAAAGCAGACAATTGCTAATTAAAAGGTCTCTTAAATATTTGACCGATGTTCTTTAAATTGTAAAGGTAATCAAAAACAAGTGAAGTCTGAGGAATTTTGCTAGTGGCTTACATTAAAGAGAACAGGGAGGAGAAGGAGAAAGAAAAAGAGAAGAAAGAAGAGAGAAAAATGATCAAGTTAATTCACCAGCAAAAAAGTATGTTTTTCTATTTCTTTTTTAAAGGAAGAGAGAGAGAGAGAGAGAGAGAGAGAGAGAGAGAGAGAACACAGCCAAAAAAGGGGAGAAAAGGAAAGAAAAAATAAGAGAGAGAGAGAGAATACAGCCAAAAAAGGGGAGAAAAGGAAAGAAAAAATAAGAGAGAGAGAGAGAGAGAGAGAGAGAGAGAGAGAGAGAGATGCATGCAGGCAGGAGAAACTGGTTTTAGAAAGAAAGAAGATAAATTGTAAGTCAAACAGAAAAAAAAATAATATTGGAAAGGTTTGGTTAAAACATCTGTTTTCTTGTTCTAGGGAAGTTTTGAATAAGTTTTGAATAAAGTTTTTAATAAAAACTATTGTGATTAACATTTGAATCAGGGGTTAATAGTGCATCTTTCCACTAATAAAAAGATAATTAGAGTAAAAAAAAAAAAAAACATGTGAACGGTCTATTTTGGACATGTAAATATTTTAGCCCTGGCAGTCAGTTTTTAAGGTCAAACTGTTCCACAACTTGGTTCTGTTGTCAAGCATGTGAATGACCAGAGAGTCAAAATCAAAAAGGAGCTTTGAAAAAAGACGTACTTGGTGGTTTTTAACAGTGTTCTATACCTGCCCACCTGCAGGGTTGTATGTGGAAAGACAAGCACTGGACATGCAGTTCACTGGTAGAAAGCAATGTGTTGCAGGAAAGAAAGCAGACAGCAGTTCAGCCTCATGAGTTCCAACATGTTTGAAGTATAAGAATTTGCTCTGTTTGTCACCTGCCTGTATTCACAAGGAGGGTAGGGTGGGGTGGAAAGATCATGCCGAATCTCTCTCTCTCCCATCTCCATCTTCTTTCTCTCTTTTATATTCTTCCCCTCCCTCCCTCCCTCTCTCTCTCTCTCTCTCCCTCTCTCTCTCTCATCTGCCTTCATTCTAATTAACCTGCTCCCCTATCATTTCCCTCCCATTCACTTCTGTCATCTCCATTTCACAGTATCACTTGCCCAGTGAAAAGAGGCTGCGACATATTCTATTTAGAAAGTGAGTGTCTCACCAGGGGTGACAAGACTTTTTTTAAGGTCATTTATCTAATTGCTCTTTGCAGATAAGAATTAATTAGCCCGATTATTTTTCTTAGTTTTTGGATGGGTTCCCCACCTGAAGAGAAGAAATTCCTTGGTGTCAGTGATTAATTGCTCAGCCAGAAGCTCAGTGCCTTGCATTTGTAATAAATGCCGGCTAGCTCTTCAGGTCACATTAAGAACCAGGCAGGTTGTGGTATAATGTACAGGATAATAAAGCACTTGTATAAATAGGGGCAGCAGCATTTGATTTTGATTAAATATTTTAATACATCAAAGGGTGAAGGAGTTTCAGAATGCTGAAGGTAAGAGCCCCCATTCAGGGCAGCCTTTCTCTCTCCTTCATGTGGCACAAAGCATCTACAGGATCGATGACAGCAGGTGGCATTTCAGTGTAGGGTTTGTCTAAAATGACCTCAATGATCTATGGGGTTTGGTTGTGCATTTCTAGCTGTCTCTTGCACTTTTCTGTCAAAGAACAACTAAAAGTACGAGCACATTCAAACCTCAAATCACTTTTTTCCCCCGAAACAGAAAGAAATGAGTTTCCTTTCAGTTTACTTTCAAATTAGTTTTCTTTTAAAAATATATTATTGTTGAGTATGTGGGGATGTGAGGTTCCCAGACCTCAGAACAAAGAAATTACATTCAAAGGTAAGCAAACCAAGATGTGATAAGGGCCTGGAAATCCAAGTAAATCTATAAAAAGAAACCTGAATCCGTGGGTAAAATAAGAGGGCAAGTCATACATTGTGCAGAGAGTTTGGCTGAAGACATTCAGGGATTTAAATAATCTAGCCAAGAACATCTCTTTATTTTCTACATTGATAGTAGAGTTCCATAGACACAGTGCGCTTATAGTTATTATTTAGCTAAAGGTCCAAGACCAATTAAGACCAATTAAGTGTTTTTTGTTAGCTTTCTTATTTGTCTGTTTGTTTTTAAAAAGGTCATCCTTATTAAGCAAGGTAAGCAAAGCTCAGAATGGAGTGTTTTTGATTTCCAGGCAAAAGTCACTGTAGTTTTGTTCACAAAACATATAATTAGATAAAAATTCTTTAAAAAACAAACAAACAAAAAACCTCATAAGCAGAACTTAGTCCATACTGGATGATGAGCCAGATACTCTCAATGACCTGTAGAGTTCATGAGGACAGACATGTTGAAGGAAAGCTAGTTTTTGAGTAAACATTCAAATAAAGCAACATTTTCTCTAAAAGGCAGCTCTCCATTACCTGGATGATTTGATTAATCAAAAAATACTGTTTTATCTCTGAGAGGATAAGTAATAGAAGGTTTACTCTTGCTAAGAGATATTATTGGAAATTACCATATTTGGCAAGTTTAGTCTCCCTTCAGGATAGTTGACATGTACTTAACAAGAATGTGGGGGCTTACCTCTCCAGTAATGTTATATTTCATATTCTCTTTTCCCACTGTTTTTGTCAGCTTTACTACTGCTGTGACCAAAGGACCCAACCAGACTAAAGGATTGTAGAGGAGGAAGAGTTTATTTGGGGGCTCATGATTTCAGAGGTCTCAGTCTCTAGACAGCTGGCTCCATTCCTTGGGGCTATAGATGAGGCTGAACATCATGGTGGATGAATGTGGTGGAGGTGAACAGTTGATATTATGGTGATCAGGAAGCAGGGAGAGGGAGGGAGGGAGAGAGAGAGAGAGAGAGAGAGAGAGAGAGAGAGAGAGAGAGAGAGACAAACTGACTCTCCACTTTCCAAATACAAAATATATGCCCCATAGCCATACTCCCAATGGCCACTTCCTCTAGCCACACCCCACCTGCCTCCAGTTACCACTCAGTAACTATTAATCCATCAGGGATTAATTCACTTATTATGTTAGGGCTATAACCTAATCATTCCTTCACCAAAACTTCTTGCATTGTTTCACAAGTGAGCCTTTGGGGGATACCACAGCTAAACCACAACATGCACCTACTGAAAATCAAGGACTTACTATAAGCAGAGCCCTATAAGTACCTATTGGGTGAGTAAATGCTTGAATAGATACAATTAAATGTGATTGATTTGACAAAGTTATGGCCCTGAGTACTTTATCTTCTCTTATCGATTTCTGTTTTATGTGCTTCTTTCCCCAAATTACATAGAAGGAAAACAATGGTTTTAGAAGGCCTCCAGATTACTTAATTTAAAAACTTTATTAAGTGAATAATACTTTATGCCTGACTCATCTGAATCAGATAATACAACATGAGCATTTCTTCTATATCCAACAGCAAAGTTCCATGAACCCTTTTGCATGTGGCAGTCACTCACCAATTTCAGATTATTCAGGTCACTTAAGGGAGAATCCCAATGCCATTTATTGGTTTTCTTATCTTCAAGAGCCTCTTTCTATGCAGCTTTGTAAATCTGTCCATAATCCCTGAGCTCCTGGTTAATTGTAAATATGGGAGTTTCTTCCTCGGCCACCTGTCAAGCTTTCCAGGGCTCTTTTACATGAATGAATATTTCTGTTTCTTTCACTCTCTTTTCATGAAAAAATGATGAAATTAGCTAACAAGCTGTTGAGCTCAGATATTTCATGCTGCATTCTCTTCCTCCCAGGCAGTTACAAGGGGATTATGGGCAAGGGTGACATCGTTTGTAGTTTCTATCAATGTGTTTCAAATTGCCTTATCTCTTGGGAGAATAATTGTTCTGTGATAATTCAAAGTGGACATTTGTTCCATGATTTTTTTTCCTTTTGGTTTCAATTGATAATTTATTCAGAAAACACTAGTCAGAATGCTTAATTCAAAATACAGGCAAATCTGTTATGGGTCTAAAAGAACCCAAAGAATATGATACAAAGAAATTACAGAAGTCTTCAGTGGTCAAAAACATGGAGCAGATAATTCATCAAGCTAATATAATATCCAGAGTTTGAAGAACAGTCATATTAACATAAGGCCCTATTTCTCTCTATTGTGAATCCCTTCCCAACCCATTTCATTTCCCCATTAAATTTTAAATAAGCCTTTAAAAAAGTGTAGAGAATCAAATTGATCCAAATAGTGTGAAGCTTCACATAGAGATAATGAAAGCATGCACCTCACAGAGCTGGGATGTGCTCCTCATGGAGCACAAAATCAACTGAGTTTATTCTTATAAAGTGCTTGGAAAAGGGCCTGAAACTTAGAAACCATTACATTAACCCTGGTAAGAAAAATTGAGGGAATCTTGCAACTGGTTGTACTCACACCATGAATCTATACACTGAATTTAAAAACCAGATTTAATCTGTAAACTAGATCACTCCAGGTTTATGTTTGACAACAGTAATTAATTATGCAAATTGCAGCCATTAGTATATTTGGTTGAAAATACATTCAAGAATTTATGTAATTATGTAAGCCATAAAAGAAGGGATTTAACATTCCATCAAACAAAAAGTATGTGTTCTGTATAATCTATGTTATGAAGATATTAGATTGTATTTCATATTTTTGGTGTAACTCATATTTTTGGTGACTTAATGCTTCATTAGAAATTGAGTAAATCACATTATACACCTTACTTCTTTCTGACTGTGGTCTGAATATTTGTGCTTTCCAAATTTATAAATTGAAACTTAATCCTTAGTGTGACAGCATTAAAAGGTGGGACCTGTAGGATATAATTAAGTCAAGAGGACTCCACCCTAAGGAATGGGACTTGTATCCTTATAAAGGAGGTTTAAGGAAACTTCCTTGCTATGTTGTGATATGACCCAACCAGTATGCACCTTCTGCAAGAAATGGAGCACTGTCTAGAGAGTGAATCTGCTAGCACATTGATCTTGAACGTCCCAGGCTCCAGAACTGGGAGCATTGAATTCCTGTTATTTATATATTACCTGGTGTAAGGTGCTTTTGTTATAGCTGCCTGAATAGACTGACACACTTCCTAATTTTTTGGAATATAAATTCAAGAAATCCCTATGAACAGAAAATTTGTTAAGCTCTTTCCCAACATAGAGTGCTTATAAAATCCGAGTTAAAAGAATAGTAGTTCCTTAAATTTAACTGATTAGTAAAAGGTGGCCTGTGTTCTATCTAGGACTCTCTCCTTCCCTGGAAGTGAGAGGCCCACAAAGGAAGATTCTCAGGGGCAGAGACTTGCATCCCTCAACAGCAAAACTCACAGGGACAATTCTGCAAAGGGAAGAAAGCTCCTGAGATTGTCACAAGCATCTCTTATTTCTAAAGGTGAGCAAAAACTGGAAAAGTTAGATTCTTAAATGTTTATAACCAAGAATCTTGACTGATTGCAGAGGTGACATTTTGCAGGGTCTGAGTGGTCCTCTTGCTTTTCCAGGAACAGCCAAAGCCTGCTCTGCAGTGATGACCCTGTTTTAATAACTCTGCCCAGGGAGTTTTGGCCCATGGAGTTCTATCATGAACTACTGTTCTTTATTCTTCTGCCTCAGTGCTGTGTACATACCCTGGTTCTCTAGTCCTGAGTCTTTCCAAGATGGTACTTGATATATTCCCATACACTTTTGTCTGCAGATCTCCTAATCTGATGAAATCTACAATTGAAAGTTATTGTGAATATCCAAAATTCTTCTGAGGCCCTGATGTGGTGACATGTATTTCTCAGTCCAGCAGTGAGAGTATTTTTCAGTTAGATGATTCTTATAGATCATTATTTTTTGACAGAAATAAAGAATGAGCTGAAAAGCTCACTGTGTAAAGAACTAGGAAATATAATATATATTATATATATATATACATATATATATACACACACACATATATATATAACACAAACTAAAATAATTAGTATTATATAACAATCTTATATAAAATGTGCTAATAATATATGCAATTTTAATATATAAAATGTATACTATAATATAGCAAACTATGTGAATAGATGACATGTAATATTGTTTACAGACAAAACATTATATATGCATATAACATAAAATATATAATACCAACAGATATAATATTCATGGTATACATAATATAGAAATCGTGTCCACAGATGTATAAAATATTTGTATTATATATTGTATATTACTACATATATTACATAAAGTGCAGTATAGATATATTACATCAATATTATATATAATCTACATATGTGCTAGACATGTATGCATGTATGCATATAATCATATGTACATAAATGTAATATCTATGTTTAGATTACAACTTTTTATCTGTATATGTTATATTAAAAAATAAATTAAGTCTGATGCCCCTAATTTCAACTCCACGAGTTCCTTCTAGCCCTCCCCCTTTTCAGTCATCCTAAATATTGTCTCTGACAATAAGAAACTCACATTATTATTTGCAATGCATATACTTGTTTGTCCAATCATTACATGCCCTGTTCAATGTGCTCAGGCTCTTAATTATGATGGCCTCTTCCTCTTCCCCCCACCAATGTGCCCCTTTTCCTGAACCTCTGCTGAGCTCCATTCCCCTTCACCATGGCATGTACTGCACCCTCCTGGGTGCAGTATCCCAGAGGTGGAGGGAGGGGAGGGAAGATTGGAAAGGCAGGAAAGAAAAGATGTGAAGGGAAGATGTGAAGGTAAAGAAAAATGCAAAAGAAAAAAAGAAGGGATTTCTGTACAATATCATAAAGAGAATCACTGAAAATAAATGCATGGATAAACAAATAAAATACAAGCTACAGTTTCTGTTCACCAGATTCAGTGAATGCAATATTACTCTTTCAAATCACTATAAAGATTTACAAATGCTGTCTCTGCATTCCAGTATTTATCCAATTGCAGATAGGTAACCCAAATAGCTCAGGGAATAACTCAGTGAAAACAAACAAACAAACAAAAATTAAAATAATTTGCATATTTCTAGATCCAAATGAAGTTTTTATCTTGGTTACATTGCTTTCTGAAAATATATCAAATTTTCTTTTCTCTCTCTCTCTCTCTCTCTCTCTCTCTCTCTCTCTCTCTCTCTTTCTCTTAAGTGGATGATGTTTATAAAAGTAGCAATTGAGGGCTGGGGTTGTGGCTCAGAGGTAGAGCATTCACCTAGCATGTACGAGGTCTTGGCTTTGATCCTCAGCATCATGTAAAAATAAATAAATAAAATAAAGGTATTGTGTCCGACTACAACTAAAAAATCAATATTAAAAAATAAATAAATAAAGTTCTATCAACGCTAGAAATATATTTTTTTAAAAGTAGCAATTGAGTAATTATAACTAGGAATAGCTATAAAATCCTAAACAGATGAAGTGATATATCAGATTTTTTGATTTTTATAGACTTATAAACTCACACTTTAAAAATGCCATTCCCTAATATCAATGAAAATTTAATAGAATTTCCCAAAAGTTTGCATTTTTTGATAACAAGAGAATATTACAGATATACATTTGACTTACATCACTTCCCTTGTGTAGTGCTACTTCATCTCCATTGCTTTTATTTTTTTAAGATGAAGCTTTAAAAATTATTTTAGGTATTTTTAAACTATGTATGTGGAATATTTGTAAAATATTTCCCTAGTCTATCTTTTATCTTAATACATAAGTTAAATGTTTTTATATGCCAAGTGTATCAAGACATTTTTTTTTCTTTTACTATTTCTTACCTTTATGCCATTATTTCCTACATGTAAATTATAAAAATGTTCTTCAAGGCCTTTTTTACCCCCAATTTAAACATCTAATCTGGTAGGTGTATTTTTTGTGGCTGATGTTACTTAAGAGGTTGTGGGTTATTTTTAATTTTATTTCCAAATGACAAACCAATTGTTGAATAATCCATCTTTCCCTCTATGCTTAGAAATGCAACCTTTATTAAATGTACAACCCATACAAACATGGATAGATCTCTGGAATTTCTATCATTTTCTAATGATGGATCTGTTGATCCTCATAGGTGAAACATGCTATTTTAATTACTAGAGTTTTACATTAAATTTTGATATCTGGCAAAGCAATCTTCTTTCATTATTCTTATTCACAATGTTCCTGCCTATTTTCATGCATTCATTCTTCTTGGTAAAAGTTATTATCAAGTTGTCAAGGTTTTTAAAAAATACGTTAGGATTTTGATGTGAGTGGCATCATGTTTATAAGATGATTTGAGGGAAATTGACATCTTTACAATTTTTTGTTACCCCATCCAGGAAGGCAGTATCTTGCCAGTGATGCAGGTCATATTTTATGCCCTTCAGGGAAAATCTATGTTTTTCTGAGTCTCATTTATTCCCTGTTTAGTTTATTTTTAGGAAATATATGGATTTTAAGAATACTAAATATTAAATCTTATAAATGGCTTTTAATTTTTAAAAGAAAATCAATTATAACAACATATTACTATAGACTTATAAGCAATATTTTTTCATTAATAATCTTGAAAATTTTAGGTATGTGATTATAGTATTTTTAAATACTAATCATTTGATCTTTTCCTATCTGATATTTATCTCATTTTTTAAAAAATAATATGTTGAACAAAATTTTCAAAACAAATAAATGGCAAAAGGAGAAAACTAAATTTCATACATATGTATTTCATAGATATGCATTATAGTAAAAATTACTGGATGATGGACGTGGTGATGATTGAATATTCACTTACTAGCTCATACTATATTCAATTGCATGCGTGTAGCAGAGAAGGGGTAGAGTGGCCTTCTCTGTACTGAGGATGGACATCTTAAGTTTCTAAGAGTTGAAGAGGAAGTAAAGATGATCTGTATATGTTCTCCCAATATCTGAAGACTAGTTGTTAAATAAGACCAGGCCCTTTTTCTTTGTATGAAAATTACCACATTCACACACACACACACACACACACACACACACACCACCAAAAAAACCTTTTATGCCCCTTTCATATTAATTTTTCTATTATGAAATTCTTACTCTCAGCCCTCTCAGAGCCTAATTCTATCACAACTTCTCAGAGGTGAATCTGCTAATTTTTCCAACAGCAAATGCATTCCTGCCCACCCTGCAGTAGTTCTATGCTTATCGTTATAAAATCAGCAAGCATCCAGGAAGCACTGAAACTAGCACTCAATGGTTCCAGAGTTAGGGTCTTGCTCTTTTATCTCTCCATATATCTATTACCAAGCTTCCAGGACCTGATTCCCAGGAAGTGAGGCCCCAAAGTGCTTACTTAGGTAGCCAAATTATCATGTGCCCAGGGTGTTCTTTTACGTTGGCTCCTTTTAACAGATACTACCCTTGTAGGAATAAGTCTGCTAAGATTCACTTCTGCCTTTGTGCTAATCAGTTGCCCTATCTATTGATTTGGTAACACTTCCATGATTTTGATTGTAACAGCATCAAACACTTTTTGTATATTATGGATTATTGACTTGATTTCTCCTATTAAATGACCCCCTTAGATATCTGCTCTGTTTGTTTAATTGATTTATTTTTGTAGCACCAGCTAGAAGTCCCTTCTGAACTAGCACTAAAATACTAAAGATGCATCTTATCTGTAATTTATCTGTCAGAGAGAGAAGGACCAACATAATCCTTGTTATTCTAAGTTTACAGGACTAGAAAGAAAATAATGGGAAGAAATTAGGCATGCATAATAGAAAGACATCAGAATTTTGGATGTATGGAATTTCATTCATATATCAGTTAACTTTCACTATGGACCAGAACATGTGGCTAACACAAAAAGAATTTCCTCTAGCTCATACTTGTGAGTGAATGGGGTGCTTCTTCTGGTCTGGGTCAGTGTTATTTCACATCATGCAGTTGGCTTATTATCAGTAGTAGAATTGACTAGGGCTTAGCCTGGAGTCACTCGCACAGTGAAATAGTGGCCTCAGTCCCAAGTACAGCAAGAAAGGAAGTCATATTGTGCAAGTGCTTTTTAAGCTTGCATCATATGCTAACTTGTGGCCAAATATTATGGTTTAAATGTGAGATGTCCCCCAAAATCTCATGTGTGAGATAATACACATTAGATTATAAGAGTTGTAACCTAATGAGTGGATTAATACACTTGAATGGATTAACTCGGTTGTAACTCTAGGCAGGTAGAAATCTAGCTGGAGGAAAAAGGTCACTGGGGTGTGGCTTTGGAGTTTATATTTTGTTCCTGACATGTCTCTCTTTCTTTCTTCTTTCTTCCCTCTCCTTTCCTCTTCTCCCCTCCCTTCTTCCCCCCCCCCCCCACCCCTCGCACCATTCCTCCTTCCTGGATGACATGAGCTGAGAAGCTTTCCTTCAACATGCCCTTCAGTCATGAGATTCTGCCTCACCTCTTACCCAGAGTGATGAGGTCAGCTGACCATCCAAAACCATGAGCAAAAATAAACTTTCCATCTTCAAGTTATTCTTCTTGGGAAAATTGCTCACAGTGATGAAAAGCTAACTAAAACTTCAAAGTCCCATGGCTCACCAAGAATCAAGGGCTGAGAAAACAGATTCCACAACTTGGTGAGATGATTTGCAGCTTCACACTTCAATGGTATGAACGATAGAAGAATCATTTTTATAACTGATCACAAATAGCAGATGGCTTCTGTTTTTTTTTTTTTTTTAAGGAGAGACCAAACAACAAAGGAGAGAAAAACCACAATTTATAAACACCTGCAATGAGAGGCATATTATTCCTCACTAACTTGGCATTTTTTAATGCTGCAAATGGGAAAACTGAAGCCATCTCATCCCCTGCCCTTGACGACACACTATTTTACTGGGTAAGGGCTGGCACACTTATCTTCCTGACTTCAAATTCCAGGCCTTTCCTAGAATGACTAAAATTCCTGATGACAATGGTTATATTTGTCACCATTCTATTGGTGTGAGTTAATAATTTTATAAGAAGAAAAGGTTTGTTTTGGCTCAGAGTTTCAGAGGTTTCAGTCTCTGGTCACTTGGCCCTGTTGCCATTTGGCCTGTTGGAAGGCACACCATCATGGTGGAAGGGCATAGTACAGGAAGCTGCTGACCTCACAAAGGCTGGAAAGTAAGGATAGAGACAGAAAGGAACAGGGGTCCCAATATCCCCTTTTAGGACATGCTCGCAATGACCTAACTTCCTGTGTCAGCCCCACCTCCCAATAGCATCACAGACTGGTGATCAAACCTACAACACATGAACCTCTGGGGGATACTTATTCAACCATGCAATGGTAAAAGGCAAAGGTAGTCGTTTTGAGTATATCCCACGGGGTTATAACTCCTGATTGCATCAGTGTCGCCTGAAGCTTTGAACTACTCTCCAGTTGTAGTCCCTTTTTGTAGTTTTAGGGGCAAGCACTGAAGATGAGAACTCAGAAATGTCTACTGTGACTGCGACTACATTCAGAGTTTATTGTAAATTAGAGTGAGCAGACATATTTTGACCCAAATTATAGATATGTGTTCCTAAGACCATGAATTACAGGCAATTTGCTCACATTATAGTTATAAAGCTATCTGCTTGGTGAGCACATGAGTCACTGATAACGCTGTGCAAAGCATGATGTTTACAAATAGAAGGGTGTTCTTGCATGACAGATTTTGTTCATGTTGTCTTGCTTTTGTTCTCTGATTTGGTCATCATCTCTGGCAATACGCATTGAACAGGGCCAGATGGAGAATATAGACTATCACGGGCAAATGTGGTCCATAGATAGGAGACATCAGAGGATGATAATTGATAGCCTGCCAATGTCTAAATATTGTAACAGAAGTGGACCCTCTGTCACTTTCACTTGGTCTAAAGCACATTTTAGTCCTACAGACTATCATTTTGGGGTCTTTTTAAAGATCAGTTTGGTAGAAAATAATCATTTTGCAGTTGCTATGTGCTTATATTCTCTGTTATGAGATGTCATGGCACTGTCACTTTAAATCAGGGAACATGTTTTTTACAATTACAATTTTAGCAAAATTGAAAATATTCTGTCTTCTTAATCATCAAAGTGAAAAAAGGATACATATCAGACAAACAGGTAAATAGTAATATCTTGAAAAAATAAAATTACATAGTGTTATAAAATGCGCATTGAACTACTAAAGTAAAGCATGTATTTCATTACATTAATTACATTACTTGAGATATTGAAGAAGGACCACCTCCCCATTGCTTGCACACCTGAATATTCAAATTCATTCAATAGTGGGATTCATGGATATTAGTTCTTCTTTTTCTGATTAATGGTGGTGAACAGACAAGAAAACTACCCTGAAATAATCATTGCTATAGGAAAAAATAAGAAACTAACAGTTTCCAGGAATAATGCATCTTTTGATAAGCTATACCACTCCTAAGAAATTACTTTTTCCAAAACTATACACAAGATGTTAGATTAAGGAGCCGCTTCATAATGGGAGGACTGGGCTGCAGTTAACCCCAGGATTTATATTCTTAAGGGATTAAAACACTAGAAACAGTGGCTGGGGATGTAGCTTAGTTGGTAGAGTGCTTGTTCAATATCTCTAGTAATTAGAGAAATGCAAATCAAAAGTACTCAAGATTTCATCTCATGCCAGTCAGAATGGCAGTTATCAAGAATACAGACAACAATAAATGTTGGTGAGGATGTGGGGGTAAAGGCACACTCATACATTCCTTTTGAGACTGAAAATTGGTACAACCAATATGGAAAGCAGTATAGAGATTCCTTAGAAAACTTGGAATGGAACCACTATTTGACCCAGCTATTCCACTCCTTGGTCCATACTCAAAGGACTTAAAAACAGCTTACTACAGGGACACAGCCACATCAATGTTTATAGCAGCACAATTCACAATAGCTAAACTGTGGAACCAACCTAGATACCCTTCAGTAGATGAATGGATAAAGAAAATGTGGTATATATACACAATGGGATATTACTGAGGATTAAAAGACAATAAAATTATGGCATTTGCAGGTAAATGGATGGAGTTGAAGAATATCATGCTAAGCAAAGTAAGCCAATCCCAAAAAAACAAAGGCCGAATGTTCTCTCTGATAAATGGATGCCAATCCATAATGGGGGAGGGGTTATGGGGAGAATGGAGGAAATGTGATTGGGCAAAGGAGAGGGAGGGAAAATGGGGGCAGGAAAGATGATGAAATGAGATGGACATCATTACACTAGGTACACATATGACTGCATATATGGTGTGATGCTACATGATGTACAACCAGAAAAAGGAAAAGTGTCCTGCAATTGTGTACAATGAGTCAAAATGCATTCAGCTGTCATATATATCTAATTAGAATAAATAAACAAATAAATGATTAAAAAGACACCAGAAGCAATTGACATCCAGTGAAAGAGATACTTCTGGGTACTAAGAATTTTATAGCTACAGGGATTAATATTGTCCCCTTCTGGGGGAACTTTGATATTTTAATGAGATGCAAAAGATTATTTCCATATACCATTTGCTCTGAATGAATGAAAGTGGGGGCTCAGCCTAAAAGAGAAGAAGAAAAGTGATCTTCAGTCATGGGGATGGCATTTAATAAAATGAACTTTACTAACTAAATCAAAATGGAATTGAATAATACTGAGTATGGATGGCTGAATGAAAGTTTTGTCTCAAACAAGGTAGTCTAGATGTACATGGTAAAGTGTTGCATTGAAATAAAATTACCTGAAATTTTTAAAAGTGGGGTTATCATTTACTTAAGCAACTTGACTGAAATTGATGAAGGAAAATCCCCTTTTGTATTGAGAGATGATTTCTCATGCCATCTAGAATCTCCCAATTTAGAGGAAACTACTCTCTGTCACTGGACCAGTAGAAGACAAATACATGGTTTTTGTGATCACAGACTTAGAAAGATTGATTTGTAGAGTTGGATGACTTGAAAAAAAGAAACTATTTAAAGGTGTATAAATAGGGTTTAAGGAATATTCAAAGAATAATAAATTACTCTGCTTTTAGAAACATTTAGCTAATAACATTTCCAGGGGTCTAAAAGGCAAGAGGAAGGAACAGGTATCTAAACACAGAGAAAGGCTCAGCTGCATGGAGGACACTTTTTGTTTTGGAAGCAACCAATTCTTGGGGACAGGAAGGTCAATACACCAATATCCTTTACTCCTCTTCCCCTCAATCTTCATCCAGTGCCCCCTATTGACTGAACCCATTTGGGAGTTAGAAGGTCAAGGGGTCTATTGGTGCATTCCCTAAGAGTTAGCCTGTCAATCCAAGAGGGCAGTGAAGACAGGGAAGGGGGGCTGGATGACAGAGGAAAGTTACCAGCACTACAATTTCATCCCATCCCACCATGTCCATCACCTCCAGAGCATAGTACTATGACACCTGTAAGCCCTTAAGCATTTCTTAGCTACATATAGAGAAAATGAATTCTGAGGCTACTTCTCTTGTTTTCTTTGCCTCTCACATGACTGCATTCTCAAATGCAAACTGCTCTCTGTAACCTACCTGGTTGCCCTCATATCTTCATGACTCCTAAAATCTTTCACAGAGAACCTTTTGAAAGATGATGTTTAGCATTCTCTGTTTTCAGGATCCCTTGGTTCATGGCTGGACATCTAACCCATCATAGACTTGTCTGTCAAGTGTAATGCTCTGTTTTGGTCATGGCTGTTTGTTCTCTATTTGTTTAATGGGAAAAGAGAATGTACTACGGAGCCTGAGTAGACTGTGCCAAAAGACTGACATTCTAGCTTTTATAGGCCTATCTTTAATTGCTTTGTAATTGTTGGCTATTTATTTTAACTCCTTAAGATACATATTGGGTTTTTTTTGTTATTTGTTTGTTTTTTCTAATATTTAAAGTAGTCATGATATTACCTATCTTATTTCCCTTAAACAGAAGAAATAAAATGTACATGCAAAAACCCTTTCTAAGCCATAATCATAAAACACAATTATAAAATACAAGGAGGTATCTTTGATTATGTTCATTTTTAAAGCAAACAGAAATAGTCATAGCAAACCAGTTATTTATGGATAATTTGTAAAGGAATAAAAATCAGGAATGTTAGCATCACTAAAATTCTCAGTAAGTGGCTCCTTATATTGGCTTGCTAATATCTTCTGAGCAGACTGAGTTGTTTTTCTCTCCAATCATTCAACACTTTCTACTTAATCTGGACACTTGAAATGTCTCAGAAATCCAACCAAGTGTAAAAATTTAGCCACTTCTCTAGCTTTTATTTCCTGTCAACTGCTCAAAAATCAATGAAATTCATGGAGGACATGAGTTGAAATTGTATAAAAATGTCCACAAGACTGAGAGGTCTGAAATTTAAAATTTTCCCAATTATGCCCGTTTATTATCTTAGCCCCTTCCCTAATAGCTAGAGACCTTTGACGGGAAACCTTCTTTATAAGAATAAATCAATATTATCTTACCATTCTAGGTGTTTTATGCTAACCAGAGAATTATATAAATACTCTGATATCTGCTCTTTCCCTTTTTTTGTAGTTCCTTCCATCTTTAGTCCATCCCCAACCCTGAGTGGAGCATGCTCCATCTAGTGCATCTTCAGTCTGTGCTCCACCTGGACTATACCTCTCTTGATGTGCTCCAGTGTTCCAGATCTTCTTACTTTCCCTGGACTTGCCTTGACAGGTTATGTCTTGTGGTTTTAATCATGATTTTCCACTTTTCAGAATTTCATGACCATCCCTTTGTTTGTATCAAAATGTCTATTCATTTTCTAACTGTACTTTCCCCCTTCTGTCTTTTCTCATTCCCACTAAAAAATAATTTCTCCCTTTTACGTGCCTGCCATATCACCTTGCATGTATCCGCTTACTTAAAACATTTATTGTTGCATGTTTGTGTGCCTTTCTTCTCAAGCAAAACTTCAGCTCCTTGAGGGCAACATCAAAATCTTAGTTCTCCTTTAACACCAATGCTTGGTAATGGTATAAATACATAAAACATTTTGCTTATTGAATGAGATGAAATCAGTGTAAGAGAGCTTGAAATGGTTTCAAAAAGAAAATGCAACTATAAAAAAAAAGCCAATGTTATTCTTTATTTAGTGTATTAGTCACCATTCCATTATTATAATAAATCATTTGAGATAATCAGCCTATACAAAGGAGAGATTATTATTGCTAATTGTTTTTGGAGGTTTTGGTCCATGATTCTATGACCTCTTAATTATGGTCCTGTGGTAAAGGAGCACATTATGGTTGGGAATGGATGGCAGTGCAAAGTTGTTCAACTCATGGCAACGAGGAAGCAAAGAGAGGAAGATACAGGGCCTCAAAATAACTTCCTTGTGCCACTCCTCCCCCCCCCCACACACACAATGATCTAATACCTCCCACTAAGCCCCACCTTCTAAAGTTTCCCCCATCTCCTATTAGCGCCATGGATTAGGGACACGTGGAACTTTAGAAGACATTTCACATTCAAATTATAGCAATCAGAATAAGTTTTTCTCCTCAAGTAACATCTGGGTAAGACCTGACTCCATCTGTTTACTATTCATTTGATAAAGAATTACTGATTCTGAAACCAAAATTTACATTCTACTCAAATATTGCTCTTCTTTTATTAACTCTCCCAAATTTTAAATTTCTCAAAAATCTCTTGGTGTTCCACACATCGTTTATTTCAAGTTACCATTTCATGGATAGACATGCACCTCCCACATTTACATCTTTCTTACATTTTGAACAACAGTCAGGTCTATTTAACAGCTTATTTAATGTGTGTATTTGGATATTCTGGCACCTCAAACTTACCAAATCCAAAACTGTTTTCATCCTTTTTTCTATCCTTAAGCCTACTTCTTATCCTGTACCCTCTCTCCAGTGAATGAACAATAACATCAGTTGTCCAAGAGATAAAATGCCTTCTTCTGTCATATGCTTTACATGCACTCTTTAATTAAGCCCTACTTTTATACACATATATAGACATTTGTACATACACATATATTGCATATATATATATATATATATATATATGCTTTATATGCAAGGAAATGCACTCCTTATGAGTGTATTGTTGAACATGTTTTGATAAATATTTATGGGCAGGTAATTGTTGGCCCAAGTCAAAAAATAAAACATCTCTATGCTGCCAGAAATTTCCCTGTGACACACTGCAGTCGACTCATCCCCACTTTCCAGTCTCAGGCAAATGTTTTTCTTTTTGCAGTATTGAAAAGTTTTCCATATATATATATATATATATATATACATGTATATGTATATGTAGATAGATAGAAAGATAGATAAATAGATATAATCATACATTATGTGTCCTTTCACATGTGCCTATGACTTCTTTAACTGGGAAAATTATTTTTGAGATCTGTCCATGTAATTGTGTTTTTCAACCATTTGTTCTTTTAAGTGCCAATTAATATTCCTGGAATGAAGGTATCACAACTGTTTATGTTTTTTGGACACCTCCCAGTAGGAACAATATAAATAGCATGATTATAAACATTTGTATACATACTTTTCCTAGATACATATTTTCATTTATCTTGGTTAAGCAAATACCTAGAAGTTAAATTGATGGGTCACAAGTTAAATATATATTATTTTTGTAACAAACTGCCAAATATTTTCCAAAATAGATGTACCATTGACACTCACCATGAATTTCAGTGGTTCTACATTCTCAGCTATGCCTAATATCACCAGTCTTTTTACTTTTAGTCTTTCTGGTGGGTGTGGAATGGTATTTCCCTATGGTTTCAAATTTGAGTTTCTGTGGTGACTGATAATGTTGGACATTTTTTTTATATTCTCAGTAACTGTTCCTTTATTTATTTTTAATAAAATATGTTTAACTTCTTGCCCTATACCTCAATGAATGTCTTTTCTTATTAAAATTAAAGTTATTTAAGCATTATGAATATAGGATACAAATATCATGTCAGTTTATGGCTTAAGAATATTTTCTTAATGTCATCTTTCAAAGAATAGTTTTCTTCCTTCTTCTGCTCCTCTATACCCCTCTCTTTCCCTTCTTAACCCTCCATATTCTTCTCTCTTTCTTCAATCCTTCCTTTCTTTTTTCTTTCTGTTTAATTACTTGATATTTAGAACTCTAGTATTGTATCATTATCTTAAAATAAAGATACTTTGATTCCAATATATGCTCCTTTAATTTCTTTTTATTACCTCATTACATTGACAAAGAGCTCCAATACAATTCTGAATGTGAGTGGTGAGAATAGACGTCTTTCTTTTGTTCCCCACTTTAGAGGTAAGTATTATTGTCGACTATGAAGTGCGATGATAGCTATCAATCTGTTATACATGTTCTCTATTATGTTTTCTTTTACCCCTAGTATGTACCATGACTGAGAGCTGAAATATAATTTTTCCACTTGTATTGAGATAATCATACTTTTCAGAGGGAGAATTAAATTTATTTCTGGGAGCTAAACTAAACCTATGGCCATAGAATAAGCTCCATTTAGTACTGAAAGTATTTTTTTATACCCTACTGGATTAATTTGCAAATATTTCATTAGAAGTTTTAAAATCTATTTTGATCAGGGATGTTGGCCTCTATTTGTCTTGTATAAATGTATTTGTTTGGTTTTACAATCAAGATAGTGTTGGGTTCAAACCAGAAGTTAGTCACTTTCGATTCTTTGTTTTCCTTCCAGAAGTGGAAATTCATGAGTCAAATATCTGAGCACTTTTAAGACTTTTGACACAAATTACCCAATTGATCTCCAGAAAACATGTAGATTACTTTTCCACAGCAACATGTAATAATATCTCTCCCTATATTTTTCATAACACCATAAAATATCATTAATTTTTTAAGAAATGAAACATTAAAACGATCTCATATTAATTTGAATTTCTTTGATCACTAGTAAAGGAGAATGTTAGGTTATATATTTATTATGGTCATTTGCATTCTTTTGAGAATTGAATATTCACATTCTTTGCATATTTTTCTCATGGGTTATTTAATTTTTGACTAAAATAGCTCTTTACCGATTAAGCATATTAATAAAATATTTTTGCTAATTTTGCATATATTTTTCCAGTTTGTTATTTTCTCAACTAAAAGTTCTAAGAATACAGATAGAAGTAATTTATAAGCACATAAGATAGTGATAAGTGGTTTCTACACATAGGAACCTTTAAAATAGTTTCTGAAAATTCTATCTTCAACATTTCCATCCTCAGATACAGTTGTAAATTTTTCCTTATAGAAATGGAGAGTAATAGTGTTCTTTAAGAAAAGAGATATAAATTCCCCCCATAGGCTCTGGCCACAGATATTCTGTTAATATCTTTGATGGCTTCACTCCTAACTAACCCTTATTGTTCCAGTTTTTTATGATGTTTCTCATTTCAGTATAACCAACTATCTGCACCCTATTAGCCTCTACTTCTCTCTTAGTCTCCACCTATCCTGACCTAGCAAGGCTGTTACTATACTCTGCATATTCCTGCCCTGGCGCTCCCAAGGCTTCTCTCACCAAGTTTGTTGGTCTTCTATCACAATGTTTTCTGCATGCATAATATATAACTCTAGGGGAACATGCTAAGTGGAAGTTTCCTGCCAGGTAGCATTCATGTTCTCACAGTTGCCCTAGAAAAATGACCAAGAAGAAGTATGGGAAATCTGAAAGCATCCTGGATATTGCATCAGAAAGTTCACTCTTCAGAGTCAAGGCTTCTAACTAACCTTCATGATTCTGGATGAATAGCCTCTCTGGATCTCAGTTTCTTCTGTGGAAAAGTGAGGAGCATAAGATCTGTCTTGCCCATTTAATAAATTAGTTGGAAGCATAAGACAATATAATATAAATGTGATTTCTTATCAAATAAATTGGGATAGATTTTTAACTGCATGAAGGATGGCAGACTTCTAATTTCCCAACCAATGGGCATCTCACTTTAATTTTCTAAGAATTGGAAAATATACACAAAGGCAAACCAAAGCAAAAGTATTTAGAGTCGCCAAGATGCTTACACTAGTCACATTTGATACTCTTAAAAATTGGGTTGAATAAATCAGTTATTACTAACTTCCTAGGAATAGTGTTTCACTATAGCTAGTACTGATTTCTTATTGACTGAGTCTATAACCTGTTCATTTGAAAGAACTTTCCTACAAAATCAGGTTTCTGGCAAAGTGGGAAGGTATTTTTTAATAATACTTATTTTGCTTCTCCCAGATAATAATACTGAGCAAAAGTCAAGAAAAAGGACCACCTACGTGGAATTTTAGGATATTGCAACCCAGATGGAAGTACCTAGGGGCAAGTAATGACATAGGTTAGTTGTCTAATGATAATACCACTCTCTGGTTATTTGAAGGAAATTGTTCTGCAAGCAGAACTTAAATCTTTACATATTATTTTGCATCTTGATACTTGAATTCTGATCCTCACTGGTCCTGCCTGGCTGATAACACACATGGCTCCCAATATACTCTTCGGCATTTAATGATTTTTTAAAGTGCTTTACCCTGATCATTTTGGAGCTACATTACAAATGACTCCCACCATCACTACTCATTATTCATTTAGGGTAGGGTCTCTGCTTTCATCCTCCAGGACGTTCTTGCCTTTTGTTTCCTTTCTAACAAAAAGTTCCTATCTCTGGCTATGCCATCTCAGACCTGTGAAAACAGCTGCTCCCAGTGTCCCTGGCCCCAATACTATCTACTTTATTATAGGTCTTTGTGGTCACTACTCCCACTGGGTTCACCTTAGCCGTCTGATAGAGACCTGAGCATGTGCTTGTGTGTAAAGAAGGCTGCATTTCCACCAATTGCTAGATACATCATACAAATGGAGGATGCACAAAATGTGCAAGCTAAATGTATAGGTGCAGATATACAGGTTAAAATTATTATTTAAAAAAATCACCCAAATATCCTTTACCCAGTTAAAGATATAAAACATTGCTAAACCCTAGAAGACTTACTAAGTGACTTGCCCAATACAATTTCATTCCTTTCTAAAATATAACCCTATCCTAACTGGGTGCAGTGATGCACACCTGTGATCCCAGCTATTTGAGAAGTTGAGGCAGAAGGATCGCAAATTCATGTCCAGTCTGGTAAACTTACTGATATCCTGTCCCGCAATACAAATTAAAAAGGACTCAGGATGTAGCTTAGTGGTAGAGTACCCCTGGGTTCAATGTCTAGTACTGAAAAAAAAGAAAGAAAGAGAGAGAGAGAGAGAGAGAGAGAGAGAGAGAGAGAGAGAGAGAGAGAGAAAACAGCACTACCCTAATGGTTGCAATTGAATTCTCACATCTATTTATAGTTTGGATGAGGAGATAGTGAATTTTTTTTTTTCTGAAAAGGACCAGATACAAATAATTTATTATTATAAAATTATAAATATTTTAAACTTTAAAGACCACTTTCTTCATCTTATCTTTTTTATTTCCTCATTTTTTATCCTTTTTTTCTTTAATTTTTTAAAATGTAATGTTTAAAAAAATCCTGTGGACTTTAATTTGTTGTTCTCTGGTTTAAATCCTAAAAAAATATTGCTTTTTCTTTCCCATTATATGTAAATGGACTAATAATTGGACATTCATTTCAATGCTCTGTTGGTAACATTTATCTTTGTTATTTTATGTAGCTGTACTTCATTCGTTTTCATTGTTGCATAGCTTTCCACTGTTGGAATTTAACAACATTTTTTGATCTAGTTTGCTATACAAGTTTGCATTGTTTAAAAGATTTTGCTTTTGATACTACTGCATATTTTTGTATGTATCCTGGGACACATATAGAATAATTTGTAGAGTGTCCTGTCAACTTTACTAAAGAGTATTGTCCAATAAAATAGTAAATATTTTCACTCTCTTCACCAGCATATTGTAGTTCTCATTGATACAGATTCTCAGCAACACCTGGGATCGAAAACAAGTAGTTTTAATATTTGTCAGTCTATTTCTGTCTGCATTTTTCCTAATTGCCAATTGTGGTGTTCATATTCATTTCTCTGAATGCTAATGATATTGAGCAGAGTTTTACTATGTTCATTGGTTATTTAGATTTTCTGTTTTGAAAGATGCCTGTTTGAAGTCTTCATCAAATTTTTCTTAGACAGTGATGGGGTTCAGAACACATTACCCCCAAATAGCACCTTAGCACTGAGTATTTTAAACTCAGGGAAATTGAGAAAACCATAGAAGTAGAAGGCTCTCCCTGCCCTTCGCCTGCTCTTCACTCCTGAGGAGGGCCGTAGAAATCAGAATTCCTCTTGCCTTTTCACCACTCTGCAATCAGCACCTATGAGATCTAACTGGCCTTCCCCTGAAGTAGCACATAAGATGCTCCTTCCAGAGTGGTCCTCCTTATATCCCAAGGAAAGCAATGAACTTATCTCTGAAGCTGCAGAGAAACCAGGAGGAATCTGAGCTACTGCTCTCGTTAAGTTCACACAGCTCACTACACTAGATCATACCCCCTTGTCTAATTATATTTCTTCACAATTACCCACTACTTCATCAAACAGCATAAAATACTCAGATGCCCCTTTCCTTGAACCTTAAATTCCTTATGAGGGCTCCTATATCACATAAAACTTATTAAATAATTTTGTATGCCTTTTCCCTATTAATCTGTCTTGGAAGTTTTATTTTCATATCCAGCTAGACACCCTGAGAAGCTTGAGGAAAACCTTCCTCCCCTACAGCAGTCTGTTCTTTTCCTACTTGTTTGTAGAATTTGAGAATACATACTAGATAATAGACTTTCTGGGTTTTTTTTTTTTTTTTTTTTTTGCCTTCATGAAAACTTCTGCCTGTGTGTGGCTTGTCTTTGTGATCTCTTTTGATGAACAGAAGTTCTAAATTGCATGTTGATAAAGTTTATTAAACTGTCCCTTTATGATGAATGCTTTCTGTGTCCCATTTTAAATTTGGGATGGACAAGTTTTGAGAAAGCACCTGCAAGCTAAATGCTTGGTTACATGACTCCTGTGACAGGCGCAGGGAGAACTCTGCCTGTGTGTGTTCAGCCCTTGCATCTTCACAGAGCTTCACCTCTGACTTACCACACGTGATCAAGGTCGGATGACCCAGAACTGCACTCCCATGCTCCTGGGCCAATGCACTGAGTGCTTCTCCCTCCCAGTCCATTCTGCCTTCTCAAGGCTCCCTGGCAGTGCTCTGCCTGTCATTCACACTAATTTTCACATAGTACCTGGAGGATCTTCACCTGGAGCCTTAGGACTGGCTGATAGTTTTTAATCTTCTATTTTTCTTTTACATCTTCATTTCACAATCCAATGGACCTATTAATTCTTTCCAAATTTGACATTTTCAATCAATTCTCTCTCTCTCTCTCTCTCTCTCTCTCTCTCTCTCTTTGGTTTCTAGTGCATGCAACTTTTCTCCTATCTTCTTGTTAGATGTATTTTCTTTATGTGCCAACTGTAAATTCAGTGATTTTTTTGTTTTTTTTTTGCCTTTTGGGAATTCCTAAATTTCTTTGGAAATTGATCAATTGTCTTTCCTGGAAAAACATGTGTATGTAAATAAATGTGATTTATTTTTCATAAAATTTCAAATTATGTGCCTCTATTATTTTATTTGGTCCTCACAATTGTGGTATGAGCATAGCTTAGGTGAAACTCTGACATTTTATCCATTTTATAGATGGATTTGAGATTCAGGGAATTTAAATGACACAGTGACAACAAATCAAGACCAAAGCAAGTGGAATAGAATGAAGTAGATGTTAATGAATCAATAATAGAATATTTTGCTTGTGACTCTAATCACAATACATTAATGCAGCAAATTCATTGAGAAAGTCTTTGCAGTGCTGATGGGTGCCATCGATAAAACCATTTTAATTGCACTCTGGACAAATGGGATTTCTGGGAAAACAGGATCAACTTATATACCATACATTAGCACAGGTCTTTTCACCACAGTACGACTGGTCATCATAACATTTTTTTCTCCATATACTTGCACATCTTAAGCTTCTTTAGTTATACAATCAACCTATCTCATTTCTGTTCAAACATTTTATTTCTTAGCTAAATCAAAGTAGCCCATTTTGGGGGAAAGCATTTTAGTCAGAGGCAGAATTATCTTGCATTCAACTGCTCACTTGCTCATTAATTTAGGGTGATAGCAACTTGTTTACCTGAATTATTTGCATGAGCTACGATAGACCTATTAACTAACCAAAATTTAAAAAGCCATAAAAAGATTGTCAAGGTTACATGTATTTAGAAAAAGTGAAAGAAAATGTAAACAAAGACCTTAATGTGATACATTTCCCTGGGATCATAAAAGCTTGAGAAGCAGTAGATGGAATTTCCCGGGAAATCCGTGTTGTGGTTTATAAATTACTTTCTAATCTATTTACTTTTCCTTTTACAGGAGTTTTCAACACAGCCACAGAGATGGTTCTCTTTGAGGATTGTGATCAAGCAGTGTGAGCAGAGCTGGGGAGTTTCTGGCAGTGGTACAGGCTTTAGATTATAAAAGTGAAGAAGCCTGAATGCTTTCTGTTGAAATAGACTGTTAAGAACTTTGTCAAAGAATGAACTCTTACTGTAACCCACACCTCATTTGTCACCCTGATGGGCTGAGGAAAAGTGACATTTACAAACTGAGAATGAAAGCACATCCATTTCACCAGTCTGACACCCTGATATAATAACTATTTACCTTGAGAAAGAGGCACTGAGATTTCCGATTCTTGTGAATCTTCTCACTTTGGCACTTATTTTCTCACTCTGTCAAACATCCCCAGATTAATGGAACAATTTGTTCAACAAATCATATTAGTAGAATGCGCACAGGGTAAAGAGAGAGAGGCGGGGGAGCAGAAAAATTTTACTCATTCATAGCAGTGGTATCTCTGCAAATAAAAATGTAGTTATGCCTGACATTTACAGAGGGACAATGTGAAAGGGAAAGGGTGTAATGACTTCGGGCAGTAGAGAGATCACTTTGTAAGAACAGTAGTACTCAAAGGGGAATAAGATAAAGTTACACATAACATCTAGATTGAGCTTCCTTCTAGAACATATTTGTCAAACACAGCAGGATCTGCTGGTGTCAGAAACAAGAAAAAAAAAAAGAGTTTTCAATTAAAATTAAACATCCCATGCTTTCTATCCCACTCAGACATGCCCCTTTCTAGCTCGCACTCGGGAAGTCTCAAAGAATTCCAGGAACATCATGTTACACAAGAGATGATTCCATCCCCCAGAACAGGCCAGGGGCCCAGACCTGGGCATATGATAGCAATGTGTGATTAGGACTGAGATTGTTAATTCTGATAGGCATTCAGTTCACATTCCTAAGGCAAATAGAATAAAATAATCAAGCAAATAATAGTGTACCTTTGACACTTGGGATGTAATGACTTCGGGCAGTAGAGAGATCACTTTGGAAGAACAGTAGTACTCAAAGGGGAAATAAGATAAAGTTACACATAACATCTAGATTGAGGGGGATGGAATCATCTCTTGTGTAACATGATGTTCCTGGAATTCTTTGAGACTTCCCAAGTGTGAGCTAGAAAGGGGCATGTCTGAGTGGGATAGAAAGCATAGGATGTTTAATTTTAATTGAAAACTCTTTTTTTTTCTTGTTTCTGACACCAGAAGATTCTGCTGTGTTTGACAAATATGCCAGCAGTCTAATGAATGTTTAAGAACACAGAGAGCCAATAAGTATGCCCTGCAACAAATCATGATTATTTTAATATGTACTGCCCATTGCTTCTCTTCACCAAATAAATACATAAATAAATATAACAGTATAAAATCACCTTTCCCCCCTAACTTTCTAAGGACAAATTTGGCTGTAATGTTCATTTTTTTGTGTTAGAGTTGTCACTCGGCTATTCTGCCTTGCATTCTCAACAGAAATTGACACTCACTAGTCCCTTGTTTCTGGCCTTGGGTGTCAAGGGAAAATATGACTTTGCATTGTTGTGCTGCTTTCGTTTCTCTTTCCTTTATCTCCTTCCCCTCTCTCTCTCGCTTTTAATTTTTTTACTTTTAAGTCTTTTGAGATAATTTTAAACCAAACATCTCTTAACATAAAATTGGTCCCTTAGAACCTGTAATTAACTTGGAGAGAATGTCACTTACTGTTTATTGACCCCACTTTTCACCTAGTAAATATTTTACAAAGGAGGGTCAAAATATCACATATTTTTTTAGGGACTATTGGGGTATAACAAAATAGGAAATTACTTGCTAATCAGATTAGGCAAGTATTGTTTTTGTGCATATGAATATGTGTACATAAATATGTTACAAAGAAAATATATGTTTATGTTAAAAAATTTAAAATGTATATATATATATATATATATATATGATAAGGAAGGTATCTTGTAAATATATAAATTATGCATATAGATGCACATATATGTGTCTCTGTGGATGTATTTATCTCTTTTTTCCTATGTGATATAAAGGTCAGAGATGCCTGTGTCATTGTCACCTTAAGTGAGTAAAGATGTATTTCAGGGCTACCTGTGGACTAGAACCTGGTGCAAAGAGTCTTTGGAGTGCGCGTGACTCTTTGTTAGGCTTATCTAGTCATCTGCTTAATCCATAGCATGGACTGTGACCATGCCTGTTGTCACATTAATAGATGATGTCTTATTCTAGACCATTCTATTCTTTTTTATATAACTCTATTTATTTATTTATTATTATTATTTTTTAATGAGGTGCCAAAGATCAAACCCAGTGCCTCACACATGCTAGGCAAGTGCTCTCCTGCTGAGACACAACTCCATCCCTTTATTCTTTATATAAGTTAGAGTGCCTTAATACAATAAAAGTTTGCTTTTTATTCAAGAAATGGTCCAATGTAGGTATCTATGTCAGAGATCAACTTTTCTCCCACAATGATTCAGGGAGCCAGACTCCTTCCATGTCATGGTTCTTTAGTCCCTTGTGTTTGTGAGGTTTGCTGTGTCCAGTCTGTGTGTAAATAGAAGGAGAGTGAGGTGCAATGATGCACTTTTGTAATTCCAACTACTGAGGAATCTGAGCCATGAGCATCCCAAGTTCAAGGCCAGTTTAGATAATCTAGTGAGCCTCTCTCTGAAAACAAAAAAGAAAAAGGGCTAAGAATGTTGAGGATGTAGCTCAGAGGTAGAGCGTCATAGGTTCAATCCCCAGGACTACAAATCAAAAATTAAAAATAAAAAAGGAAAGAAAGAAAGAGGCACTCCTCTATGTAAAACACCTTACCCCACACAATATCACAATTTCTGTGGATGCAATTAGGACTGGGAAACAGTGATTCTTCCTGGGCAGCTGCTTCCAAGACTGACTACCTGTTGTGGAAAAGGAGGCATCAGGCCAGTAATCTCTGCCAAGTAACCCTGTGGCCTATTCATTGTCTTGGCTGTAGTTAACTTTTCTCCATTCCCACTCCCACTTACTCATTGTTCCAGTTACCTTCAAACTTGGTTTTGTTCTGACTCTTCAATGTGTCCATATCTGCCTATTATTTTTTTTTTTTGTGTGTGTGTGTGTGTGTTTGAGTTTTATTATTTTGTATAATTGATTACTTAACATTTTTTATTCCCAATCTGAATTTTAGAAACAGAATCACATTGGCCAATTTGCCATATCTTAATGCACATCCGTCTATGGAACTGGTGTCACATTTAGACTAGACAGTTATGTCTTTATTTGGGGGCAGGTGTAGAGAGGTGAGGTCACACTTCAGTTTCTTATATAACTATGGCCACCTTGATTTGACTTGTCTCTTACATGTTGTTTTACAGTTTGTTTCTTCCACTCTTCCCCCCATTCCAATGTTAGAGCACTACCTTAAGAAAGTACTTGAGGATGTGGATTCCTCTAGACCCTTCCTGAAGCTTCTATTTCCTTAAGCCCCAGAGGCGGTCCTGGCTACAGATGACAACTAAACATCTTCCTCTCTTTAGAAACAGACATGGCATGTTTGTGTTTAGGGTTGGTTCCTTCCTATAGGCTGTAGCCACTTCAAGGAGAGAATGTCGAAGTCAGAAGGAATTTTGATTAATCTTGGTTTCTTTAATTTGAAGGAATTTTACCATTCAGGTATGATTGTCTATGAAATATGTTACCCTGCTTTAGTTAGCTTTTTTGTTGCTGTGACTAAAGGATCTGACCAGCACAACCCTGGGTGGGGGGCGGGTATTTGAGGGCTCACTGTTTCAGAGGTCTTAGACCAGAGAAGGCTGGCTCCATTCCTCCTGGCTTCAGGTGAGGCAGAACATCATGGCAGAGTGTGTGGCAGAGGGAAGCAGCTCACATCATGGTGGTCAAGAACTGGCAGAGGGAGAGAGAGTCCAACTCGAGAAACAAAATATATACCCCAGAGCCACGCCTCCAATTAACCACTTCCTCCAGCTACACACCACCTGCATCTAGTTACCACTCTAGTTACTGCCGGGGATTAATTCACTGATTGGGTTAAGTCTCTCACAATCCAATAATTTCTCCTCTGAAACTTCTTGCATTGTTTCACACATGAGCTTTTGGGGATCACCTCGTATCCAAATCATAACATACCTCAAATCAAGAAGTGTGGTCATAATTTAGAGGTTGAATTTAATTATTCTGGTAGGCCTTATTAATAAGAGCTTTTTACTGAATGTATCCTTTCTGCACATACTGCTTCAAGCTGAACTTCATATCTATTGCTTTTGGTTCCCACAATTTTTTCCTCAGGTACACATTTTAATATTTATATTCAAATCAAGAAGAAGTGGTTCAGAGATATGATTGTATTTATTAAAGGTCACAGAGGTAAGTACTGGACCTGAAAGTTATATTTAGGTCTGCCTTTAAGTCCTTTCTACACTATATGTGGATAGTTCCTCAGTTTGAATATTTTGTGCATCTTGCTATTATCCTAAATAAGAAACAAAATGGAACAAAACATCAATCAATATTTCCTGAACAGCTGGTGAGGTAGAGGGAGGTTCAAGAAAGGTATTTCATATACTCCTTGAACAACCCTGAGAGGTAGACATTAGTGGTCCCATTTTATAGATAAGGAAGATTAAGCACCTTGGTTGGGCCACAATAAATAAGTAGTAACATCCAGGACTTAGAGATCTTCCGGTAGTAATAATCTCCCCTCAATTTCTTCACTACTTAATAAAAATAATTCAGAGAGACAATAATTGCTTCACATTAGCCTCTTACTATATCTATTTTAAAAGCTCCTTATATGTAATGAACATACGAATGAATTTATGTCCTGCATCTGATGAAGAACTAAAGCTGTCACTAAATCTTTTTCCTGACTTTTTTTTTTCTAGTTTCCTTTTGATTTGGAATATTCTTAATTGAGAGGTTTGTTTAAAGATAATTCTCTCAGAAAGAAGTAAAATCATAGCTTGCATACAAATTATGAGACATTAAAGAACTTATTTTATTCTTACAGTATTAAGGAACCAGATGGACATTGCAACCAGTTCAAAGGAAAAGTTTTAAAGAGCACAAGCTCTGTGGAATCGACACCAATAGACACAAATGTATCAAAGAATGTTGAGACCAACTGCAAATGGTGACCAAACTGGTCCCCCTCACCTCCCACAGGGAAGTACTATTGTTCAACTAAATCTTCACTAGATAGGACAGAATTTAAACTGCAGTTACCTACAATTTACAGAGAGTTACCCAAGGGCTCAAAGACTATGTGAGCAGTCCTAGAAATGGCAGCTGGGAAGAATGTGATATAGATAATGCATATTTTTCCATTGAAAAGCATTCCCCGCCCCCCCAAGGGACCTTTAATGTAGTTTTGAGAAGCTCATTTAGAGCACTAAACGTAGTCAAACACAGACACGCGATTTGAAATAAACACTGTACAATCTATGGTTCTGTACATACAGTAACAGATTTATGAATGAACAGGATGTTCTTTTCTATGCTATTTCCCTACTCTGTGCTAAATGATCAGGGAACCCTGTGGGTTTCTTAGAAGGATACACAGGGAAGCCACCCGAGAAGAGAGAATGGGCTGCAAATATTCCTTACTGGAGAAGGCAAGAGTTAACAGACCTTCTTGGCTCTGACCTGGGGCACACGATGGGAATAGAAGGATTAGAGCCCCTTGGCTCTGGCCTGCCATCCATAAAGAAGCCAAAATCTATTACACAACTTACAACGCAGGTCTCATTTACAATCACAAGGGCTTTAAATGATGGGGCGGGGGGGGGGGGGGGTGCTATCTTTTGAAATCCTGTAATTATCTTGTAAATGGCACAATTATATTGATGCTGCTTTATACCTGTATATATTAAACTCATTAATTCGTGTGTATACATTCAACGAAAATGTTTTGTTTCAGAGTTTCTTTTTCTTTTTAACCGGAGGCTCATAAACCCAAGTGGCCTTGACTCTCGCAGGACCTGACAGGTTCTACCCTGGCCCAAGGCCAGGGGCATTTTCCTCGGCAAATCGCTGGAGTTGCAATCTGTTAAACAAAGCTCTTTCAAGCGTCCCTTTTGCAGCGCCTTGGCGGGTGACACCAAGGGGCGCCCCCTCCGCCCTTCCGGGTTGGCTGGGCGCGCGGCCGGGAGTGGGGAGCACAATGGCCCGTGTCCCCGCGGGCGGCGGCTTCCAGGTGCGGCGGGCGGCGCATCCCGCGGGCCGGGACTTTCACTGGGCGGCCGCGGGCGCGCACACAATGGGCCGGGCGGCCCTTATCGCGGCGCGCAGGCCTTCCCCGAGCGCGGCGGGCGGCGGCGCTTCCGCGATCCCGGGCCGCCCGCCCCCGCCGCCGCCGCCGCTTCCTCCCTGCGACCCCGCGGCCTCCCGGCGAGGCGCGGCCGGCGGAAAGGCTTGGTGGGGTGGCCGCGGTGGCGACACGCGCGGCCGGGCCGGGAAAACAAAGGGGGGATGTGTGCGGCCGAAAGCCCGGAAACGGGGCGCCGGTGGGGGCCCGGGCGGGCGCAGTCTTCCCCTCGGAGCCTATTGTTCGCCCCGCGCACATCCACACGCGCTTAACAAGAAATTAACACATCCTGCCGCCGCTTATCGTCCCATCGACGGCCAAACAAACAGCGCAGCTATTTTGCACCGGGAGGGTTTGTAATGTGATGACCAGGCCCAGAACCTTCCTCCCAATTTTTTGTTTCAGCACTGTCTTGGTATTCTTTCTTAACAGGTGATACTCAGAGAATCTCAGGGTAGCACTGTTTTTTTTAAGTAGTAAGATTTGACAACTCTTGTAATGTGGCAGGTGGTATTCTAAAGGCCTCACATATATGATTTCTTTACCCTCCATCACAACCTTGTGACTTTAGTGGTATCTCTGTTTTCCAGATGAGGAGAGAAAAACTTAGCAGGTGCAGAACTAAGCCAATGGACAGTCCCAGTTGAAGCCCAGGCTTGCTAGGGCTTCATACTGTAAACTATCGGATTTTTTTTCACTCCTGAATTGTAACGGTCGTGGTTCTAATTTTATTTCCAGCACTGAAGTAAAAGTTGTTTCTCTAGCCAAGTTCTTTCTGAGCTGGTTATCTAGAAAACCTTGTAGAAACACAGAAATTCATAGATAGGACTTTTTTTCTGACTTTCTGCACTTTCAAAGACTTAGGCTCTCTCTCTCTCTCTCTCTCTCTCTCTCTCTCTTTTAATTTTAGGTTGTGCAGCTGAAGTGATACTTGACATTTATCTGAAAAGTGTGTGTTGCCATGTCTAAGGCAAGTGCTCAGGTGGAAAGTAAAGCAGAATGAACACGGATACATTTGGAAAGGATAAGTCAACACAGCTTATTAAGCTGGAGTTATGGTTTTTCTATTTATTTGAGTTGGGGAATGTGGCCTGAAACCCCCTTTAATGACTAAGGCTATTTTGTGTAAATCTGTGTCTTAGGTGCTGTTCCCAAAACATGTCAATCCAAGCCCCTGTGTGGTTTAAGCCAGTCTTTCCTAGCCTTTGAGGTTGCCCGGATTAACTTGTGCTGAGGGCTGTCTATGGTGCAAAAGCTCTTTGGTGAAAGGGTACGCAAATAAATAGAGTAGTCTTCATATGTAAAGTAATAACTCACTGGCTGAGCTGGAGAGGTAATGACTGATAACTAAAATTTGATGTGGAGATGCTATATAATATGGAAGAAGTACACAAATGAGAGATCAATACTTTTACCTTGTGGTCAGATTGCTACAGAGGTTCAAATGCCTCAAAACCACTCTTCTATAAAGAGCCAAGAAATATTTTTTTATTCAACATAGCAAATACTATGTGCTATAGTTTGGATCTGGAATGTCCCCCAGAGTCTCCTGTGTTGAATGCTTGGTCCCCAGCTGGTAGTGCTATTGGGAACTGGTGGAAACTTGAGGAAAAGGGGCCCAGTTGCAAGAGTTAAGTCCCTGGGGGCATGCCTTTGGAGCATATACTTTGTCCCTGGACCCTTCCTTTCTGTCCCTGATGCCTGACTGCCATGAGGCAGGGAGCTCTGACCCACCACAGGGCCTCTCTGCCATGATGCTGTGCCTTACCACAAGCCTAAAAGTGATGGAGCCAGCTGTCTATGGGCTAAAATCACTGAGACTGTGAGGCAAAATAAACCTTTCCTCTTTTAAGTTGATTTTCTCTGATATTTTGTTCCAGCAGTGGAAAGCTGATTAACCCAGTGTTAAAAACAACAACAACAACAACAAAAAAAAAAACCCTATAATCCTAATTTCATGGAGTTTGTGATATACTGGATAGAAATGAGTTAATGACAAATACATAAATAGTACAACTATTTGTATAATAGGAGATACATGATGCTTTAAGGTACATTGGAGATGGATTTAAACCCAGTCAGGGCAGGTCACTCTGAGAAAATAGAGGATTTTTTTTTTCTTGGTACCTGGGACTGAACCCAGAGGTGCTTAATCACTGAACAACATCCCTAGCCCTTTTTATGTTTTATTTAGAGATAGGGTCTTCCTAAGTTGCTTAGGGCCTCAGTAAGTTGCTGAGGCTGGATTTGAACTGGTGATCTTCCTGCCTCAGCCTCCCAATCCATGGGTAGAGCATTCTTGGTGGGGGAAGCAGTAAACACAAAGTTTGTGCTAGTGGTGGTTGGAACATTATATGTCCTAAGAGTGGCTGCTACTCCTGTATAAATTTAATTGCCATATAGAGGACAGATTGAAGGAGTACTTTCCTGATTAAGAAACTGTTGTTTTATTCAGGTTGAACATGGTGGCTGATGAGGTTACCAAGATGAAGGTGATGATGGAAAGAAGGGACCAGTTTGAGGAGAGAGATTCAAGAGAGTAAGTAGACAGAACATGATGGGAGATTGCAGAGAAAGAGAGATGGCCACTAAGCTTATAGTTGATGTAACTAAATGGAGCCACAGTGGAGCCATTTCAGAGACACAGAAGTGTGGAGTACAATCAGTTCTGGAGAGGATGGCTATGAGGTAAGTTCTAGATACATTGAGTTTCAGGTGCCTTTTAGTCATCGAGATGTCATCCAATGGAGTGTAAGTGTTGATGGTGGGAGGTGTGTCTACTGTAACAAAACAAGGGTAGATTCTAAGTTTGATTAGAAATACAGGTAGATTTGTCTTTGGTAACAGGGAGATAAGCAAGTAGGTGGCCTGAGTAGACAAGGTTTGGAATAACTGATAGAAAATAACTGGGGTATTAAGGAGACATTTATTTCTGTATGTGTCTGCTCTATTAGTTGACTTTGGAACCCCTCAGTGCAGTGAAAAGTAGGTCAAGAGAGACTGGGCATCACCCATGTAATCTAAGATTATTAGGAGGATGTCAGAAAAGGAGGTGTGAGGCAGATGTTGAAGGAAAGGAGGAGGAAAGATGGATTCAGGATAGCCAAAGTCTAAGTAATTACACCTGAAATGTGGAGAGAGAGTAAGTGATGGTTAGGGAGGATGTGGCTGGTCTGTCAATGTGAGATAGCTTGTCTGCTGTCAATAGTGAATGAAGTAATGGGGAAAAGGAGGTCACTGGAGATGAGGTGGTGAGGATGTTTAGAGCCCAGGCTGTTGGGTGGTCTTCCACACTCAGGATGAGTTAACCCAAGGTGATAGCCAAGCTTGGGTTGGCAAGAAAGACTGCCAGCCCAGGATGATCATTTTTGATGATGGAGAGAGTGAAAGCAGTGGCAAAACAGGGATGCAGGCAGCATTAGGAGAATGCAGGACATGCAAAACAGTTGGGTGTACAAGAGGATGAAGTATATATTAGAAACAGTTTTACTCTCCTGCACCTTTCCTGCCATCACCAAAATCCATCCCTGACAAAAGTAATGATGTAAACATTGGCATCTATGAAGTATTTAGGGAGAAAAATTTCCCTTTCTTTTTCAAAGATTCAAAGAATCACTGAATGGGTTAGCTTTCAAGAGAATTGTGTCAAATCAGTAAACTCCACGAACCCAGGAAAAGCACTGAATTGAGGGCATAATCTTTGGATTTTATCTTAAGCTGAAAATTTTTAAGTGTGCTGTTTTTCCTTGGAATGAAACTTCTTTCTTACCTAAGTGGACCAATTCTTCAAAGTTGTATGAAAATTCTACTTCAACAGTTTTTCCAATCCTTAAAAATGTGGCCTGTCTTTGAATACATGTGGGACTTGGACTACTGGTGGCTACTGCTCATGATTCATTCTTGCATCTTATTTATCACATGATAACCTGAAGGTAGATTTACATTATGGAATAATAAGCCGAGTCCTTGTGCCAAATGTGATTATTCATGGAACATTATTATATTCCCAATAGCAATTCAAGAAGCTTCCTACCTGAATAATAGTGTAAAAAATATATTTAAAAGTAAAGGCAAAGAAAAGGTAAAAGAGGCTTTATAAGATGAAAAGATAGTGAAGGAAAGCAGGTGATTATAAACTATTCATTTATGGAGTTTTTAATACTTGGCAGACATTGTTCTAAGTGTTTTACATATATGATCTCAATATTCAAAATAACCCTTTGAAATTAATACCATTATTCACTTCATTCAGCTAAGGAAACTGGAGCTCAAAGAGGTTGAGTAACTTCTGTAGGTCACACAGTTATTAAGTAGCAGAAACAGAATATGAATTGGTAAACTTAAGAACAATTTTAAAACCCAATTGGCCCACCTCCCATCTGAGACTAGATTTTGAGGCTTTTTGAAACTGCCTTGAAGCAGGGCTCACTATTATTAGGGCAGTGCACATCATCAACGGAGGGCTTAAATTCAAATCCATGACTGTGAAGGATTCGAAGAGATTTCAACAGTTCTCAAGTATGCCCTATCCCTTTCATCACATCTGTGACACTCAGCATGCATTCTGTTTCATCAACCAATGGATGTTCACTAACGTGTGGAACAAACCTGGTTCTTTTGTAAGAAAGACTTTCAAATCCCTGAAAACTTCTGTGATCTCCTCCCACACCTAAAACTCTCATCTTTGCAGACCATGTGTAACCAATTTCATCATCCATCCTTCTTGCAATATAATTTCAAGATCTCTCACTCTCTAAATTGCTCTTCTTCAGATGATTCATATATATATATATAAAGAATTTTGTACAGTATTTCAGGTGTGGTTGACAAATACCAAGTAGGGACACCAGAGGAGAGCCACAGCTTGTCTATTTATCAGCTGCAATTCTTTAAAACCATCACTTATTGACTCTTAAAACAGTTCTTTTGAGGTTGGATGAAAAAATGTGGGCTAATTCAACTAAAACATTTTTAGAGTATCATGACTGAATCTCTTAGCTGGATGTTCAAGTTTTTTTTTGTTTGTTTGTTTGTTTATGGTACTAGGGATTTAACCACATCCCCAGCCATTTTTTATATTTTATGTAGAGACAGGGTCTCTCTGAGTTTCTTAGGTCTTCGCTAATTTACTTAGGCTGGTTTGAACTTGAGATCCTCTTGACTCAGCCTCCCAGGCCTTTGGGATTATAGGTGTTTGCCACCACACCTGGCTGGATGTTCAAGTTTTTAACATACAGCCAAACTGTGTATGATTATTCTGTTTAGCTGTGGATGTTTGGTGTGGTTGTTTTCATTTTGTATACATTGAAATTTTAGCTGACATGATAATTCTGGTTAATGAGTAACCTTGGATTCTATTATTTAATTCAAACTTTAAGACTTCCATACAGCATAATTCACTCATTTTGATGTTACAGTTTGACAAATGTCTATGTTCAGGTAGCTACTAGCACAATCAGGATATAAAGGAGTATATCTCAGCACCAACATTCTCCTGTACCACTTCATACTGAACAGCCCAACTTCTACTACAAAGTTCCTGGAAACTACTGATGTATTCTTTTCTTATAATTTTGCCTTTCTCAGAACATCACATGAATGGAATCATATTGTATATAGATTGTGTCCAGTTCTTGAAACTATGGGTAAAGCTGCTGTAAATATTGCATACAGGATTTATTTATATGAACAGAGCAGTGTAAGGTTGCTGGATTGAATGGTAAATAAATATTTTACTGAGTAAGAAACTGCCAAATGCTTTTCCAAAGTGACAGCAATATAATTTCAAGATCTCTCATTATCTATGTTTCCCCTCTCTGGATGATTCATGTAAGGTATGGAAAAAAGGAATTTGGTACTATATTATAGGTGTGGTTGTATTCCTGCCAGCCATATGGACATACGTTCCATGAATTCCTTTGTTATTCTTCTAATGCCCATGATGACCCTCTTTTATGATTGATGCTGGTAATTTATGTCTTGTTTTCACTCTTTTTTGTTTGATTAGGTTGGCTAGAGATTTGTACCTGTTGATATATTCAGTGAAACTACTTTTTGATTTGTTGATCTTTTGTTATCATTTTCAATTTTATTGATTTCTGTTCTACTTTTTATTTCATTTCTTGTGATTGCTCATCTTCTCTAGTTTGTTCATCTTCTTCTTTAGTTTGCTCATCTTCTTCTGATTTCCAAAGGTGGAAGCTCAGTAACATTATTAATCTTAGATCTCGCCTTTTTTCAGTCATAGGCATTTAATGCTATGCACGTCTTTCCAATCATTCATTTTGCTGTTCCTCACACATTTTAATGAACTGACTTTCCATTTTTATTTATTTCAAAATATTTCTAAATTTCTGTTGTAACTTATTTGCCTGATAGGTGATTTAAAAGTGTGACCAATATCTAAATGTATAAGAATTTTATCGTCATCGTGCTGTTATTTATTTCTTATTGGAATCGGGTGTGCACTGGGACTATGCTTTGGTTTCTGTTATTTGAAATGTGTTAATGTATGTTTTATAGTTAAGAGAGTGTTCTATTTTGGTAAATGTTCCATGTGCTCTTGATACAATTATGTATTCTATTATCATTTAATGGAATTTTCTATAAATTTCCATTAGATTAAGTTGATGGCTGTGTTCAGCTCTTATATATTTTGCCATTTTCTGCTTACTTGATCTACTAATTAATGAGAAAAGACTGTTAAAGCCTACAAATATAAATGATGAATTCTATGTTTTACCTTTAAGCTATGTCAGTTTTTGCTTATTGCATTTTCATGAACTGTTGTTAGGTACATGCATATTTAAGATGGCTCAATCTTCAAGGAGAATTGACCATTTATCATTATATAATATATCTCTTTAACCTTAATCAACTTACTTGTTCTCAAGTTCTTTTTGTCTGAAATTAATATAATATAGCTATTCCTACTTTCCTTTGGTTGCTATTAGCATGGTATGTTCCTTCACTTTTAACCTAGCTGAGCCTTAATATTTAGAGCTGGTTTCCTGAAGATAGCATGTAGTTGGGTTTTGGTTATTTTTTGCTTGTTTTGATTTTTAAGAATCAAATTAGACAATCTCTTTCTTTTAATTGGTGTGTTTAGACAAATTCACATTTAAAGTGATTACTGATGTAGTTTAAATTTGACCATATTTTCAACTATATTCTGCTGCCTTTGTTTTTTGATTTGTGTTCTTACCCATACCCCTCATTTTGTTTTCTTTTTCTTTTGGTCCTCCTTGGATTTCATTAAGAATTTTCTTTCTTTTTTTTTTTTTAATGATCACATTTTATCTCCTATCTTGATGTAGCATTTGTATTTTTTTAAAAAAACTTTAATATTATTCCTCTATATTGTAATATGTATCTTTTTTCTAAGTCCACCTTCAAATAACACTATCACTTCACATGTAGTGTATCTATAAAAAAGAGATTCCAAATTTTTATCCCCCTTCCTTATGAAATGGCTGTTTGGTACTTCACTTATTTTTATGCTGAAAAATTCAAGCACACTATTACTGTTATTGCTTTAAAGTTCTTTAGGTAAATTAAAAGAGAAGCACTGGAAATATTTTACCTACATTTATGCATCTTATTTTCTTCCTTAGTATTCTTTTTTACTGCAGATAGAAACTTCTGACAGTATCATTTCTCTTCAAACTAAAGTATATTATTTCTCTCTCTCTCTCTGGGTTATATTTCATGGTAATGGATTTCCTTAATTGAGGTCTTTATATCTCCTTCATTTTTTAAGGTTATTTTTGTTGAGTGGAGTTCTAGGTTGGCAAGTTTTAATTATTTTTCTCTTCTTTCTTTGTAAATACTTAAAAAATTTTCACTGTGTTTTTAGCTTTCATGATAAGAATTTACAAGCCTTCTCCAAGATTATCATTCTGTCTTTTGTTTTTCTGTAGTTTAATGTCATATGGCTTGTATTTTTTTGGTATTTATGTTTATTCTGTGAGTTTCTTAGACTTGTGATTTGGTATTTGTCAATACACACACACACACATACACACACACACACTTTTAAAAACAGTTCTTAACTATTCTTTCTTTAAATATTTTTCTGTGCCACTTTCTCATATATTCTGTTTGCATGTGTATTATAACTGTTAATATTACTCCTTAGTTCATAAACATTTTGTATTTTTATGTCATTCTTTTTATTTTTAAATTTTATTTATTTGTTGTCTTTGTATATCACTTTAGAAAGTTTCTGTTGGCTCATCTTCAAGTAACAGATTCTTTAATAGCCATATCAATTCTACCAATGAGCCTACTTATAGCATTCTTCATCTTCATCACTGTTTGTCTGCTTTTAGATGTCTAGTATTACTTTTGACTATGAGAGTTTCTTTCACTTCATTGCTTATATTACTCATCTGGACTTACGTGTGTTGTCTGAATTTTTCTTTAACGTATGTTGTTTTGTGAATGTTTGTCCCCTCCGAACTCATCTGAAGTTTAATTGCATTTTAACAGTACTAAGAGATGTGATCTTTAAGAAGTGATTTAGGCCCTGAGGGCTTCCCTCCCATAAGTGGGTTTTATACATTAATAAAAGGGATCTGGCGCCCATGCTCTTACCTTTGGACCTTCCAACCTTTACCAGGTGAGGAGTCATGCAAAGGACAGAGCATGAGAGGTGCTGTCTTGGAAGAAGGGACACTGAGGCTTCCAGCACCGCGTCCTTAGATTTTTCAGCCTCCTAAGAGTTGATATATTTCTAATAACTGACCCATATCTGTTCCAGTTATTCTTTGCTATATGTAGAGAATTGGTTCCAGGCTCTGTCAGGGATGCTCAGATCTCTTATGTTAAATGGCATAATTACATATAACCTATACACATCCACCCTTATGCTTTGTTCAGATTGTTTAAAATACCTAATACAATGCAAATATTATGTAGATAATTGTTATACAACATTGTTAAGGAAATAGTGACAAGAAAAAATTGCCTGTAACTTTCAGTATAGAGAAAATTTTATTATTTTATTTTCCTAATGTTTTTTATCCGCAGTTTGTTGAATCCATGGATGTGGAACCTATGGATACAGAGGGCCACAAACATTCTTATATAGTAATGCAAAGGACACTACCAAAGTTATGAATCATGGTTATTTCAAATTTATAGTCTAATAATGCCAACATCTCTGTCAAACATGCGTCTGATTCTGATGATAGCTATGTCTCTGACAGTGCTTTTTATTCATTTTTGGCATGTCTTATGATTTTTGGTGGTCTTGCTTTCCAGGGTTCCACTCTTCAAAGGTTTTGCCTAGATTTGTGTATTCTTAAGAACTCCCAGCTAATTTTATGTCCGGTCAAAAAACACTTAAGAGTTTTTTCCACATGTTGTCTTTGCTAATGTTATAATATCTTAAATATAACAGTATTTTCTTGCTCCCTAAAAATTCATTTTACAATGTTCTTTTCCAGATGAGCGAACAAATATCTCGAGAGACATCTTGGTTCTTGCTAATATGTCTGAGATGTAGTGTATTTTCCTGTCAGGAGAATTATCCAGCAGACCAGAGAATGAATTTTTATAATAGAACTTATATATTTTAATACAGAGTTTCCTGAATGTTTGTTTTACTAGGTTAGACTTACACCATCAAGAAAGTATTTCGAGTTCATTTCCTAAGTACATTATTAAAAAATAATATGTTCAGTCCCACCAGCAATGTAGGAGTATACCTTTCGTCCCACATACTCGCTAACATGTATTGTTGCTTGTATTCCTGATAATTGCCATTCTGACTAGAGTGAGATGAAATCTCAGTGTAGTTTCAATTTGCATTTCTCTAATTGCTAGCCATATTTTTTCAAATATTTGTTGACTCATTATATTATATTTCTTTTTCTGTGAAGTATCTGTTCACTTCCTTTGCCCATTCATTTATTGGGTTATTTATTTATTTGTTTGTTTGTTTATTCTGTGTGTGTGTGTGTGTGTGTGTGTGTTAAGGTTTTTGAGTTCTTTATATATTCTGGAGATCAATGCTCTATCTGAGGTGCAGGTAGCAAAGATTTTCTCCCATTATGTAGGCTCTCTCTTCAGGCTCTTGATTGTTTCCTTTGCTGGGCCTTTTGGTTTGATTCTATCCCATTTGTTGAATCTTGATTTTATTTCTTGCGCTTTCAGAGTCTTGTTAAGGAATTCGGTTCCTAAGCAGAAATGATGTAGATTGGGCCTACATTTTCTTCTATTAGGGCCAGGGTCTCTGCTCAAATGCCTAAGTAAATCCTTGATCCACTGTGAGTTGACTTTTGTGCAGGATGAGAGGGGTTCAGTTTCATTTTGCTGCATATGGATTTCCAGTGTTCCCAGCACCATTTGTTGAAGAGACTCATCTTTTCTCTAGTGTATGTTTTTGGCACCATTGTCTAATATGAGATAACAGTATTTATGTGGGTGTTTCTCTGTTTTTTTCTATTCTGTACCAGTTGTCTACATGTCTGTTTTGGTGCCAATATCATGCTGTTTTTGTTACTATAGCTTTGTAGTATAATTTAAAGTCTGGTATTGTGATGCTTCCTGAATCACTTGCTAAGGGTCTTCTTGCTAAGGGTCGCCATGGCTATTCTGGGTTTCTTATTTTTCTTAATGAATTTCATGACTACTTTTTCTATTTCTGTGAAGAATGCCATTTGGGATTTTAATAGGAATTGCATTAAATCTGTAGAGCAGTTTTGGTAGTATGGTCATTTTGACAATGTTCATTCTGCCAGTCAAAGAGCATGGGAGGTCTTTCCATCTTCTATTGTCTTCTTCAGTTTCTCTCTTTAGTGCTCTGTAATTTTGATTTTAGAGGTCTTTCAGCTCTTTTGTTAGATTTATTCCAAAGTATTTTATTTTTAATGCTATTTATTGCAAATGTGATAGTTTTTCTAATTTCTCTTTCGGTTGATTCATAACTGATATATAGAAACACAATTGATTTATAGGTGTTATGGAAAGTAATATGGAGATTCCTCAGAAAACTTGCAATGCAGTCATCATTTGACCCAGTTATCCCACTCCTTGGTTTATACCCAGAGGACTTAAAATGAGCATACTACAGTGACATAGACACATCAATGTTTATTGCAGCTAAATTCACAGTAGCTAAAATATGGAACCAACCTAGCTGACCTTCCACAGATAAATGGATAATGAAAATGTGGTACATATACACTGTGAAATATTACTCAGCCATAAAGAAGAATGAAATTATGGCTTATGCCAGTAAGTGGATGGAACTGGAGAATATAATGCTAAGTGAAATAAGCCAATTCAAAAAAAAAAAAAAAAAAAAAAAACAAAGGCCAAATGTTTTCTCTGATATCCAATGCTAACTCATAGTCAGGGAAAGGTGAGGAAGAATAAAAATACTTGGATTAGACAAAGGGGAATGAAGAGAAGTTACGGGGAATGGAAAAATGAAAGATAGTAGAATGAATTAGATATTCCTATCTAAATGCATATATGATTACAAGACCAATGTAATTCTATATGTACAATCAGAAGAATGAGAAGTTACATTCCATAAAAGTATAATATGTCATACATTCTACTATCATGTATAACTAATAATAAAAAAATTAAAAATACTACATGGGATCCCAATTGACCTTTTTAATTTTGCCATTTACACAAAATACCATCCTTCAGTAATTTTATGAGAATAAATATTTAGTTTCTTGGAATTCTTTAATAACAAAGAGATTACAAAATTCTCTCCACAGATTGTAGTATACCAAGAACAATCAGAAGGCATTCTGACATAGCTACTGTGCAGTGTTCAACCTGGTCAATTGTATAATTTATGATGACAACAGAACATTTTGGGCATTTTTGTCAGTTGCTTGTGGCATAAAAATAAGCCTCCATAAGTTTACACCTGGAGGAAAAATCCTGTTTCTGTGTGATGATCTTACCTGTTTTATCCTTCTGGTGCATATTTCATGGATGCAGCTGGGTTGTGCAAATTATTGTTGAAAAAACATTGTAAAAATAGGTGCTGGCAAATAAACAAAGCAGAATTAAAAGTATAAAACTATTAAATGGATTTTACTAATGCAACTATTTAAAAATAGGTAGGTACAATGTTGACTTTTTACCATGTATGCATTGCGATATTTATTACTCAGTGCAAAGATCTGTATACCAAAGTTTTATCATATTGTATACTTTTAGCTAGTCAATTACAATAGCTTATTTCCCAAAGAATCAGATACGTATTTGTGTTAGTCATGGCTATGTTGCTGTAACCAAAATACCTGACAAGGACAAGTTAGAGAAGGGAAGATTTATTTGGGGCTCACAGTTTCAGAAGCCAGTCTATGGTTGGCTGACTCCATTTCTCTTATCCTGAGGAGAGGCAGAACATCAAGGCAGAAGGGTGTGGTAGAGGACAGAAACTCAGCTCATGGTATCTAGGAAGCAGAGAGAGAAGAAGAAGGGTCCAGATATAAGATATGATCCCCAATGATTTCTTTCCTTAAGTTATGCCCCACCTACCTACAGTTACCACCAGTATTCCTTTTAGATTATTAATCTACTTTAGAGGATTAATTCATTGATAGGTTACAGCCTTCTTCATTGCCTAAAACCCCACCCTCAGCCTTTTTGCATTAGGGATCATGTTTCAAAACACGAGTTTTTCAGGGGATATTTCTAGATCCAAACCATAACAATATTAAATTTAATAACTTATAAATCTTCACTGTAAAACTCAAAAGTAGTATGCAAATGTTTCTATCTCTATGTTTGACTTGTTTGGGGGCTGGTAGTAATGATAATGGAGAATATTTTCCTTGACTTTATCACAATCCAATTGACTTCTGGGATGGAATGCTTCCTAGGTTTAAGATTATTACACACAGTGATCCTTCAGATGATAAGTCCTTATTTGTGATATAGCACATAAAAACAGCCATATATAAGGCAACAATATATTGGAAGTTCATGTGTTTCCCGACGAGGTGAAGCAAGGTTTATTTGCAAGCTCTTTGGGCTCATTGACTTTCATTGCCTCTCCATCTGTTTCAGTTGGTTTGTCATCTTTAGTGCAATGGAATATGGTCCATCTAATTCAACCTGCAGTGCTCAGTTCATTTAACTAGGTCAATGGATGGTTTGTCAGAAGTTGTGTGTGTGTGTGTGTGTGTGTGTGTGTGTGTATGTGCACACACAGGGGGAAGGATATTTGTTTTGCTTTTTGTTTTTGTTACTACTAAAACAAAACTAGGCACATAGCAAAAACATGGTAATCTCATAAAAAATGTTTGTGTTACAAATCCCCAGTCAGATTCAATAACCGAGGTAGTATGGTTTTTTGAACTGTCATTAGTCTCAAAATATGACAGTACTTTTTAAGTAAGATGTCAGATCCTCCAAGGAATAACCCATTGCTACATGACACAAAAAGTCGTAGATAATAATTAATAGCAGTTAACACTGAAGAGTGGAAATGGGGGGAGGATTTTAATCATTTTACATACTGCTATATTGTATGAATTTTTAAACCAAATTACTATATTTGAAATATAAAATAAACAAAAAAATTAAGGATACATACAGTTTTTTACATCTCCTTGGTAATTATGCTCTGAGCCAGTGTGTGATATGATGAAATTGAGGGGTCCCGCACATATACAGGTTTAGTTATAGTCCATATTTTTGATTAGTTGAGAGTAACCTTGAGGCATTTCTTTCCTTTATTTTACTTACATTTTTTTACTTTCTTTCCTTTGTTATTCATTTTCTGCTTTTCGCATAACATAACATGAATCACTTGGTACATCAACAATGTTATACAACCATCACATCTACCAAGTTCCAGATTATATTCAATATCCCTCTATATATATAGTGTACCAAATAAGCAGTTGTCTTCTATGTTGCTTTCCCCCCAATCCTTGGAAAGCACCAATCTGCTTTCTATTTCTGTGGATTTACCTATTTTGGATACTTCCTGCAAATGGGATTACATAGTATGTGGTCTTTGTGTCTGGCTGTTAGCATAATGATTCCAAAGTTTATGCACATTGTAACCTGTATCAATATTCCTTTTTATGGTTGAATAATATTCTATTATATGGATATACCAAATTTGTTTAGTCATACATTTATTGATGGGCATTTTGTTCTGTCCACTTTTTGACTCTCATGTGTAGTGCTGCCATGGACATTTAGGCACAAGTATTTGTTTGAATATGTTTTATACACACACACACACACACACACACACACACTTTATTGCTGATTCAGAGGGTAACTCAATGTTTAAGTTTTTGAGAAACCACCAAATTGTTTTCCACTCCATTACTCTAACCAATCAATCTTTCTTTGTTTGTTTCTTTCTTTCTCCTTTCTCTTTCTCTTTCTTTTTTCTTTCTGAAATTTTCTTTCTGGAGATATCAACATAACTAGCTCTACAATTCCTTTACACCAATAGTCAGTGGGTTACTTAACAGAATTTTTCTCTGATCATATAATGTAAAATAATATCCCTACCCTACTGCTTTTATTCCCTTTATTGAACTTTAATCTTTGTCTTTGTCATAACACTAGTATATTCTGCTTCATTATATGTTCATTTATCTACTAATTTATTGTATGTCTCACCATTAGAATTTAAGTTTCCAAAAAGAAAGACTTTTGTTTTCTTGTTTACTGGTTTATACCCAGCACCTAAAATAGTGTCTTGGTAAACAATAGGTGTCTCAAGAAGTATTTGTGTAAAAAATGACCATTAATACAACTAATAATACTGCAAAGCATTAAATTACTTTCTCGGAAACATTATACTCATTATGCAAAAATAAATTGCTCACTGAAGCAAAATTAAAACTTTTGTCATATTCCTTCCTTATCTCCCAATGAAATATGAAAGATTTAAAGTTAGAATATGTGTTAATGTAGGTTATAAACTCCCACAAGGCTGAGAGTATGTCCTGTTACATTTGTTATAGGAAATAGCCTATTATGAGTGCTGAATTAATATGCATCATGATTGATTTAAAATGCATGGTGTTTTGCACTGGTATTCAGCCAACATCTATATTCAATTAAATAATCATTACAGTTGCCTGCATGTGTGCATTACACTAATGGCAAGAGCTATACTACTTGTAAGGGCTGGATTTTATTCTGGGATGATATAGGTGACATCCCAATCTGGGTGAGATGCAAAAATTTGAAATTCTGTCCTCATAAATTAGTATGTGCAGAGTGGAGAGTCAACACTGTAGAACACCTAATTTAAAAATTTACTTGTGCATATAAAAAGAAAACAAAGAATCCCTTGCTTCCATTGAGCTTTGGGGATAAGCTGGAGAACAGGTTTGCATTAAGTTTTACTGTAAAATGTGTCACTTTTCCTTGTAGTTGAATCTGCAGGCAACATCTCGTTCTGTAGCTAATTCACCTGCTCTGCCAGGTGTCCTCACCACCTTATGTATAAATATTTGTCTCAATTCTTCTTTTTTTATCACTCTGTTTTTGTGTATATTAGAAGAACCAAAGAGACAGAGCCAATTTCCTAAGGAAAAGCAGCATCACCAGCTTTTTTTGTGTGTGTGTGTGGCTGTTGGTGACTTTGGTCTCTCTGAATATTCTCTATTAAAGACAAATTTCTCTGAGCTAAATGCAGTATTGTGCATTAAAAAGTAAAAGAAAAAGGTAGCGTATAATCTTTCCAAGACTCTCAAGTAGCACAGATGTGTGAGCATCTTTCTCACATGCCTATTTCTTTGGGAATCATTTCATGCTCACGTTTTTTATGTCATGACAAGGTTATAGGCTTTGATGTCAGATAGACTTGGACTTGAATTTCACCTTTTCTATTCCATAGTACTGCCATCTTGAGCAAATTGCTTGATCTCTCCAGACCTAAGCTTGTTCATCCGTGAAATGTGTGAAACTGCAGGACAGGGGTGTTGTGCCATTTGTCCTTCACATCCCTGCTCACAGGTCACCTTCTCCAGGAGACCTTCCCTGATGACCCTTTGCCTAAGACACCTTTGTCTTGATGTGTATGAAGCGTCTATGTGGTATGTGGTTCATAATGGAGGCTCAGCTCACAAATTCTCCCCCACCTTGGCAAAGCCCACAGAAGCAGTACTGAGACTGCAAAGTCCAGGTCATCCATATAATTTGCTGAATTAATAAAATTAGGTCAGTGGACCCAACATGAGCATACATATTTTTGATACTAAGATAGAGTTATCCATTTGTACAGAGCTTAAGAGAAGAGTAGCCTCACCTCCCTCTTAACAAACAAACCAACCCTAAAAGGCAAGACAACAAAGAAAAAACAGAGTAGGTTCAACTGAAGTCAGAAAGCTGAATACCATTAACCAATATTCAATTCAAATCCCTCCATATTTCTTCATGCCCTGTTTATATTTTACAAAGGAAAGAAGCTTATTATTGATTGTTTTTTTTTTTTTTCATTGCATATGGCTTTCAGGTGGATTTTGCCTAGAAGGAGGTTTGCAACACAGAAAGTGGTGCTAAACTAGCAATTAAAAAATAGGTAGTTAGTTTCTTCTTCTATTAATAGCTTAGATAAATTAGAATGGTTGGTAAGCCATGTCCCTGGAAAATAATCTTCTCATTTCACTTTTAATAATTATTATTATTTGAGAGAAACAGATACACAGTTGTCCCATTTTATATTTTAGGGTCCCAGAAATTCTTGGCTTCTGTGCTGAATTAGTCTAGAAAGTTGGAAGAAAGATAGTATAGTGGTTCTTTGCCAACTGAATCTATTCAGTTTCAACATGTAAACATGATACATTTTGAGACCTATTTATTGTTAAAACATAATTTTGAGATGATTATGGCAGTTCTTCTAAAAATGTGACCTATTAATAGTGAATTATATTTGCTGGTGAATGAGAATATCTACAGAAGTAGGGAAGGTTTTCTTTGAATCATAGCTTTGTTACATGCTATTTAATGGACTTGTAAGTCATTTAGCATTTCTGAGTCTCAGTGTTTTCAGCTAAACAATAGGCATAATATCTAAATTTCAGGGTTTCAGGTAGGATTGAATTAACTAATGTCTCTAGTATATCTATCACAAAGGACTTGGATTATTTCATACACTTTTAAACAGAATGTGAAGGAAGCCCATAGAATTTACATGAAATGATATTGGAACTATAACTAGCACCTAGTGTTCCTATGGACTTTAGGGTCTAGTTTCCTTGTAAGATACAATTTTGTTCTCTTATTTAACAATTAGAACAAAACACAGCTCTTCATGTACTCAAGTCATAGAAGCATAATAGAAAACCTAAACATAACATGACCTTGTATGCAGGTCAGAATACCATGATAGAATTCTTTCTACATCACCTAATTACTAAGAAAGATCTGCTTGATATAAGGAAAATGATTTGAACATGCTAATACCTGTATTTAGATCCTTATTTTATTCTGTTATGTAGTCTAGTCAATATTTCCAAGCTCCTTGTGCATGATGATTCCTCTACAGGTTGTATATGGGAGATTTGGGGGCCCTATCAATTGTGGTTTCTACAGGAGATGGTTTTCTCTCTATATGCATATTTTGGAAATTAATGGTCTTGTATAATGTAACATTACATTCAAAGAGTTACAGAAAATGATTCCAAATGGAATAACTCTATTGCTACATGAGTAGTTACTGGCATTTCTTAAAAGATCTCATGACATATTCTTCACTTAGCATCAGTCCTCTTTCAAGGGAGAGCCATTTGACTTTCCATTTATTCAAGTTGACTATTACTGATATTAACTTAGTCACAAATCTTTACCAGCCCTTCCTTCCTCTCAATTTCTGTAATGTTTTCCCCTTCCTTTCTCCCTGTACCTGATACAGTTCCCCAGAATACCAGAGATTTGTCTTGATTTTGAATCTACTCACTGGTACAAGGACTCACCCCTCTAGTTACTTTCCCAAAGCCCTGCTCCTACCCAGCTGGACTTAACTCCACTGGATGGTCAGTCTTTCTGAAACTGTGCATATTCTGCCTTTATAGTCCCTGCTGACTCCAATGGTCTTGCTGGGATGTCTCTGAGGCCGTGCCAACCTTTTCTTACACACACTTGTCTCTATTCCAGACAGGGAGAGGAAAGGACAGACCCTAGAGAATGTTTTAATTCTCTCAATAGACTCAATTTGTGAGTAATTTTTATCAGTGAAGCAAGGACATTCTATTACAGAGGTTGACAAAAGAGTAAGCATCTGACAGCTTCAATAATTCAGCTTTCTAATAGTAACATGAGTGACTTAAGCAGCCAAACTCTGAAAAGATATATATTTGATTCTGATTCTCCTAAATCCATCTGTTCAAACTGGCTGTGATACAGCTAACTGCATGTAGTTTAAGTTGGCGCACATTAAGACATACAGCTTTAAGGCTAGAAATAGGGATGTTATTAATGAAAAGAAATTATTCATAGTTTCCCATAGCCTCTTTGATACATAATCTGGGCTCTTGGGGTAGAAGAGTCATATTCTAAAATATCTGTGGAGATCAAGCTTCCGGTTAGAAATCAAACACCTAACCACTTCCATTTTTCAATTGTAAATCAGGGAATATGTAGCTTATCACCTTTGTGATGACTTACTAAGATGCATTGGTTACAATTCTTAGGTTTCTCTGTTTTTTAATTCAGATGTCTTCCTTTGCCAAGTTTAAAAAAGAGAAAAAAAATTAATCCTCTGGAGCTGCAACAGAAACATTTGGTCCTCTGTAATCCTTAGTTCTTAACCTAATGTGGCAGCTCACAGGGAAACTGTCGGATCTGCAATCCTAATTGCTCTAAGTTGCCTCCCATGTGTACACATGTAACGGTCAGGAGTGAATGTGCGTTGACAACTCCTCTACTCTGTTCCATGTTTCGAAGCATCCTCACAGTGCACAGGGTTTTATGTCAGTGACTCGTGGGTAGGGTACATATGGCTGCCTAAGTAGTTGTTGCCAGAGTGGAAGCTAGTCTATTTGGAGAGTGTCCCTGATGGGTACAGAGATGAACATGAAACTATGGCATTACAACGGTTTGTGAAACATGTGGTGGCATGAATTCAGTTGAAGATTGCTTATTCAAGCTGTATTCACTAAGGATAACATACACAAATGTGAAGGACTTCCATCAGGTATCTGGTGTCAAAAAAGCAATGTCCTAAGAAAAGGAAAACAACCCAGGAATGTTTTCATTACAAAAATTTTAATGCTTATTGAGTACAGACTGTTAGTCCTACTTTAAAAAATTCATACATGTGTGTGTGTGTGTTTGTATGTGTGTATACATACACGCGCACACACATAACAGGGTAGTTATTAAATCCATGTTGGCAGATGCAACTTATCACTAAATACTCCTGAATTGAAAATTACATCACATGTAACTAGTTTTCTATAACAACTATTTTCTAATTTGATATCATTGTAATTGGTGGGATTTTAATACAAGGTCATTTCCCCTGGAGAGGAAATCTTTCCCAGTGTATTGGCAATAGGTGAGGAATTTGAAATTTGTGACAGGAGGATTGGGACTTTGTGTTAATTATATTTTTCCAACATGATGATTTAGAGGTCAGTCAACTTTCATTTTTGAATCAAAGGCTGATCCATTATTAGCAATAATAAAGCTAGTAGCTTTCCTTTATAGCACTAGTAAACCCATGAGTTCTGAAGTATTAGGAATCAGATAGATCATGTTGCATGCACCTCACTGAACCTGCTCTTTTCTCCCCAGCCCCTTCCTTTGTCTGGACACTCAATCTATTCAGAATGTAATGTTCTGTATCAGATCTTTCTTCCCAATCTTTTCTATGTAAGATATTCTATTGAGTAAAGTCCCAATGATACAAGATGTCCCAAGATACAAGATGTCTTAGAAGTCAGGAGGGTAGGGAGGAGGTGGACTTGTGTTACAGCCTACTTCATAACAATAAAATTTCTTTGAAATGATATATATTATTTTAGCACATACTTGTGATTTAATATTCAACTTTATTATGTATGTCTATACTTCTATATTAAATAATCTCTTCCTTTCAACTAAAGGAAGTTGAGTATTTTTCATGATTATTTAGTGGCTTTGAATCTGCTTTAACAGAGAAGTGGCATATATCAATTTTAAAATTAAGAATTTAGTTCCTTTTTTTTCTGCTAGTGACTTATTTGAATCAGTTTTGTGTAATCACTGGTCTATGGTCAATCCCCAAATTTCCTTTGTTAGCCAACACAATTTGGGGCTCAGTTCATTTTTTCTTAGAGCCAAGCTTCAAGTTATGATAACGAAAATGTAGTCTTCCCTCCATCTCTTGATCAGAGTCTAAGGAAGGTAGACCTAGAGGACATACTCTGGTTTGGCATCAGCATCTAATGGTGCTGTACTTTATGTTAAGCCAGAGCTCACTCTTACAGCTCTGCTTCCATCTGATGAAAACCCCTACTATGAACCACCATGTGAGTTGGTATACTGGGAATCCTTTCTTCTCCCATTAGAGGTAGGATCCAGTGCCTCAATCCTTTAACAGTAGGGCTGGGCAATATAGAATGAGATTTCTAAGTTGGGGTGCTGAATGCTGATCAGTAGTTTGGTCTAATTTGTAGGGATGTGCCACTGGAGTGTTCCATAGGTAGCATGGCTTCTTTGATCTTTCTTGCTGGGACGTGATAGAGCTGAGAAGGAATGAGCATTCATAGTTATTATTTTATTTTTTATTAAAACTATGTAATATCAAACAGAAAACATTCAAAATATTCTAAATGACCTACTTCATTAAAATGTATTCACTGATAATTTCATCCTCAATAACACTGATTGTTTCACAATTGATTTTGTATGGTTTCCACTTACTTAAAATTCTTGAGGACATATGGATCTGGCCTCTTTTGAAGATTTTCTGTTTAACCTATGCTTGATTGTGTTTATTTCATAGAGAAAGATTTATCTAGAATGGAAATCCAAAGTCATCTCTTCCACACAGTCCCAGGGATACAAGGGGTCCCAAATTAAGACTACTTTGGACTTCTTCCTTTCTCCTCATTTGCTTTCACCCAATTTTCCCATATCAAACCTAGTTGAAAACCTCAGCTCTTTAGATTTTTCCCTCTAAAAACTGATTTCCCCAAGCCTTACTGGAAACCTGGTTTGAAGGGTCGTGGGCAGTGTTCCTCATGAATCTTTCAGGAGGAGAAATATAGCAGTTAAAATGCAGACTCTGGAGCTGAGCAATAAGCTCAATAAGAACTGTTCCTTTCTACCTTTGAGTCCTAGGGCAAATTACTTTGTTTCCTATGGTCTCAGTTTCCTCAGCTTTAAATTGGGAATGCAGTAGGTTTCCATCTCATAGGGTTGTGGTGAAAATAAATGAATTATTACATATGAAGCATTTAGAATATTTTTGGCCCAGAGTGAGCACTCAATGTGAGTAGCTTCCCATTATCTCCTGGTTCTCACTTTCTTTCTCTTTTTGTCACTTTTCAGACTCATGCACATTTTCTTTTTTGCTTTAGAATATCAGTTAACCAAGATTTTCTCTCTTGATCATGCCTTCAAAGAGTTACCACCTGCCCAAGAGATTTACAGACATATTTATTCAAAAAACAAATAACTAAAAATTATACTGGAAAATAAAATGTTTTTTTTTTTTTTTTCTACTCTGTGCTTACAGTGACTTCAAAGATCCATGATCGTTTTGTTTTGAATCTTCTTGTTCCTTGAATTCAAGCTGGTCACTTTCTTCTTCCTTTCCTTTCTTGTTCTCAAATTTCTCTTTCTTTTTCTTGTGTGTCTCCTTCTTCTGTAATAGTTACAGGATTAATGCAACATTTTCCTTTCTTTGAAACTTGGCTATATATTCTCTTTACCCCCAAAAAATTCTCATTCAAGCCCATTACCATCATTATTTCTCCCTGAAATACCATTTCTCATCTTTCCTAACAGCCACATTATTTATTTATTACACACACACACACACACACACACACACATCCTGCAGAACCCAATTCATGTATTATTTCTACAGCATAATAATTTTCAATTCTGCAACTCAGTGGCATTGCTTATATTTATATCTCAAGAAGTGTTGATTATTTTGTATTCACAGTTAGTTGTTTAGGCCCTTATAATTCCTTTGGACTCAAAGCATCTTTAGACAACCAACTTTGCCTTAGTTCTAAAATGTCCAATACAGTGTGATTGAATGAATATCAGGATGTAGAAGGAAGAACTTGAGTCAATTTCTCATGTTGGGGCTTGGGAAAATAGAAAATAAAGCACAATTAGAAACACAAGGTCTGTGGTCGGTCTAAATGCTATGTTCCACTGCTTCCTAGGTGCTTAGGAGAGAGTATCTCTGCAGGATGCACCAACATTCCATCGTCTCTCCCATAGCTTCCAACAAATTCATACTTCAGTCAACTGAGTCAAGCTCTTCCAGTATCTTGAATGTACCAAACCAGGATCTTGTTTTTTTGAGGAGTCCACAAATAGCATCCTCTAGCCTTCTACAAGTCCAGGACTTTGGCTTTTATCTCTGTATTTGTAGAAGCTATCAGGCTCTATTCTCAGTGAGGGCTCAGCGACCACTTGGGAGTGCATGAATGAATGGATTCATGTTCCCACTTGCTCTACAGATCCATATTTATCAACAGTTCAGCTCAAAACCTGTGGAAAAAAAGTCTGAGAGTATGTAGCTAAAGTATTCTGTAATCACAAGCTGAGTACTATCCCCCTACTAAGGTGGAAGAGAATGCTGATCAGTAGTTTGGTCTAATTTGTAGGGATGTGCCACAGGAGTAGTTGCATAGGTAGCATGGCTTCTTTGATCTTTCTTGCTGGGACATGATAGAGCTGAGAAAAAATGAGCATTCATATTTACTATTTTCTTTATTATTTAAACTATGTAATATCAATTTATAGCTGAATTAATGAAAACTTCTATACACCAAAAAATGGACAACTCTGGCAAAGAATAAGATTGGTGTCTAAAACGATTTCCAGGATCTGCTGTTATATATAGACTTTGGATTTATCTAAGATGTGTGCCAAGCATGAAACATCATATATCTCCCCTGAAAAAAATCCTAAATGCTATGACATTAGCCACTTGCTTATAATTAAAGTATGTTGCCATTTCACCAAGCTTTCATTTACAGGAGAAAGTGCAAATTCCATCTCCCTTGAACTTTAGCTACTTCCAACTTTTTTTCTTTGTTCTTTTCTTTAAAGCTTTGCAACAAATGCATCCCCATATGCTTATATTAGTTAATCTAGTATTAAACATATTGGCTGTGCAAAATGTTGGCACCCATTAATAAATGTTTTCATTTTTTCATTCTCTCTCTCTTTTTTTAACTTTAGATTCTTCCTTTGACTACACAAGCAACAGCTGTCTAGCTGCCTGCACAAGACTGGATCTAATGCCTCTACTGAAATCTAGGTCAAAACACTTGGAATGCATGAATATCAAACAGAGTTTTCAAAACAGCAAATGAATACATCTTTAACTGGTGACATTTTCCTGTAGCATATGGCTGCAAGCTCAGGGGACTGAATGCTTTTTTGATGAATATGTTCCATCAAAATCTAAGGGATGGCAGTAGGCTTTTGCCACCTTCTGTTTTGCCTTATGAAATGATAATGCAAACTCATAGATAGATACAATGATCACCAGGCTTTTACCTTCAGACCTATTTGAAAGGTATATTTTCCCTTTTGGATGAGTTCCTTTGTCTTTACTTGAGTTTAGGTTTATTCATAGCTGTCAGAGGTGACAACAAGTGGGAGGGAGATATTTCCTTCATAGGATAATATTTGATTGGTGGAAAACTTCAAAATAGGGCTTAACTATAGATACTCACTAGAGGGGAACTGGGGAAGATGGTCACATGAGTAACTTAACAGTCACAACAGAAAAATGTTGATCCACATTCCTTTTGAATGTCTACATCCAAGAAAGGAATAATGACTTACCAATGAACAACAGAGAGAAAAGCCCTGGGAAATTGGAGGCTGGGTCCTTAGTCCTTAATCTGCCACCAATAAGCCAAATGGGACTGTGCACATCCTTTGTTATCTCTATGACTTCAGTATCCTTCTGCTGTCTCAACTGAAAAGGCAGAGCTATATTATTTTCAAGGTTCTTCCTAGATCTAAACTCCCAGGCTTTGATAAGTTTGTGAAGTAGTTTTATTGTTAATGGTAGCATGTCATTTGGAGTAGCATGGCTGAGAAGGGTACACTTTGATTCTTGTTGGATTGGCTTAAGATTCATTTCTTAAAAAGAAAAAAAAAAATCCAGACTTTTCACTCATGCCCAACAATAGCATAATGCCATGGAGGAACTACTCTGGTTCATCCAAGGAAGGGAGGAGGAACTTCCCCTGAGCTTCTCTTATCTCCTGCCTTTTCTGGTCTTATCTAAAATCTCTTAGTGGAAAGCTTGGGTCTCCTCCAAGTTTAGTTTAATAACCACTAGTTTAGAAAACATGTTAGCAGTGGGGGTTATGGTGGAGAAAAGTGTAGAAATTACATTTCCTTCATTTTGCATTTAGCTAAAGTGTACTAATCAAACTCAGTATATTTCAGGTTAATCTTTAAGCCTGATGTTCTGCTCCTAGTTTTGGATTTTGTTTGCAAAATAAACAAGTAGTAGAAACTGTGATTGTCACAGAAATATAAATGTACCATTTTATTCATAAGGTGAAGCTGGAATTCTTTGTCTTGATTTAGTAGTGCCTAACAATATTTCTGAAATTACTTTCAGAAAAAGTACTCATTCAAAAGTGGATTCCCGCTCCCAACATAATTATTCTGTTCCTAGTTTTATTCCTCAGAAGTTAACAGTGTTACCAGGTGCTTGAGTGACCTTTCAAAATAATTTGTGCATATAAATGTGAATGCATTCATGTGTTTATATGTATATCTATGCTTATGTTTTCCATTTTAGGGAAGTGGTAAAATATGATATACACATACAAGTATTTTGCTTTTTTCCTTTAATTATATATCTTAGATACGTTAACAGGCATGTCTCATGTGCATACTTTAAGACTTCATATTCCCTCACTGTGGATACATGAAAATTTTTAAAACATTCATCCTTAAAAATATTCTACTTGAATTTACTTTTTTCTTTTTGTTCTATTTACTGACAGATTAATAATGAATGTCAAGATATCTATGTGTGTGAGTGTGTGTGTGTGTGTGTGCGCGTGTGTGTGTGCGTGTGTATGTACATATTACCAGGGATTGAACCCAAAGGCACTTAATCACTGAGCCACATCCCCAGCCCTTTTTATTTTTTATTTTGAGACACACACAGGGTCTTCCTAAGTTGCTTAGGGCCTCACTAAGTTGCTGAGGTTGGCTTTGAACTTGCTATCCAACTGCCTTAGATTCCAGAGCCACTGGGACACAAATCTATGTGTTTATGAATATATGTGAGAATTTCTAAAGATAAATTTCCTAGAAATAATCTTCTCGGTCAAAGGGTATATATGTGCACATTTTATTTAGGTAGATAGTTCCAAATGACGCTTATCTATAGCTATTGTTTGCAGATTAAAAATTATTGACTATAGTTGAACATGTTTTCATATGTTTAAAAATTACTTTTATATAAAAACTGTTCATATCCTTTGTCCATAAATGGAGTTAGGACAACTTAGTAGCCATCTGGAAAAGAAAATAAAATTGTATTTCTACTCTGTTTCCAACACAAAAATAAACTCCAGATGGACTAAAGATTTAGGCTAAAAATAAGTACATTAAAGTACTATTAGAAAACATGAGAGGATATTTTTTGTAAGTCATCCAGAACTAAGGAAAATCTCTGTAAGCAAAATACAAAACCTACAATCCATGATGCTCTAAGTGTGCTTTAATGACTATCTCAATATAAATATTGAAAAAATTAATGACAAATTTAGATGAATGACAATGACATATTTGATAAGAGTTGATTGCTTTAAATGGATTGTAGCAGACACCCATTTAGGACTAGTCTGCAGAAAGTTGAGGGACTCATACTCTCATTCAACAAGCAAAATACTCTGGATAAATTACAAAATCCTTCTTTATTTAAAACCCATCAGAGGACTAAGAACACAAAGAAGCCAAAATAAAATTAATTCTATAATGCAAAAATCCCTTCAGAATTACAATAGCCCTACAGCTGTTCTCATCCCCCCTGGAGCTGCCTGAGGAAAGAAGAAGCCATAGTTGGGGCATGGAGGACCCAATTTAACCCTTAGTGTGCCTGTGTGGTCTGGAATGCCAGATTAAAATCCCAAGAGCTTCAACACATGGCCAGCCCACCCCAATGATCCAAAGAGCCATCACTTACCTCCCAAGCCTCCACTGACTGATTGATTGTTCAGAGGTGATTCACAAAAAGCTATGACACCTTAGGTGTGCTCAGAGTTTTCTTGCTGATCACAAGAAATGAGAGAAAACTTCCAAGACTTGTAGTAGTTCCCAGAGAATGAGGCAACCACCTCACACACACCAACATATAAGTCTCAGTGAATAACATTTGTATCATTTTGCTTTTTTTCTGAACTTTATGAAGAATATTCATTCTGTAGAAATTCCTCTAAACTCTCATTTTTCATTTAAACTATATTGACAATCATTCATAATACTAAGTGTCACTGTGTCTTTTTGTTTTGAAAATTTGGTCTGGCTACAATTCCTTTTTTCTTACAGGAAGTCAAGGTTTTTCTCCATGGCTTTATCTAGTAACACTGCATTGTTTCCAGGGGACCAAAGAGTTATGGTAAGCATTCTTGTATGTGTCTTCCTGTAGATAGGTGCTAAAGTTTCTATTGTGCATATACGTAGGTGAGAAAATGCAAAAATCCTACTTTATAAGACTAGGCCAAATTATTTCCCAAATGAGTTATACCATTATATACAGCAACAGAAAAATATAAGCGGTCATATTGAACCCTATCCTTTCTGACTTTTGGTATTATCAAGAATTCTACTTCTGGGGCTGGGGATGTAGCTCAGTGGTAGAACACTTTCCCACAATACATGAGGCTCCCAGCTCCAAACAAAACCCAAAACAAAAACAAAACAAACAAACAATAAAAACAAGAATTATTCTTCACAAGAGATAAACACAAACAACAACAACAACAACAAAAACCCTTACATTTGTTTTGATTTGTATTTTTGCAATCACTGTTGATGTTTATTAGACAAATAAGATATGTTTCTTCTATGAAAATTCTTTGTGTTTTTATCATTTGTCTACTGTTTTCCTTTTTTTTAATGCTAACTCCTTTTAAGATATATGTATTAAAACATTAGTGTGAAGTTCATGTTTTTAACTTAATTCCTTTTGTGGAATAAAGTATCCTTCTAAATACAGATATCTTTCTAAATAATTTGCTGATATATTAGAACAGCTTCCTATCCCAATAGTCTCACACACATTTCTGTCACACATCAAAGCTCCATGGGCTATTTCTGATTTTCTATTTTAATCTGCTAGTCTATTTACCTGTGTTTCTACTGATGCTATATTGTCTTAATTACTATAGCTCTGTCATATGTCTTTTATCTGGTACAAGAAAGAAAAAAAACTCTACTTTTTCTTCTTCAAAATTGTATTATTATGGGTGGTGATTCTTTGTTTTCACATAGACTTTGAAAGAACTTTCTCAGATTCCCTGAAGAAGGATATTGGGATTTTTAAATAAGAATAAATTAAATAGATTAATTTAATGAGATTTGATCTTTATAGGATGGTCATTTCTTTCCTAGAATGGGTGTCATTTAATAACCTACAATGGAATTTTAAAATTTTGGTCTTTCTTATACATATTTTTATTAGATTTTATGATGATATTTTATTGCTTGGTTTGCTATTTATAAATGGTATATTCTTTAAAAAAAATTCATAACTCCTTGTTGCAGTAGAAATTCAATTGACTGTAGAGGTACAGATATCTTTCTAAATTTTTGTATGTTTCTGAATAACTTGCTGATATTTTAAGACTTACTATATAAAGCATCACACCAACTGCAAAATAATCACTGTTGTTTCTCAGTCTCCTGTCTTAAGGTTGATAAGAGGAAAATTCCAAGATGTCCTCAGTTTATTTGCCAAGGACCAGAGAATGGAAGTGAGGAGAGATTGGGGCAAGTGAAAGTAATTCAGTAATGAGCAGTGTGCTTAAAATAAAATTAAACCTTAACTTAAATCCCATCAATACCAGCTAGGTGCTGTCACATTCTGCCTTTACCCCCAAACAATCCAGAGGCAGCTTGATGTCATCACAATTCTCTCATCTATGATCTGATCAATGTAGGTTTTTAGTAAACAGTTTTTTATTCCTTTCTTCCCAGATTTGCATTATAAAAGACTTTGCCTTATTAGATGTGAGGAACATTTTTTCAGCTGCTACCTAACTTTGCTGCTGGGGATGAGGGAATCTCTTGTCTCAGGAATGGTCCTTTCTTTCTAGTAAGGGATAGTGAGGGAAAATGGCTAAGCCTGGATACACCTGGATATAAATATTTTAAATAACAAAGTTTCCTTAAGTTGTCTTCTAGGAAAAGCCTTCATCATCCAGTCAGGGGTCAGCCTAAAACCAGTTTTCCAAGAACAGACATATGCAGAAGTAGCCTGCTTGTCCTGATGATGACCTTTGGATGTCACAAACTCAAAATTCATTGGGGAAGACCATGATAACTACCCCTCCCCAAGAAAAGAATCTTGTCAACTTGAACCAGGCATGGAGGTACACGCCAGCCTCAGCAATTTAGAGAACTTGTTTCAAAAAAAAAAAAAAAAAAGTGACAGTGATCTTGTGAAGAGGAATGATGACCTTTAGACCACCCTCCATAAGAACCCTCCCCTATTCATCTGATCAACAAACAGTTTTCACCCTCTATGAATTTCCACCCTACAAACCAACTTCAATTTTTGCTCAAAAATTTTGGTAGTATGGCCATTTTGACAGTATTAATTCTGCCAATCCAAGGGCATAGGAAATCTTTCCATCTTCTAAGGTCTTCTCTTTCACCTTCTACATTTCTAATTTGGGGCAATCATCACTAATATCCTAAGCCATCTCTGTCCTTCAATATCAGGCTCCTCTTATTGGTTGTTTTACTTTGGAACAAACCTCATGCCATGGCATTACCATTTGTGTATCTTGCCCTGTGTCTCTATCATCTGTAATGGCTTGATGAGCCCCTTTATTTCAGAGACCCTTCAGTTTAGAATTTTGGCTTAACAACAACTTTGAATTGTTATACTTATTACACTCAAAACAATGTTGAATAGAAGTGATAATATCATTTTTTTCTGTATTTCACAGTTAGTGCTCTCACTATTTCTCCATTTAGGTTGATGTTTGTCATTTTTCGGGTAAAAATGTTATGTAGATATATATGTGCAAATATTATACATACACACACACATATATATATATATATATTCCCCTCTTTTCTAGTAGTTTTAGCTCTGTTTTATATTACTTTCCATATTACATTGACAAAAATAACTATTATTAACACTGGTGACCTTGCAAATCATTATAGTAGTTTACTTTTATTTATGATAATGGTTACTGGTTAGAATAGAAATAAATATTTTCTTTCTTTTTATAACAGTGACTTTCCTAATATTAAATAGGATCTCTAGAAAATAAATTCATTTTCATGTTATTTTTTTCCTCAAAAGGTTTTGTAGTATATAATTTAACTTTTTTCTTGAAAGTTTTAAGGACCAACTCAGAAGATTTTCTTACCCATTATATTTTTTTCTAAAATTATTTTTCAGTCAGTTAAAAATTAACACCTTTAGTGTTCAATTTCCTTTGAGTCAATTTTGTTTTCTCAGTAAATAATCTTATTTCACTGTTACTTTTAAGTATTTTGACATAAAATTATACATTTTTTATATTCTTAACATCTCCATATATTTCACATTTTTATTCTTTTGTTGGACTTCTTCCCCTCACCTCTCTTTTCTTCATTATAACTTTAATAAGTATATTTCCTCTCAAAGAATCAGTACATTTTTTTAAAGGGGTAGTTTCAATGTTTACTTTACTTTTAGGATCCATTTATAGAGTTTTAAAAATTAGTTTCTTCTTTATTATTTTTTTTTTCAGTACCAGGGATTGAACTCAGGGGCACTCAAACACTGAACCACTTCCTCAGCCCTATTTTGTATTCTTTTATTTAGAGACAGAATCGCACTAAGTTACATACCACCTAGATTTTGCTGAGGCTGGCTTTGAACTCACGATCCTCCTGCCTCAGCCTCCCAAGCCACTGGGATTACAGGCATGTACCACCATGCCCCACTAATTTCTTCTTCTTTTTAAATTTTAGATTTGATCTTTATTTTCAAATGTATTTACCCTAATGGAAATGCTGTCTCATTCTCTGTTATGTAGTTATGGATATAATATACTTTATAAAGGCTTCCACACAGGGTTGAGACCAATGCTTCTCAAGCAGTACATTTGCTATTATTCTTTTAATTGCTATGACTTACTGCAGACTTGTGAGGAGTGCTACTTGCATGCAGTGGGTATAGGACATTGAACATCCTATTCTGGTATTGATAACATTCTATCAGGCATTGACTGTACCACACAATAGAGGATTATCCATCTCAAATATCAGTAATAACAAAGTCAAGTGGCTCTTGTACAGACCCACAGCATTCAGTTTTATTGATATTTGGTATTCAGATAATATTTGATCAATATTATAAACCACACTAATGCCTGTTGTTTTCCTTAGTAATTGAATTCTATTAGATAAAATATGCGTTTTAGGGATTTCAGTAGTTTTTTCCATTTGTTCAGTACTTTACACCTCCCCCTAGAAGATTCAATTTCATATTATCCATTAAACCATGCAGAAATTTGAGTTTGCATCCCTGAATTGTATGGCAAATGGCTCTCGGTCTCCTCTCTTTTTACAATTTTCATTTCCCTGTAGAAGACAGTGCATTTCCTTTGACAGTAGTGGATCACTGAATTATTGTCACTATGTTTCTCTAAGATATGCTATTCACAGAAAGATTTGGTCATGCTATCATCAGAGGCAATGGTTTTTGTGCTCCTATGCTCCACAAACACTTGAGTTCACATTGGTATGAAAGGGGTTTATTCCAAGTTGGCTTTGAGAAAGGTAAAGATGAGTTTTCTGTCTCAAATGTCCATCGTGAGGGGATTCAGGAGCATGGAACAATTTTATAATAAGAGGAGAGGAGCAAAGTGGGACAAAAGGCAGAATATACACATATGCAGATTTAGTTAGCCAGATAACAAGTCAGTCTTAACTCCCTTGGATTCTATCCTCAAAATGAAGAAATTATAGAACACCAAAGGAAGAAATCAAAGAAGACCTTAGAAGATGGAAAGATCTCCTATGCTCTTGGATAGGCAGAATTAATATTGTCAAAATAGCCATACTATCAAAACTGTTGAGCAGATTTAATGCAATTCCTATTAAAAAAAAAAAAAAAACCCAATGGCATTCTTACTAGAACTAGAAAAAGCAATCATGAAATTATTTGGAAAAAAAGAGAGAGAGAGAAAGAGATCCAGAATAGCCAAAGCAACCCTTAGCAAGAATAGTAAAGCAGGAAGCATCACAATACCAGAACTTAAACTATACTACAGAGCAATAGTAACAAAAATGGCATGGTATTGGTACCAAAATAGACATGTAGACCAATGGTACAAAATAGAACACAGAAACAAACCCACATAAATATGTTTATCTCATAGTAGAAAAAGGTGCCAAAAACATACTTTGGAGAAAAGCTAATCTCTTCAAAAAATGGTGCTGGGAAAACTGGAAATCTACATGTAGCAAAATCAAATTAAATCTCTCTCACCCTGCACAAAAGTCAACTCAAAGTGGATCAAAGACAGTAGAACAGAGATCCTGCACCAAATAGAAGGAAAAGTAGGCCCAAATTTTCATCATGTTGGCTTAGGACCTGACTTCCTTAATTAGACTCCTAAAGCACAAGAAGGAAAATCAAGAATCAATAAATGTGGTGGATTTAAACTAAACAACAACAACAAACTTCTTCTCTGCAAGGGAAAATATAACATGAAGAGAGAGCCTACAGAATGGGAAAAAATCTTTTACCACACACACCTCAGATAGAGCACTAATCTTCAGCATATAAAGAACTCAAAAAAAAAAAAAAAAAAAAACCTAATACCAAATAAAATAAAATAACTCTGGCTGGGGATGTGGCTCAAGCGGTAGCATGCTTGCCTGGTATGCGTGCGGAGCTGGGTTCGATCCTCAGCACCACATACAAATAAAATAAAGATGTTGTGTCTGCCAAAAACTAAACAATAAATATTAAAAGTTCTCTCTCTCTCTCTCTCTCTCTCTCTTAAAGAAAAAAACAAATAAATCAATAAATGGGATAAGGAACTGACACTTCACAGAAGAAGAAATACAATCAATCAATAAACACATGAAAAAGATGGTCATCATCTCTAGCAATTAAAGAAATACAAATAAAAACTGCTCTAAGATTTCATCTCACTCCTGTCAGAATGGCAGTTATCAAAAATTCAAGCAATAAAAAGGGTTGGCCGGGATGTTCAGAAAAAGGCACACTTGTACATTGCTAGTGGGACTGAAAATTAGCGCAACCTCTATGGGACGTGGTATGCAGATTCCTCAGAAGACTTGGAATGGAACCATTGTTTGACCCGAGCTATTCCACTCCTTGTTTTATACCCAAAGCACTTAACATCAGCATACTACAGTGACTCAGTCACATAAATGTTTATAGCAGGTTAATTCACAATAACTAAAGTATGGAACAAACATAGATGCCCTTCAATAGATGAATGGCTAATAAAAAAGTGGTATATATACCCAATGGGATATTGCTTAGCCTTAAAGAAGAATAAAATTATAGCATTTGCAGGTAAATGGATGGTATTGGAGAATATCATGTTAAGTGAAATAAGCCAGTCCCAAAAAACCAAATGCATAATGTTTTCTCTAATAAGCAGATGATGATTCATAGTGGGGGTGAGTAGAGAAGAATGAAGTGACTTTGGATTACGCAGAAGGGAATGAGGAGAGGAGTGGGGTGATGGGAATGGGACGGATAGTAAAATAAAACAGATGTTATTACCCTATATGCATGTGTGATTATACTACTGGTGTGACTCAGCACCATATACAGTTAGAGGAACGAAAAGTTATGCTCTATTTGTGTACAATGTGTCAAAATGCATTCTGTTGTCATGTATAACTAATTAGAGTAAAACAATCAAAAAAATGAAATGTTTTGTTCTCAAGCTGAGGAAGTATCAGATGCAGGGAAACAAGATATGAGGAAAGTGCTTTTAATTTCAGAGGGAGTCTGCTTCACTGTCAAAATCTTTTGACACAGGTTGGGTGATTCTGATTAAAGTCTTCCTTTCTAGGGCTTCTGGAGGGGCAGAGATACTCGTTTATAGGATAAAATAGTAACTGCAAGGCTTTTTGAGATGGAAGAAGAACCAGGTTCCTAAAATTAATTATAAGTACCAGTTTGAATATTACAAACCAAATCAAAAGGTTTTGTTCTTGATTTTTTTTTTCTTTCTGTCTTTTCCCTCCCTCTGTTTCTTTTTTAACTCTTTCTCTTTGGTCTTTTGCTTAATGATTGAAATAGTAAGTGTTCAATACATGACTGATTATGATGACCTCCTTGATCAGAAAATGAAATTAGAAACTTGCATTTTCTTCTGTGGGAAGCTGAGACAGATGTCAATGTGAACTTATGGGCTGACAAGTCATTAAATATGTCTTCCCCTGGAGGGGCCCTCAGATATTGTCTACTCTACAAATGAAGTTGTGATTTTCCCACAGTTACACAAGAAACTGGCAATCTTGTAACTACAGTCACATTTCTTGACTTTTACTTTAGTAATCAAATAGTTCTCTCTAGTATCAGAAGAGTAATTAGCTTGTGAATTTTCACTTTTAAATTATGAATAACTGAAGTGTGAGGAGTAAAGATTTGTTCCCAGGGTGTAGGTTCCCTATTTACCTCTCTTATTGTTTCTTTTGCTGAGAAAAAACTTTTTAGTTTGAGTAAGTCCCATTTGTTGATTCTAGTTATTAACTTTTGTGCTATGGGTGTCCTATTGAGGAATTTGGAGCCCGACCCCACCGAATGTAGATCGTAGCCAACTTTTTATTCTATCAGACGGCGTGTCTCTGATTTGATATCAAGCTCCTTGATCCATTTTGAATTCACTTTTGTGCATGGCGAGAGAAAGGGATTCAGTTTCATTTTGTTGCATATGGATTTCCAGTTTTCCCAGCACCATTTGTTGAAGATGCTATCCTTCCTCCATTGCATGCTTTTAGCCCCTTTATCAAATATAAGATAGTTGTAGTTTTGTGGATTGGTTTCTGTGTCCTCTATTCTGTACCATTGGTC